>NC_050579.1:83127529-83454574 GCF_011100635.1 Trichosurus vulpecula
TGTTTATTGGAAGTCCTTTCCCCAGTCCATAACTGAGATTCTTCTCTGACTCAATGGGTCATACTCCTTGAAGCTGCTTGCTCCCTAGCATGGCTATTTTTATGTCTTTTTAAATCTTTGGTTATCTTTAGTGTACCTTTCTCTCCTTCTGACTAGAGATGTGTTGTCTCCAGTCTCTCCAATAACATGGTCAATGGAAGGTGGGGAGCATAATGGTCCCTTGGGGATTACTCACTGCCTCTCCCACCTTGTGATTTGAGCCTGGTACAGGTGCAAGGGTCGGTCTCTTCAAGGCCCTTACAGGCCTGGAATCCTTCAGGATTGATTAGTCCAGTGCTAAACTAAGCTCACTGCTGGACTAATTGCCCTTTTTAGATGTATTCCAAGAGGTGTAACTGGATCTTTTCATTTCAGAAACAGTTTCCTGTGTGGTGTCCTCTGTCTTTCATCCAATGGCCAAACATCCTGATATCCTTTCAAATCGATTAAGGGCTTGTCCAAACATTGAAGCCAGCTTATAGAAAAACTCCTAACATGTAGTTTACTCTGTTGTTTGATTAATTAATTGATTGTAGGGAGAGTAAAATCCCACCTTCACATTAGAATAAGAACTAGCTGTATTGTATAGTGTTGGCAAAAATAGTGAACTGGTTTACAAACTAGGTGAGTATCTCAGAGAACATAACTCCACCTCTTCCTGAGAGATATGCCATAGAAAGTTTGCTAATGTAATTTAGCCTTATCTGTTAATGAAGAAGAGAATAGCTATCCAAACCAGCAGATAAAAATACATTATTTTACATTTAAAATGAATTAAAAATTTTTTTTCAGAGAAGATTTCCCTTCCATTCTTTTCCTTGTGCTACTATTAAAGTAAGCCTGACATTTCCCAAGAACAGGCTAGCTGAAGAGACCTCCTGCTATCTTGGGAGTGCTGGCTTGAATTCAGGAAGTGGGTTTACTTATCTACTGTGCCATAGATGAATTGAGATCTGCACCAAGGGAGGATTTTCCCAAATTTAGAGCTTTCTGTAATGATCAAATCAGAAATATCTCACATATTCACATAATCTACCTGAAAGGGAAAAAATGTATCCTATAAACTTGCAGGATGACATCACAGGTGTCAAAATTTGATTGGCATCAATGTATAAATTAGATGACACATATGAATGATTAGGAATTTTCTGTGTCCTTTTAGTTCATAAGGACCTTGATAGCTATTACCTAATGATTCTTTTGTAAAGTTAGCTAGACTTTCTAGTTTTGTTTTTCTGTTACTTCACTGAATTTAAGATTTGGAACTCCTTAGCCATTGAATCCATAAATACTCTATGATATGCCCAACAAGAAGTCATCCAATCTCTGAAAACCTCCAATGAGGGGCCACCTAGTCATGGGTCTTATACCCTGAGGCTGCTCATTTCACTTTTGGACAGCTCTGATTGTTAGGAAATGTTTCCTCGCACAAAGCCCAAATTTACCTCTTTGTAGTTTCTACCAATTGTCCCTATTTTTTCCTCTCAGACCAAGCCAAACAAGTCTAGTCTCTTTTCCACATGATGGGCCTCCTAATTCTCTTCTTCTGGCTAAACATCCCTTGCTTTTTCAGTTGTTCCTCATATATCATCAACTTTTACATATAAAGGGATGTGAAAGAATCCTTGAAAGGGAAGTAAAAGTGAATCTCTACAATTTAATTTGTATTTGGATGCAGTTTTATGAAGTGTCCAAGAACACTTTCCTTCTAGAAAGACAGGAGGACTGATTGAAAAGCAAGTAGTTTTCATTACTGAATGGATAGATAGGAACAATGAAAAAAAATGGCATTTTATATGAAAAAAAGAGGAACACATGCAGAGGTTTCAAAGGGAACAGAACAGCCAAAGGAAGATCAATGGAATCTGTGATTTTAGAAATAGAAATATTATGTCCTAGTCAGGTTGTCAGGTACTGGCTATAGAAATCTAAAATCAGTATGTCTGTTACATATAGTAACAGGGAAAAACACTTTAAGGAAGTCTTGCAATGAGATTAAACATTTAAAATTTAGCATACTTTTTCTGTCAAAAGGTGACATGGATGTTATTTTCAGAATTTGTATTTAAAGGAAATTAGAAATTTAATTCAAAAGGACTCATCCATTCTGATCTGGAAAACTGGACCAAAATAACTCTCACCATATGTACCCTCTAGGGATATTGATCCTTATTT
Source organism: Trichosurus vulpecula (assembly GCF_011100635.1). Classification (NCBI taxonomy): domain Eukaryota; kingdom Metazoa; phylum Chordata; class Mammalia; order Diprotodontia; family Phalangeridae; genus Trichosurus; species Trichosurus vulpecula. The sequence continues at coordinate 83,129,744 of NC_050579.1, forward strand.
TACCCAAATTTCTCAGACTACTAAAAATGTCTTTCCAGATTACCAGAGCCAGATTTATGAAGTCCTATATGAAGGAATTCTTCACCACTGGTGCTAGCTACATTAAAATGCCAATAAAACTGCACATTGGTAATGGGAGTATATCTATCCTTCCCTACCAAGGCTTTAAAAATTTTTGAATAAAGAGGGGAGTTCAAGTTGCATATATCCTTATGATGATAATAGTATTAATTGATCTCTCTCTCTCTCTCTCCCCCCGTCCCCCCTTTATTTCTCTTTCTTATCTCTCACCCTGTTCCCCTGCCTTCCTCCCACTAAATCTTTAAGGTATGCAAAGTACTTTATGTTAATTTATCCTCACAATAACCCTTTGAGAGAAGCATAATAAGAACCATTTTATAATGAGGAAACTGAGGCTCAGAGAAATAAGATGATTTGCCTATATTCACAAGAGATGTAAGCAACTGATCTGGGGTCTGAATCTAGGCGTTCTGACCCCAAGTACACTGTTATTTTCACTGCGCTAGTACTGACATTATATATTTTCTGATCACCTTAGCATGTGATGGGATTAATTTTTTAAATGTGTATATCTATCTATCTATCTATCTATCCATCTATCTATCTTTCTATCTATACATATATAATTTGAAGGATCTAAAACCTATCTTCATTTGTATAGATGTAGCAATGTGCTTATAGAAAGAAAGCTCTAAATTGGCTCCTTGCACACTTAAACTGTGGTTACCCCATCTGGATACCAAAACAAGCTATTGGCAGGGGGGAAAGGAAAATTACAAAATTTAAACAAGGCAACTCTGAATGCCATATTGTCTTTGCTCTCTGAAATGTAAGACTCACTAAAGATAATTTCCACATTTAGACCTTGGCTTGTCTTGGTTTTATGTCATCCTCATCTGTCACGGTACTCATAGGTGGCTCTTCATTCTTCAGTCTTTGAACTATCATAATTTGTTTTCTCTGAGGAAATCTTCTTCTGTTATGTCATAGCATTTCCCCATTACTCTTGTGTTATGAGTCAAGCTTCCAGGATGTTGCTTTCCCTTGGTCCTTCCCACTTCATTCCCTTTTCCCTCACATAACAATGTTTTCTAGTTTTCTTTTTAGTAATGGAAAATTATATGCACTCGCTAATGGACCACATTTCTTGAACTTTTAGCAATAGCCTTGTTCCCCAGAAATAAAGCAAGATTTCCACTAAGAAACCGAAATTTTCCTTCAGAACCTGAAGGACCGCATGCAGGCCTGTGACAGCAGAATCAAGGCATGTCAGATCACATTCCATTTGCACTGAATAAGCTCTGAGTGATTTAAATACATTGCAGATGGATGAGAAAATATGAAAAAGGGAAAAAATAACCATCTTAAGTGAAACCATACTGAATTACCGTCCACTGTGAAACAAATCCTACAAATAATCAGAACAACTTTTCTTTCAAAGATATGGAATGGATCCAAACAGTTCATAATGGTTGCTTTAAGGAAAACAATACTTGTTTTGTAATGTGGGAATGGCCAAGTTAGAATCCTTTCTCACTGAAGGGGGAAATAGAAAAGAGGACAGAACTCACACTCAGAGAAATTTTCCTTAGAAAAAGTTCATGGAAAAACTTGTTGCAGGTAAATGTAAACTCTTAGAGATTGGTCAAGATGTATCCAGGGAGAATAGATGTTAACTTTGGCTGAAATCTTAAGGTTGTCAGAAATGAGCTAACATTAGAGGTGAAATAATTTATGTAAAATGCTTTGTACTATGTGAATATCAGCTATCACATTTCTTTTTAGATTTTGAAGGCCCAAAACAACTAATCAAAATGTGATTAGTTAAAACTTTAGATCCATTAAAAATCTGATTGGCTGGGAATATCAAACTTAGAAGATATTTCATAGGCTCATGGATTACAACTATTAGAGTTGTAGGGAACCTACTATAGTTCAACATCTCCTTTCTAGAGATTAGAAAGTAAGTGCCCCCAACTTTCTCGAAGATTATCTGTGCCAGGAGTTCATGCATAGATTTCAGAGTGGTTCATGAACTCAGATGGGAGAACACCCGCATCCTGTGCCATAAATCTCTTTATTTTCACTAGCCTTTAACAGAAATGAAGCATTTCTTCAATGGTGAGTATAGGGGACAATCATTATTCTGTGAAAAGATCTATAGACTTCACCGGACTGGGCCAATGAAACACACACGAAAGTTGAAGAAGCTCTTCTTTAGGCCAGTCTCCCAAAACACAAATTACCGCAGGCACTTAAAAAAATGTTTGTGGATTTGAATTGAAAATGACACATTTGAGAAGTGCTTGTAGTGGGAGAGGAGGATAGATGGGGTTGGGATGGTAGATAGCTTATCCTTATCTTGCCAAGGGTTTATCCCTTCCTCTCCTTTTTAAGAATGAAGAAAGAGATTTGCACACAGAAATCTCATACCTCAAATCCCCAAATAATAAAAAGAACCAGATATTTTTTCATGATCCAATAATTCTACACCACTTAGGACAGCTAGTTACTAGATGAGGACTTTTATCTGGGAATGTTGAAAATGTCATTTTCAGGAGTTGTTTGGCCAAATAATGGCTAATATTGCTTCTGGCCCTGGCTTCAGCCATGTTTCACTCTCTAGTTGTCTTCTTACCCAGCCCTCTTCCCCTCTAGAACCACAAACCAGGCCCTGGAGGACATAACCCTTTCAACACCAGATATTGCTGGCTTAGGGCTTCTCTATTTATCTTTGTGCTTGCCTCAGTCACTTGCTTCATCGAGGCCTGGTTTTAGCCATGCTTCAGTTCACTCCTTAGCCATCTTTTTGCTAGCTACCTTGCCAGCTGGACCAGAGACAATGTCCTAGATGATTTAACTCTTTGAGAAGGGTAATTAATTCATTTAGTGTGGTCTCAAAGGTCATAATTAAGAGCAATGAATAAAAGTTGCCGAGGTGAATTGGTCTTGTTGTCAGGAAAATCTTTGGAGAAGTCTGAAAGTGAGTCTGCTGCCTTGAAAGTTTCTCCCCCTCTTTGGAGGTCTTTAGGAAAAAGCTACTTAGCCAACTTGTGGGTTTGCTATAGTGGAGATTCTTTTTTGGGCATGAGTTTAACAAGCTGGCTACTGAGATCCCTTCTGATTAGGAAATTCTGTGATTCCAGATGACCAGAAAAAGAGGTATTAGCAGTCATATATGGATGATAAATTTAACAATGGGCAACCTGAGTGTTGCACTGGTAGCCTTGAAATCTTAAAAAAATCAGAGGAAGTCGGTTGACAAAAGTTGCTAGGAAAATTGGAAAGCTATTTGGCAGAAACTAGGCGTAGACCAACATCTCACACCCTAGGTCAAAATGTTAAGTTAAATGATTGAGACATAAAAGCTGATATCATAAGCGTGGAAAAATGTACTTGTCAGATCTATAGATAAGGGAAGAATGTTATAAAACAAAAGATAAAGAGGATCGAGGGAAGTAAAATAGATAATATTTATTATTGTTGTTGTTTCAGTCATTTTCAGTCATGTTTGACTCTTCATGACCCCAGTTGGGATTTTCTTGGCAAAGATACTACAGTGGTTTGCCATTTTCTTCTCCAGTTCATTTTACAGAGGAGAAAATTGAGGCAAATAGAATTAAATGACTTTCCTGAGGTCACACAGCTAGTAAGTATCTGAGGCCAAATTTTAACTCAAGAAGGTGAGTCTTTCTGACTCCAGGACCAGCGTTCTATCCACTGCACCACAACTAATGCAGCCAAAATTAGAAGGAAAACAGAAACCTGGGCAAAAAATTTATAGCAAATTTCTCTGACACAGGCCTTATTTCTCAAATATATATGGCACTGAGCCAAAACGATAAAAATAAGAGCCATTCTTTAGTTGATAAATAGTCAAAGGATATTAACAGGCAGTTTTCAGAAGAAGAAATCAAAGCTGTCAATAGTCACATGAAAAATGCTCTAAATCACTACTAATTAGAGAAATTCAAATTAAAACAACTCTGCAATACCACCTCATGCCTATCAGATTGGCTAACATGACAGAAAAGGAAAATTACAAATGCTGAAGGAGATGTCAAAAAATTGGGACAGTAATGCATTTTTGATGGAGTTGTTTAACTAGTTCAACCACTCTGGAGAACAATATGGAATCACACCCAAAGATCTATATAACTGTGCGTACCCTTAGACCCACTTCTAGGTCTTTATCCTAAAGAGACCAAAGAAAATGATAAAAGACCTATTTGTACAAAAGTATTTACAGTAACTCTTTTTGTAGTGGCAAAGAATCAGAAATCAAGGGAATGCTCATCAATTGGGGGATGGCTGAACAAGTTGTGGTATAGGATTATGATGGAATACCTTTGTGCTATAAGAAATGATGAGCAGGATGGCTTCAGAAAAACTTGGGAAGATTTATATGAAATCACACAGAATGAAGTGAGAAGAACCAGGAGAATACTATTCACAACAACAGCAATATTGTGAGTATGATCATCTGTGAAAGACTTAGTTACACTGATCAAGACAATGATCCAAGACAATTCCAAAGGACCCATGATGAGAGAACTGATAAATTCCGAATGCAGATTAAAGCATACTCTTTTTACTTTATTTTTATTGTTTTATTTTGTTTGTATTTTCTTGTGCAACATGACTAATATTGAAATATGTTTTGCATGACTTCACATGTACAATTGATATCAGATTACTTGCCTTCTAAAGGAGGGGTTGGGGTGGGATGGAAGGAAAGCATTTGGAATTCAATATTTTAAAAAAATGATCATTAAAATAATGTGTAACAAAATAAAAATGTGTTGAGGAGAAAAAACCAAAAGCTGAAAACCAAAATGGAGGAAGACCTAATAGCACATTGGAGAGATCTTTTCATGTTGCTGTATGAACAGAATCATACATATAAGAGGGCAATATGCCTCGTGATCTGTGTCAATGAATGGAGTATATATATTAATGGGACCGAATCTATTGAAATTAAAGTATCAAGATTTGATAGAAGGGGTGGGGGGTCATTTATGGAGGAACTGTCAAACTTTCTTCCTCTATATGTATAGGTGTAAAAAGCTCCTTTACTTAAAAGTGATGGATTAGTGTTTTTTTAACAGCACATACACATCACTCGATCAGCAAGATGGAATAGTTGGTTTCCCCAAACAGCAGCCCCAAAACCTCAGGAAAAGGATACAGAGCATTCACAGCTGAATTGACAAGAATCCAACATAAGGTTAAAAACCTCATGAAACATTAAAGAATTTAAATATTTGCACTCCAACTCAGCATCCCCATCTTCTTCAACCTACTCTACAATGGATTGCAAGCAAACTTCCAGGCTTGTTACTCAGGTTCTGGCTGTAGAGATTCCCACCCACTAACTCCAAGGCAGTGGCTTGCCCAGAAACTCCCCTGACCTGGTAAGAGGCAGCAGGCACTACTTCTTCCCAGGCATACAGAGGAAAATTAGTTACTAAGTGGGCACCTGAGTGAAGAGAAGATTCAGGTTAGGTAGAAGATGCCAGTATTCAGAGCCACAGGCTAAAGGGGAATAGGCATTAGCCTCAGGAAAAACTAGATTGAGTTAGTCTTCTCCTTTGGGGAGTTTACTCAGGGCAGGGACATCATCCATTTTCCCTAACATACAGGGCCTAGGAATGCCCAGAAATGCAATCATTGACATTATGAATCAATGCAACAGTTTAAGGGACCCTTATTGGAAACAGTTGGAAGTTAGTGAAGAGAGATTTTGTATGATGTATTTGGAGAAATATAAGGTTAAAAAGAAACTGAGAAATTAATGAAAGCGAATAACAGTTTAGAGTCAAATAACTTGAGATAGGGCAGATAGGAGATGGGAAGAGAGAGAAGAGAACCTATGAGAATAAACTAGCATCAAAGTAGGGTCAGTAGTAAAGTTGCAACATGCTGTTGAAAGAAGAAAAGAATTGAAATTAACACAAATATAAAAAATAATAGTAATTTAAATACCAATGGATTAAACAATTTAATAAAAGAAAAGAAAATGAAAAATGGGTAAGAAAAATACAACAAACTGCTATGTACATAAAACATCTGAAAAATAGAGACCATGAAAATAAGCAAAATGTACCATTCATAAAATAATTCCAAAAGAACAGTCATTCCAACCATGCCATCTGACAAAGCAGAGACAGATACATACAATATCAAGAGAGAAACAGAAAACTACATTATACATAAAGGAATGGTAAGTAATCTTAATACTGAGCAAATATGCATAAATGGTATGGAATCTAAACTCACAAAAGAAAAGTTAACTGAATTGTAAAAAGACAGATGCTAACAGAGTAATTATTGGCGATTGTAATATTCTACAGAACGGGACACATTAAATATCAAGATCAACAGAAAAGAAAACAGATAACTGAATAAACTATTGGAAACTCTAGAGATGAAATATTTTTAGTACCTTCTCAATAAGATTAAAATACTTATTGCTTGGTTCCTAGTACTCCTCCCCTCTGCTCCCAAATATATAAACATACATTTCTTGGCAATACAGGACACCTTCATAAAAAATAAACTATGTTCTTTATCATAGAGATCATAAACCAGTAATAATGTAGAAATACTAAACACATCCTTTAAAGACCATGCTGCTGATTAAAATTTATAGTAATAAAAAGTAATTAATAGAGTGTTCCAAAGTCTCAGTGCTGTTAAAGTTTAGAATTGCACTAAGACTTTTGAAATACCCTGTATAGGGAACGTAAGCAAAAGATTCAAACCTAAATGGAGATTTAACAATGACATCCAGAATAATGAGTAGGTCAGAATAAATTATAGAAACAATAACTTATAAAAGAGAATGATGACAGAGACAATATATCAGGATTTGGGGGATGGAGGTAAAAGTAGTTTACAGAGGAGAAAACTGTCTGAAAAGAGACAATAGCAAAATAGAGAAAGAACTAATGATTTGAATATACAAACATGATCACTGGGCAGGCATGGGAAAATAAGGGTCTGTAAAAACATGAATGTTCTAGCTAGCTCAGAGATCACTGCTGAGCCTGGGTCTCAAGGAATTTATTTTATAAAAAAATTGTCATAGCAGGATATTTTACGGTAGCAAAGAACTGCAAACAAAATAGGTGTCCATTGATTGGGAAATGGCTAAATACATTTTAGTACAGGAACATCACAGAATACAATTGTGCCATAAGAAACAATAAATACAATGAATTTAGAGAAACACGGATATACTTGAACTGATAAGACTGCAGTAAGCAGAACTAGGCAGACACTATATAAAATGTCTACAATAATTCAAACAAAAAATCAATAAAACAAAACTGAATACTGTGAGATTATAATTACCAAGTTTAGTCCCAGAAAAGATCTGAGAAAATGCATTTCCCAAGTTTTATTGAAGACATTGGGGACTGAAAAACTGATACTCATGAGCCATAGTAGATGTATAGTTTGGTTTTGCTGAATGTTTTTTTAAATCTTTGTAGAAAGAAAGATACCATAGGTAGGAGAAGGAGGAGAGATAGGCTTAAAAAGAAATATGATTTAAAATGATTGAGTTCATTATTTCTTACAGTACAGTAGTATTCCATCATAATGGAAAACCTTGCATGAAATAATGAAGAGGAAAGTGAGAAGAACCAAGAGAACATTGTATACAGTAATAGCAATATTGCTTTATGAATGACTTTAAGTGAATAAGTTATTTTGTCTGTTATAAATATCCAAATTAACTACAAAGGACACATGCACAAAAACTCTCTGAATCCACAGAAAGAACTGATAAATAGATATATGTATAGAATAGTTTTACATATACACACATACATACATATATGTATATATACCTATTTGTAGCCATCTCTATGGCAGAGTGGGGAAGGGAAGAAAAAAATTAAAAAATACATGATAACTTTGTTGTATATCTGAAAGAAATAGCAAGTTGTGCAGAGTAGATTTGCAGTTAAATATATGATCACCTTTTTATTATACTGTTAAGGAAATGCTTGTTTGATTCCATAAATTAAAAATAAAAAATTGATTTAAAAGCAAAAGTCATCAATAAACTATAAAAAACAAAAACAATGTATTCAGGAATATATTTGAGGAAACTTCTAATGACATATTAATTAAGCTGCCAACTAAACCATGGTTACCTATGGAAAGGAAACTAAGGAAACGGCCTCTAGATGTCAAATACTTTGTAGGCATAAGGTGTTCACCCTTCTCTACAATCATGCTCTTGGTGGGGAAGTTCATCTGGAATCCAAAATGAGCCAATGAGATGGGTGACACCGATAACTTAAACTGAGTCAAACCTACTCCAACACCACTCACAAACAGTTTCCTCATTAGCTTCACCAGGTATGGGACACTTGTACTATATTTGCACAGCTTGTCTTGAAATTGTCAAATGGAAGAAAACTATTTGATATTTGCCCACTTTTTAAGGTACGAGAAATTCAGTGGTTTCCTGTGCTGGGGCATTCAGAGTGAACACAGCTTCCTTTGTCTAGCGTGAAGATACTTGGAATTGAAGGAACCTGAATATCTGAAACTTACATTGCATTCTGTACTTGATTATTTTTAATCAAACCAAGAATTCTGAACATTCAAGTCAAAATATTATTAAAGTTTTTTAACATTTTTTATATTGTCAAATCTCTTTAACATGGCTTTAACAACACTTCACTTGCAGCCCTTCTCTTATTCTCCTTACACTATACTCTTCCAAATGAAGGAATTATGGCATATGAATGTAATGAAATATGATTACACATGTGATTGTGAATATGAGCAATTGTATGGTGGAAATATTTGTAGAATGATGCACAATTAAGTAAGAACGGGGAAAACGGAACAGCCTTGTAATATACCAATCAATCAATTAATCAGTCAAACATTTTTTAAGCCCCATGTGTCAGGCACTGTACTAAGTGACTGTTGAGTGATTTTTCAGTCTTGGCAAAGATACTGGAGTGGTTTGCTGTTTCCTTCTCTAGCTCATTTTACAGATGAGCAACTGAGGCAAATAGTGTCACAGAGCTATTAAGTATCTAAGGCCAGATTTGAACTCATGAAGAGAAGTCTTCCTGACTGCAGGCCTGGCACTCTATTGCAGCTCTGCACCACTTAGCTTCCCACTGTGATAAGCATTAGGGAAAAATGAAAGGCAAAGCAGTTCCTACAAAGAGTTTACATTCAAATAGGGGAGACAGCATATCCATATGTATAAATGGTATTTATCACACACGTGTTGTCTCTTGTATATATTGTCTTCTGACAACTCATATGTGTATATATATTATACAAATATACATGTATATTTAAAATCCAATTTTGCTCCTTTATATTGAGCTGAGAAAATAGTATTGGAAAAGTGTGAGAATAAAAAGTAGTGAATATCCAAGAAAAATTGTCCAAAGCTGTCTAAAAATATGAGTAAAAATCCATTTGTTTTTTCTACACAGAATAAACAATTGATGGAATCCCTTCATGGACTCTTTATCTACCTTTAGCCGACTACAGTCTTACTAAGGATGCAATTTTCAGGAACTGATCAATGATCCTGGGATGCAATACTAAACTGGATTTCTTTCTTTTGTGGGTGGGGTGGGTGGGAATTAGGAAATTCAGTGTCTTCTCCAAGATTTCTGATTTTTCTTGGAATTGTTCCTCTCATGACAAGCAAAGTTTTGTATAGAGGTCACTTAGTTATGTCCTCTCCCCTGTTAGAATATAAACTCCTTGAGTCATATGCACACACACACACACACGCGCACACACACACACACACATATATATATGATGTGTATCTATATGCAAATATGTACATATGCCTATGCATAATACAAGATACCTACGTAGATGGAAGATAATTGTAGCTTGAGGGACTGGGAAATGCCTTCTTTAAAAAGTAGCATTTGAGCCAAGTCTTGAAGGAAGTCAAAGATTCTAAGTAAAGAGGAGAAGAAATTGTAGGCATGGGAGATAGTCATTACAAAGGTGTGGAGATGAGAGATGGAGTGTTCAAGGAACAAAGACTAGGCCAATATGTCTAGATAAGACAATATGGGGAGGAGAGTAGTGTAAGAAGACCGAAAAGGTAAGGAGAAGTCAGGTTTTAAGAACTTTAAGTGACAAACAAAAGACTTTATATTTGATCCTAGAAGTAATAGGATTTTATTGACTAGTTGGGTGACATGGTCAAATGTACACTCTTGGAATATCGCTTTGGCAACTGTATGAAGGATTGGTTGGAGTGGAGTAAGATTTGACTCATGGAAAGTAATTAAAAGGCTATTGTAATATTGCTGTTGAGTGGTAATGAGGGTCTGAAGTGGAGTGGTGGCTGTACAGATGGAGAGATCTTCCTTCTCTGCTCCAGAATCTGCAATGACTCTTATTGCCTACCGAAGTAAGCCCAAACTTATGTGATTCAAGACCCCATCTTCTGACCAGCCTCCCTGCCACACCACCCTCCAAACAGAGAACGTGCTGGGGAACTTATCCCTTTTACCTCTCATACCCCATTGTCCCGACTGGTGAATATCAAACACCATCCAATCTTTCTAGGTGGCTCTAATGTGATCTACCTTATGCCTTAGCCCATCTTGTGTTCAGTTACCCTGCTAGCTCATATATGTTCTCTGCAAAGTTTTCCTCATCACCCCCTTTCCATTTTTAAACCTTTATCAAGTCAATACTGACATTACTACTAGAAAGGATATAACAATCTACTTCCCAATGACTACTCCACAGTCAGTGGAGTACTCCAGAGTAGTGAATTCCTGTGACTTTCAGAACCAAAATACTCCTTCCTGGCCGTGACTTTAATCATCGATTCATTATCTATGTTAGATAAGGGATAAAGAAATGGTCTTTTCCCAGAAATTTAAAATCTAGCTTTAGAGACATGATGTTTGAATTCCTTTGATTGTTTTGATTCAAGTGGATATAGAATTTTATCGCTTACTTTGTGAGTTGGGGTAATTTGATTGATTTACTCCATCGACCCTTTAACTAGTCATACACTAATCCTGCTAGATGTAGTAGGTTTCTACATCTAGCAGGATTAGTGTCATATGACTAGTTTAAGGGTCGATGGAGTAAATCAATCAATATAGATAGATAGATAAATAAATGAAGGTGTAAGGTAGAGAGTAGCCTTGGTACATCACTGCTGAGTGGAAACCTCAAGGCACAGACATATACTGCAAAGTGGACCTTATGAGATGGTTGTGCCTTAGAGTACACTGGACACATTTAGATACCTTTTCATTAGTTTTTTTTTAAAATAAGAATTCATATGTAGAGTGTTGTCAATTTTTTCTCCTACTCATCTCCTCTGTTTTCTCCCTTTCCCTCTTCCTTTCCTCTCTTCAATCTTCCATTTACTTCCCTTTCCCTTTTCCCCTTCCATTTCTTCCTGTTAATTCTCAAAGAAGTTAGGGTTGGTATATTAGAAAGTATTTTGGTTCACTCAGTCCAGAGAAGATAGTCCTATTTGTTTTATGATCCCTAACTTCTTTTCCACTTTGAAGCCATCTGGCTTCCAGTTCTGCCATTAACTTGCCATGTCACATTGGGAAACTCATACCTTCTGTTTTGGCTTTGTTCTCTCATTTATAAAATTAGAGGGTTAGATTAGATGGTTTGTAAGCCCCCTTTATTTCTAAGATGTCATGATTATATGAATTCATTAATTTCCAGTGGAATTAACTAGTCAAGTATCTAAAGAGATGCTAAATACTTCTAGCTTTGATACCTTATATGGTACCAATGGAGAGGGTGCCTGGTAGGAGCAATCCTTCCACTCAAGTCCTTCATACTCCATGATCTTGGACCCAAACTACTTAACTCTAGTTGGCATGACTGAGAGGACCAGAGGCAACAGATAGACTACAATAATCACAATTGCATCTTCATCAAATCTTCCGGAGGAGTACTATAAAAAAAGGTGTTGGAACAGACAATAACTACTTCTTTTAGAGGAATAGGAAAGGCTGGAGATTATGAAATTTTTTGCCCCAGCCTAGCTAATGCCATTGGCTTTGAGTTCCTCAAAGTTCAATTATTATGGTGCTATAGTATCCTGTGTCCTCATATTCCCTTGTCCAACTATAACAGTATTTTGGTCACAGGAAATTCTGTCTTGCTTCCCTGTTTTCCAGATGTACAATATTTAAACCAAGGGTTCTTAATGTTTTTGTGTGTATATCACAGACCTCTTTGGAAATCTGATGAAACCTATGGATTGCTTCTCAGAATAATGTTTTTTTAATTCATAAATGAAGAAAATACTAAATTTAAGCTATAGATTAGTGAAAACAAGCATAACTTTTCCATTCAAGTTCAGACTGTTAAATCTCTACATACCTTGGGGTAATCCATAGCTGATTTAGATTCTAAAAAGGCAATCGCCAGATACATCTGTTATTACATTTCTTTTCTCATGCCCCCACATCGGAAATGTTAGCGTCTTGTGCTCTGGACTCTCGACATTTCCCCACCCCAACCCTCAAATGTCTGCAGTTGTTCACACCCCTATTCCCCTCTTCTCTGGCACTAGTCTTTGGCACTAACTGATAGGCTGGTTAACTGGAATTTAGGAAAAAAACACCAAGAAAAAGTCATGATAAGTAAAAGCAAACTCATGTACAATGTCTACGTCAGAAGGAAATTGTCTCCAAAGTGGTCAATTTGTCTGTGGCAAGCTGGCCAGATAGGCTCCACATCCATATTGTCTAAATGTTAAATTAGATTTCTTCCCACATCTTATGTCATGTCTGCTGTACTGGGTTATGTAAAACTACCATTCATCATGCATTTCGTTGTTTCTTGACCTACTTCAAATCCTAAAATTTAATTCTAACTTGATGAGCCTCTGTTTATATATTTTTCTAAACTGAGTCTTTTAACACTAGGGTAAATATTTTTTTGAAATGAACTGCTTAAAGGAACAAGAACATAGAAACCAGATGTAATAGAATGGTGCGTAGCTACACCTGGAGGTAAGTTAATAGACTTTAAGCTGTAACACAATTTAGTGTGGACCACTGTACCTATGTATACATATAAGCTCAAGTTCTTTATTTTTGAACATAAATCATAAAATAATGACACAAATTCACAATCCAAGAGGAGCCCTGAAATGAACCAGACGATAGATGAGTAATTGAACAGTAATGGAAAATCTGATTCAAACCTCTAATTCTTGTTCTCTTATGTTCACCAACATTGGTTCCAAACTTAGAAAACTTGAAAGGGTTATAGGATTTGGGGAGAAGAGAGTTAATATTTTAAACATCTATACCAGAGAAGGTGGACCTTATTGAGTCTCTTTCCACTGTATATTGTAAAAAATCACTAAATTGGGAGTCAGAAGATCTAGTCTGAAATCCCAATTCACATAGTAAGTCATTTGACCTCAGTTTTACCATCTCCAAAATAGGAATAATAATGTTTGCACTACCTATCTCACAAGGATCCTGTGACAAAGGCAATTAATCAATGTTTTTACTTTAATTTTTATTTGAAATAAGGGCTACTTAGGTTTCCAAAAGCTCTAGTCACCTCTTCTCATTTGATTTCCTTGTTTTTCATGAAGGTATTGACAGTGAAAAAGGAATCTTATTGATCTGGAATAAAATGAATTATAAGGTGATAATAAGACTAGCTATAATTATAGAGAATTTTAAGATTTACAGAATACTTTACATACTTTATCTAATTTAATACTTACAATAATCCCATGAGGTAGGTGCTATTATTCTCTCATTTTACAGATGAGGGCATTGAGTCTAAGAGGTTAGATGACTAGTACAGGATGACACAATTAGTCACTGAGACAGGATTTCTGATTTCTTTCTAACTCTAAGCCTAACCCTCTATCCACTGTATAACATAACTGCCAAATCATAATTTACAAAATCAAATTCCTGGCAGTGTCATGGAAAAAAACACCAGTCCTAAATTTGTTCTTGTTTTTAGTTGTTGTTCAGTAATTTCAGTTGTGTCTGACTCTTCCTAACCTCATTTTGGATTTTCTTGGCAAAGGAAACTGAGGAAAACAGGGTTAAGTGACTTCCCCAGTATCATTACAGCTAATAAAGTGTCTAAGGCCAGATTTGAACTCAGGAAGATGAATCTTCTTGAATTCAGGACCAGCACACTATCTACTTCATTACTAGCTGCCCCTAGGTTTTAGTTTTTAATATTTTGGAGTAGTTCTCCATGATGGTTTCCAACGCTTTGAGAGTACTGGTTTTTAATATAGTTTTGATCCTGCTATCTCCTTTTAATTGTTTCATTTTGAGTTTAAAGCACTTGGAGGCTAGGGTTTTTTGCTTTGTTTTTTTTGTAATGTTGGGGTCTCTTAGAAGATATAATACCTATTTATTGTGTTGTGGTCATTAAAACACTTCTTACTAATTTCTCCTCTCTGAGGCTCACAATTAGATTCCTCAGGAACTAGACTGATATACAACATTGCTCTCTTGTGCCTAGGAAGAGAAGGGTATTCAAAAAGAATATGTCAAATTGATTTAATTGAGCTCTACCATTCCAAAGAAGCCTCTGCACCCTAGAAGTTCACACCATCCCTTGACTTTTCATATTGAAGGTAAACTCTGCTCCTTTGGTCTGTTCCTCAGATTGGCTGATTCCTCTCAGAACCTCCATTGCCCAGGCCAACCATGTGTTTATTCTGCTACAGGCTTCACTCATGACTTTCTGGACTTTCTCTATTGGGACAAAGAAGCACTCTCACCTGATTGTTCTCTTTGCCTCCCCCCACCTTCTTCTGTTCCTCCTTTTCTTCTCTACTTTTCAGCTTCCTCTCATTTGTTATCTTCCCCCATTATCTTTATTTCTGTTTATATTTGTAATTGAAGTGCTTAGCACAGTGTCTGGAACAGAGTGATCATTTAATAAATACTCATTGACTTGACCTGATTTGACTTTACTGAACAAAGCTTTTATGCCTGAGTTATATTATTGGCTGTTTTATTCTAAGGTGATAAGAAAATAATTTTAACCCTCTAACCCTTTAAGGCCTTGAACCAACCAAAACTAATAGAATATCTCAATACTCTTTAAGGAAATACTAGATTGACTTTCATGGAAGGGGGGAGTATATTGATCCCACCACACATGCCTCTTCCATATTGTACTTTAAAGATGAAGTGACTGAGGCTTAAGTGTTTTGCCCAAGATCACACTGTAAGTGGCAGAGGAGGAACCAAAGGCCCAAGTGTCCTGATCAGTCACAGGAGAGGATACTAATTGATATCATCTAGCCTTCCCAGCATTATAGTGGTAAATAATCCACTGTATCTACAATGCAGATATTCCTGTTAATGATGTAAGCTGAAATCCATGTGACCCTTGTCCCTATTCACTCACAAATTTGGCACAGGGGCCCTGTCCAATGTGCTAGGGACCCTCTTCTCTTTCTCTGGATATTGTGTGGATATGGAGCCATGGAGTACACCAGCTGTCCTTGAGTTATCCTTTGCTCTTGCCCAGTTGTTATTGAGTTGTTGTGGTAGTGTCTGACTCTTTGTGACCCCATTTAGGGTTTTCTTGGCCAAGATGCATTTGCCATTTCCTTCTCTAACTCATTTTACAGATAAGGAGACTGAGGCAAACAGGGTTAAGTGACTTGCTCAGAGTCACACAGCTAGTAAATGTCTGAGACAGGCTTAGAACTCAGGTCTTCCTGACTCCAGGCTTGGTGCTTCATCCACTGTACCACCTAGCTGCCCTGTGTGCCTAGTACAGTAGAGTTTTTTGACTGGTCCCAGCTTAATACTTCTATGAACTTTGAATGGAACTTGGGTTGATTTTTTGCGGAACAATTTAAATCATAGTCATTAAAAAAATTGAACTTTACCATGATTGCAATCATTTGTTTAGAATGTTGAATTAGCACCTTTATTTCCATAAAGCAGATCAAGACATGGGCATAAACGGCACCTTTATTGTTCAAATACTCTGGGGAATCCAGCAGTCTGTGGGGAAAATGAGATGTCCTGCCTTGCAGCTGCAGTCAGTATTGTGTACTGCCAAACCAATATTCCATGTAGAAGGTAGATGGAAGGCAGGTGGTTAAGTGTTGTGGGGCGGCATTCTGAATGTGTCCTTTGGTTCAGGGTGTGTCAGAGGAGGGACGACTCTCCCAAATCCGGCTGCTGCTTGCATCTGTTTTACAATCATTTCACAACCATATTTCCCTCCAGAGTTTCAAAAAGTTACCACCTGGAATAGTTCCAAAGCAATTACTAATCTTATTTTTAAATTTTATTTGTAAAAGCAGTGACTTAGAGAATACCAAATTGACTGCCAAGCATTCACTAGGCAATCGCTCATGAATTCCAGAATGTTCCTGAGCTGGGGGACAGGAACAAGAGGTATCACCTCAGGTGAGCAAGTAAATTAGCCCAGGATCATGCAGCCATCCAAAGGGTGAAGGATCTCAGAATCAAATCTATACCCTGTAGTTATTAATCAGTGGAATCAAGCTTTTCTTTTGTAGCATTAGAGTGGGGGCATCTAGGTGGTACAGTCCATAGAGTGTAGGGCTGGAGTCAGGAAGACCTGAGTTCAAATCTGACCTCAGGCACTTCCTAGCCATGTGACCCTGGGCAAGTCATTTAACCTTCTTTTCCTCAGTTCCTCATCTATAAAATGGGCTGGAGAAGGAAATGGCAAACCACTCCAATATCTCTGCCAAAAAAAAACAACAACTCCCAAATGTGGTCGCAAAGAGTCGGACACAGCTGAAAAATGACCAAACAACAACAACAACAAGAAATTAGCATTCACATAGACAGACTACAGAAGACGCTATGTTGGAAGATGATGTGTAAAGTATCCCAGCATGTCAGACATGGAAGGGTACTTAAAGATCATATAGTCCAACTCCAACCCTCTTTATTTTGGAACAAAACTAAGGCCCTTAGAGTTAAAGTGGTCCAAGGTCGTGAAATGATTTGCTTTTCTGAACTACTACAAATAAAGCCTAAGAGGAAAATGGTACAGTGGACAAACAGATCCTATGGGGACTCTCCAGAGACAACATTCAGGCAAAGGTATTTATTATTCCCACTTTACAGAGGAGGTCCAGAGAGATAAAAGGTAGTAGATGACATTTGAAAAAAGCACTATCATGTAATCAATTAGGACTATAAATAACAAAATTAAAATACCAAGAGTGGAGTCAAGGGACTTTCTTACAAAAGAATGGGCTGAACCTTTTTGCTTGACACCAGCTGATAATTAAATTAAATTAAAAAATTAAAATAAATAAAATTAAAATCCCATGAAGCAAAGTTAAAACAAATCGATTTAGCATCTTAAGCTTTAACAGGGAGTCATTCCGAATTCTGATAACAATTTATTTCATTGTTCAGTTCAGTCACAGTTGACTCTTCATGACCCCATTTGGGGTTTTCTTGGCAAAGATACTGGAGTGATCTGCCGCTTCTTTCTTCTGCTCATTTTTTACAGATGAGCAACTGGGACAAACAGTGTTAAGTGACTTGCCCAGGGTCACAAAAGCTAGTAAGTGTCTGAGGCTGGCTTTGAACTCAGGGAGGCAAGTCTTCCCGATTCCAGGCCTAGTGCACTATCTACTGCTCCACCTTGCTATTTCATTATGAGTAGTCAAAGTATCTAAGCTCAGAGAGTAGTGGATGGGAAATGGAAAGTACCCCAGAGTCCAAGATGAAGCTAGAGGTAAAGTTTCCATTCAGCTCTTACTAGATCTATAAGGGTAGTTTGTGTGTGGTGGCATGATGGGTCTGAAACTAGGGAGGTTTAACTAGGGCTTGTAGTTGGAAAATGGACCTGAATGGTCACTTCCAATTGATTTCTTTCCTGTCCTCTACAACCTGTTCCCCACCCCCCTTTTATTGATTTAGGAATTAGAATAAAAGATATATAACTAGAAGGACCCTTAGAGGCAGTCTTGTCCAGTCTTCTCATTTTGTAGCTTAAGAAACTCAAGGAAAGAGTGGTTAAATGACTTGTCCCCGATCATAAAGAAAGAAGGTAGTAGGAGGTAAAGAAGACAAGAGAAGGCTCATTGTAAGTGAAGGATGAGATTCAGGATAGGACTTTAGAGGCTATCCAGCCCATTCCTCTCATTTTACAGATGAAACCAAGACACAGGAAGCTTAATTGATTTTCCCAAGTTCACACAGGTAATAGATACCAGAGATGGGGTTTGAACTCAGGTCTACTGAATCTAAAGCTAGTACTTTTTCTAATGTATCATACTACTTTTCTTATTAGTGGGATAATGAAGTTAAGATTACCCAAAGGAGAAAAAGAATAAATTCACTCATAGTTCCTCCTACCTTAAGCACTGTGTTTGGCTGGATTAACTAATACAACCTACTTTTACAATTCTTTACGTAACTTTTCCAAACCATATGCAGATATATATTGGATATCACCTCATGGTTTATTGCCTTGCCTGCTACCTGTAACTGTCCAGTCCCTATTTTGATGACTCTACCTTTTTTCCTCAATAATATTTTTTTTTCTCTCAAAAAGAGCTAGTCCTTATCCAGCCATCTTATAAATCACTGTCTCTTCTTCATATAACAGCAATCCATTTGTGAGTCTTTGGACTTCACAGAAGTTGAGTGAGGAAATACTGTTTTAACAATGGAATTGGGCCCTAAGCCAGCATTGCCAGCTTAAATCAAGGGATCTTCCAAGGGACAAGATCCATAGCAGCCATGTTGGGATTCTTCAGAATGTCGATCCAGGGGACATAGGATATGAGTAATTACAATGAGCGACTGTACAACTCAGAGATTTTTTTTTCTGGATGCAGCAATCGAAAGATCCAACCTATGTCAGGTCCATAATTTGGTTCTGAAGTCATTTAGTGTGTGGGAGGCTGATGATTCAAATGAAAAACAAGCCAATGAAAAACAAACACATTGTAAAACAGAGCCAAAAAAATACTTTTCAGAAGAGCCCATCATTAGGTGATGCATGGAACAGAAGAACATGAGATTTGGGGGGCCTGAGGGAAGAACAACCGCAACAGTAGCATGGCCTGTGAAGTTTGATATGAAATTGGATAAAAGAAATCAGCAATTTGGAAATTACCAGAGAAACAGCTGGAAAAGAAAATAGACATTGTTTTTATGTCAGACACTGGTCTAAAAGTCATGACCTTTAGCACCCGCCCTCCTTAAGTGATTGAGTAATCTTTCTTCCTAATTCTCAAATAACAGGATTGTGTATAAATGGAGACCCAAATGTTTTTCTTCCTAGGAAGTCATAGAATTTTATTGATGAACCTAATTTATGACATATTTAAGTTGCAGGCACTTAATAGGAAAATGCCTTCTTCAACGTGAATTTGTGTTTATATTAAAACCAGCAAAAATGAACACATCTTGGATTGGAACGCCAACTTCTAAAATATAGAACACACAACAATAAAAGCAACCAGGGTAGCTGAGCCTTCTCACTATGAGAGTGACCTTAACTTTTAAAATTTATTTTCCAAATAGGTTGTGTCAGATATAACCAAGGAATTTTTCAATTTAAAGCAATTTACATGGGAATAGAGGAAACAAAATCCAGTAAGAAACACCTGTTGTTGTTCAGTTGTGTCCAACTCTCTATGACCCCATTTGGGGTTTCCTTGGCAAAGATACTGGAGGTCTGCCATTTCCTTCTTCAGCTCATTTTACAGATGCAGTAACCGAGGCAAACAGGATTAAGTGACTTGCCTAAGGTCACATAGCTAATAAGTGTCTGAAGCTGGATTTGAACTCAAGTCTCCCCGACTCAAGGCCCTGCACCCTATGTACTGTACTACCTAGCTGCCCAATAGAAGCCTGAGGACCACTGGTTATCTTTGAGTACCTGCAGGCTGGTTTCTCATAGCGTTATAGTATACAGTGAGAGGGTCTATTTCTTTTATTAATCAGTAATTTTCTTTTAATATTTCATTAAAAATGTCATCTTGTTAATGAGGGACAAGGTAGAATTCAGTTCAATAAAAAAAGATTTCTGTGCCTCATCTGTATTAGACAAGATGATTTCTGAGGTTCCTTTCACCACTAAATCTATTAAGCCTCCAAATGTCTGTGCTCAGCACTAGAGACACAAAGAGAAAAAGGAGAGAGCCCTTCACTCAAGCAGCTTGCCTTCTATTGGGAGTCCAGGGTGAGGAACAATTAAGGACCCTTCCTTCCTACCAGAGTAGTTGAGAAATCTTAAAAGTTTGAGACCACTGAGTTTAGTGGTAGCAAGGGAATGATTGGAGGTGACAGAACCTGCTTTAGGAAGAAAGACTGTTAAGTCTAAATCATTCCTTAAAGGAGAAAAGGAAAATGGAAAGAGACCTTTTTTCCTGCTTCAATATATGTAGAGTGTTTTTAACTTTTGTGACCTTGCGCAAATCCTTTCATTTGTGAACATCCATTTCTTCATCTATGTCAGATAGATGGGGTAGGGGGGACGGCGGCAATGTGGATTAAATTTCTATGGTCCCTTCCAACTATAAATGCTACATTCTTAATTATGGATTCTAACTTCAGTTCTTGTCTTCTTCCTTAAAGGGGTGACATATTTCTTTTTTTGAGATTATAAATGACTTATTTTCCAAATGCTGCTCCTTTGCTTTTGCTAAATTGGACCTATGCGCACTGTCTCAGTTGTCTGGGATTATAACTGCACAGGATCAAGGACAGAACACTGAAGATCTTAAGATAACAGAGAAGAAGAAACAGGGTGCCAGCTACCAAGCATGGGAGAGTCCATGGTTCTCATAGTCCCAGAATACATGTGTGGGTGGGTTTTTGTGGAAGGATCTCTTCAGATGTGAAGAATTAGCAGTCAAGTGTACTCCTAGTTTATTACTTCCAGTAATCTTGGCAGTCACAAGCCTAAATTATGAGCCTCAGAAGACTATATATTGAGGACTATGAACCAGTTTTTTGAATACTATCACTGCACATGTGATTAGTAACATTCAAAGGGAGTGAAAGGTTTTTTTTATTGGTTCCAAATACGACAGGGCAAAAATAGAGATGAAAGCAAATGTAACTATTCCTTTCCAAACATCTCTAGATGAATGTATAGGCTAGCTAATGCCAGGACAGATTTCCCCATATTTGTGTGGTGTGTCTGTGCTAGGTTATATAGACTCTTTCCTAATTTCACCTGTAAATCATTGCTGAACACCCAGTCAAAACCATGAATTGATATTCTGCCCATAATAGGCTTCACTTCTAAAACAAACAAAAAACTTTGGATTTCTGAGTCAATGTTTTTTGGGAATAATTTCTAATTTACTGGCCTCATGAGAATGCAGATTAAGTGGCTGCCTGTGTAGTGTTATTTGAGGGCTGTGGCCTCCAATATTTCCACACTCTTTCATAGAAAGCCAAACAAGTTAGCTCAATTTCACACACATTTATTAAGCTAATACTCCATATTAGGCTCTGGGAATACAAAGATCAAACTAAAACTCAACCTCAAAACAAATCCTGCCTTCAAGGAGTTTGCTTTCAGTCAGCTAACAAAGCTTAAGATGTTATCCCTCTATAGACATACAGATTTCAGAAAGGAACCTGAAGATAAAATGTCCTTTGCCACTTTTTCATTTTAAATTTCCTTTTCAAATATGAGTTTACACTATTCATACCCTTTGATGCAGGGTATATATCCCAAAGACATAAAAAGGGAAAAGACCTATTTGTACAAAAATATTTATAGCAGCTCTTTTTGTGGTGGCTAAGAATTGGAAATAGAAGGAATGCCCATCAATTGGGGAGTGGCTAAGCAAGCTGTTGCATATGATTGTGATGGAATGTTATTGTGCTATAAGAAATAACAGGTAGGATGATTTCAGAAAAAATCTGGAAAGACTTCCACGAACTGATGCAAAGTGAAGTGCATAGACCTAGGAGAACATTGTACACAGTGACAGCAATATTGTATGATTAAGAACTGTTAATGACTCAGGTATTCTCAGCAATACAATGACCTAAGACAATACCAAAGGACTCATGATGAAGTATACTGTCCACCTCCAGAGAAAGAATGAATACTGTTAAATACAGATTTAAGCATGTTATTTTCACTTTCTTTCATTGTTTTTCTTTTATTAGAGTCCTCTTGTCCAAAATGACTAATATGGGAAGGCTTTACATGATTGCAGCTATGCAATAACCTATGTCTGATTGCTTGGGGAGGAGAGATGGAAGGGAGGGAAGGAGAGATAGAATTTGGAACTCAAAGCTTTAAAAAATGTTAAAAAAATTTTAACATATAATGGGGAAAATAAAATATATTAAATTTAAAAAATGAATTTAGACATAAAACCTTTCATCATACAAAGAGGAAGAAAAAGAATTGTATAAGCAGCTGTGAAAGAAATTGCATCTTTGCCTTTTGGGGAATCAATCAAAAAAGCATTTAGTAAGGACTTTCTATATACAAAAAAATACAAAAGTTCCTACCTTCAGTAGTCTGATCTTACAACATGGAGACAAATGTGCACGTGTAAATATAAACCTGTGTGTGTGTAGGTTGGGGAAAAAGTATACTGTGAACATCAGGAAAGGCTTCATGTAGGAGATGGTACTTAATCTGAATTTTGTATAAAACCTAGGCTTCTAAGAGATGGAGGTGAGGGGAGAATGAATTCCAAGCACAGATAATAATGTAAAGGTGTAGAAATTAAAGATGGAACATTATATATGTATGTATGTATAGACATATATATTGTTGACCTTAAAGTTTGCCTGAAAGAGGCAAATAAGTTAGATGATATATCTATATCTATCTATACATACATACATACATACATACATATACACACATGTACACACATATACATACATATATACATACATATATTTGTATATACATATATATGTATAGTTTATTCCCTTAAGCTAACAGAATTTATATATACCTGAGAGCCAGAAAATAATTCTGACTGAGATAAGTAAGTTGATGAAGACTTATATTCTTAGAGCAATCCTGACTTAGAATGTCTGTGTCATTCTAAAATTATGGCTTCCATACGTGTTTAACCATAGCATAAGGAAGAAAGTTTCTTAGTTGAATAGGTTGTAAATACAATAAGATAAGAGAAGTGACAAAGTATCAAAGAAATTACAATCCCAGGATATCTGTGTTTCCCCTACATAGCATATGTCCATAAATACCAAAATAAGAAAAGTTCCACTGTTCAAGACAGTGTCGAGTCCCAGACATCCCGTCCTTAATGGTGGTAAACAAAAGAATGCTCCTGGTCAGCCTCATCTGGCCTTGTAGTTGTTGACCCAGGAAAGGCATTCTGGGTTCACTAAGAGAGCACAGCAAAGCATGGCTGTTATGTCAGGGTGCTTCTTCTGATAGATTAATTAGTCGATTAGTTCAGGCTTTGACCCTTATCAGGGCTCAAATGATCTTAAATCATTATCAATATGTGTCTATCTATCTAAAGCATTTAAGTGCCTATATTGCACCAAATGCTTACAATTTTAAAAAAAATGACCTTCACAACAACCCAGGGAAGTAAGTGTTATTATTATTCAGACAAAGTTTAAGTGACTTACTCAGGTTCATACGAGTAATAAGTGTCTGAGGCTTGATTTGAACTCAGAATTTCCTGATTCCAGGCTCAGCAGTCTATGCATTTTGTGACATTGCTGCTTCTATAAAGAACAAGAGCAAGTAGGCCAGTATGGCTGGAAGATAACATTAGATGCGTTAATTAAGATTTAATTGCCAACTCTGGAGAAAGCAGTTTCAGTTGAGTTATGAGATCAGTAGCCAGATTGCTGGAGGTATAGAAGAGAGTGAGAGGAGAGGAAATGGAGACACTGAGTGTAGACAGCTTCCTCAAGGCATTTGCCTGAGAAAGGAAGAAGAGTTATAGATTCATATTTAGCAAAGATGGTGGGATCTTTTGAGGATTTTTTTGAGGATGGAGACAACTTGGTATTTGTAGGTAGCAGAGAAGCAACCAGTAGATAAGAGAAATGTGATGATGAGAAAGGAAAAGAGGCAAGGAGAGAGAATGGGGGAGGGAAAAGGAGGAAGAGAGAATTTTTAATGTGAGGGACCAGATAAGCTTACTCTATCTCATTTTATCTATCCTATCTTCTATGCAGTTTTTGATGTGTTTTCCTTTTTAAAACAGAATTTTAGTTGTGATAGGTTGTTTCTTCCTCTTAAGTACTTCCAAGGTTTGGGGTTTAGGTTTCATTTTGTTTTTTTCAGCCTGTCAATCTGCACAGACAGCTCCCTCTCTAAGAGACAGTGTGATGAAAGGGAACAGGCTTTAGATTTGGAGTTGGAGGGCCTCATTTCAAATTCTGGCTTTGCCACTTGCTAACTATGTGACCTTAGGCAAGTCACTTTTAGGCTTTAGAGCTGGATGGTAGAGATTAGAGATTAGCTTGTTCAATATGGAAAAGAATTACAGGATTAGAGATCTAATGCTAGAAGGAACTGCTGAAGCTATCAAGACCAAGTGATAATTTCATAAATGAGGAAACTTGGGATCAGAGACTTGAAGTAACTTTTCATGTAGTTAGTAAGTGGCAAAATCAGAATTTGAACTGGGAGCTCTTCTCTACATGTCTTAGAACTCTATGCATTATTGTATACACCGTTCTGGTTCTTCTTTTGCTCCTCCCTGAACTGAAAGGGTGGCAATAGATGACCTCTGAGGATACATTCAGTTTCTAATCTATGTTCTTATGATTCTTGTGTAACAGTCTGTGTGATGTGAACTTTAACCCTTGAGTATTGTTGGATGAAGATGCTAGAATCTGTTTCTTCACATTGAGTCTACTGGAAGTTTTCACCTATCAGCTTCTCCATCTCACCCTCTCTACTGTCTACTGATAATCATTTAATATCAATTTAGTAACTTCAATAATGACCAGAGCCTGAAATAATTAACCAGAAGAAGAGCCTGTATCTAACAGCCACTTTATTCTCTGAGGTTACTCAGAGAATATCTCTTCCTATGTCAACAAGCCCAGATGGGGCTGACTTAAGAGCATTCTTTCCTCTGTCTAAGGCCACTAAGGATGAGACCTTTAACCTGAGACACTATCTTGACTAATGGGACTTTTTCTTTTCTTAATATTTTATAGACACATGCTATGTTATGGCATGTTAGTGGTAAATTAAACACAGAAATCCTGGATTGTAATTTCAATTGATACTTTGTCAACTCTCTTATCTTATTGTATTTACAACCTATTCAATTAAGAAAAGTCCTTTTCAGGGGCAGAGCCAAGATTGTGGCTGGAAAGCATGGACTTGCCTAGGGCTCTCCCCCAGGACCCTCCAAACGCTGATAAAAAATGGCTCTGAACAAATTCAAGAACTGCAAAACCCACGGAATAGCAGAGGGAAGCAGGGCTCCAGCCCAGGACAGCCTGGATGGTCTCTGGGTAAGGTCTATTGTGGGGAGGTGGGAGCAGAGCAGAGCCCAGCATGGGCTGTGCCCAGACCAACCAGACCTGGAGCCAGGCAGAACAGGCCCTAGCACCCTGAATCAGTGAGCTGTGGCAGTTACAAGACTTCTCAACCTACAAACACCAAAGACAACAGAGAAGGTTAGTGGGAAAAAACTACAGGGACAGAGTGAAAGGAGTTCATGGTTCAGCCACTGCCCCAGGGGCAGCAGAGGTAGTGCAGTTACAGAACTACAGCTGCAGTTGCTTCAGGCCCCAGGCCCACCTGGTGGGAGGAATTAAGTGGTGGATTGGAGCAGGAGTTCAGAGCCTGCTCAGATCTGAGTCACAGTCCAGGTTGGCTATTCTTGGGGGAGGAGGAGCACTGGTGTGGCAGAGCTTGCTATGTAGAAATAGCTCTGAGAACAACAGCGCAACCCCTCAAGCTTGGGACAAAGTACTCTATACTCTACAAGCAATCATATTCTGATGAAAAACTCAAGGGTCAAGTAGCTGTCTGGGAACATGGCCAGGCAGCAAAAATGCATTCAGATTCAGTCTCAGACTTTGGAATCTTTTTTCAGTGACAAAGAAGACCAAAACATACAGCCAGAAGAAGTCAACAAAGTCAAAGAGCCTACATCAAAAGCCTCCAAGGAAAACATGAACTGGTCTCAGGCCATGGAAGAGCTCAAAAAGGAGTTGGAAAAGCAAGTTAGAGAAGTAGAGGAAAAACTGGGAAGAGAAATGAGAGTGATGCAAGAAAACCATGAAAAACAAGTCAATGACTTGCTAAAGGAGACCCAAAAAATACTGAAGAAAATAACACCTTAAAAATAGACTAACTCAAATGGCAAAAGAGCTCCAAAAAGCCAATGAGGAGAAGAATGCCTTGAAAGGCAGAATTAGCCAAATGGAAAAGGAGGTCCAAAAGACCACTGAAGAAAATACTACCTTAAAAATTAGATTGGAGCAAGTGGAAGCTAGTGACTTGATGAGAAATCAAGATATTATAAAACAGAACCAAAGGAATGAAAAAATGGAAGACAATGTCAAATATCTCATTGGAAAAACCACTGACCTGGAAAATAGATCCAGGAGAGATAATTTAAAAATTATTGGACTATCTGAAAGCCACGATAAAAAAGAGCCTAAATATCATCATTCAAGAAATTATCAAGGGAAACTGCCCTGATATTCTAGCGCCAGAGGGTAAAATAGAAATTGAAGGAAACCGCCTATCACCTCCTCAAAAAGATCCCAAAAAGAAAACTCCTAGGAACATTGTTGCCAAATTCCAGAGCTCCCAGATCTATCAGGGAGAAAACCCTGCAAGCAGCTAGAAAGAAACAATTTGAGTATTTTGGAAACACAATCAGGATAACACAAGATCTAGCAGCTTCTACATTAAGGGATCAAAGGGCTTGGAATATGATATTCTGGAGGTCAGTGGAGCTAGGATTAAAACCAAGAATCACCTACCCAGCAAAACTGAGTCCAAGGCAAAATGTAGATTTTCAATAAAATAGAGGACTTTCAAGCTTTCTCAGTGAAAAGACCAGAGTTGAATAGAAAATTTGACTTTCAAACACAAGAATCAAGAGAAGCATGAAAAGGTAAACAAGAAAGAGAAATCATAAGGGACTTACTAAAGTTGAACTGTTTTGTTTACATTCCTACATGGAAAGATGATGCGTATAATTCATGAGACCTCAGTATTAGGGTAGCTGAAGGGAATTATATATGCAGAGGGCACAGGGTGAGTTAACTATGAAGGGATGATATCTAAAAATAATAAAATCAAATTAATTGATTAGTGAGGAATATATTGAGAGAGGGAGAAAGGGAGAGATAGAATGTGGTAAATTATCTTGCATAAAAGTGGCATGAAAAAGCATTTCTGTTGTAAGGGAAAAGGGGGCAGGTGAGGGGGAATGAGTGAATCTTGCTCTTATCGGATTTGACCTGAGGAGGGAATAACATACGCACTCAATTGGGTATCTTACCCCACAGGAAAGAAGAAGGAAGGAGATAAAAAAGGGGGGATGATAGAAGGGAGGGCAGATAGGGGGAGGAGGTAATCAAAAGCAAACACTTTCGAAAAGGGACAGGATCAAGGGAGTAAATTGAATAAAGGGGGATAGGATAGGAAGGAGCAAAATATAATTAGTCTTTAACAACATGAGTATTGTGGAAGGGTTTTACATAATGATACGCATGTGGCCTATGTGGAATTGCTTGCCTTCTTAGTAAGGAGGGTGGGTGGGGAGGGAAGAGGGGAGAGAATTTGGAACTCAAAGTTTTAAAAACAGATGTTAAAAAAGTTTTTGCATGCAACTAGGAAATAAGATATACAGGCAATGGAGCATGGAAATCTATCTTGCCCTACAAGAAAGTAAGGGAGAAGGGGATGAAGGGGAGTGGCGTGACAGAAGGAAGGGCTGACTGGGGAACGGGACAATCAGATACTGAGTTGGGACTGTTCTAAAATATATTTAAGCCTTCTCATTCTTTTGTTCAGAGAGTCAGTTTTCATCTGGCTCCATATATGTATATTTGAGGGAATTTAAGGGAATAAACAATATGAATTTACAGATCACCTACCTACCCTCTTTTCCTCTTTTAACCAAACTTTTAGGTTGACACTACGACATCAAAATTCTGTGTCTCAAATTTAATACCTTTCCTATCACTCACCACTTTTCCTTCTCTTCCAAACTCTTCTCTGTTATATTATCCATGTTTTCTTTCCAGGTTGATTACACGTCACTTTCATCTCATGTAGTTGACATTTTAGCCAAATATGTTCTACTTGTTGTTCTGAAGACATGACAATACACAATCTACCTCCTTGACTTTTCACAAGCAATTCCTCCTTGATTCTACCCCTTGAAACTCCTAGTTCTTTTCAAAGCTTAGCTCAACTGCCCCTGCTTCCAGGGGACCTTTCCCAGTCTCATTACTTGTTAGTGCCCCCTCCCTGAAATAATTTTGTATTTATTTTGTATATATCTTGTATTTACTTATCGGTGGGTACCCAATATCCCACCCCACCACACCCCAAATAGCATATAAGCTCCTTGAGGACAGGCATTGTTCTACTTTTGCACTTGCATTTTCAGGTCTAGCACATGATTGGCACATAAACACTTAATAGATGGTTTTTGATTGATTTTCTCTCCTTAGCAGATTCTGCCTACCAAGTTGGCTAGTTGGCTAGAAGACCCATCACCAACTCATACCTCCTAGTATTATCTCTCTGATTCATGCTGTTACTTCAGGGGAGTTTTGTTTTTCTATAGAGGATATGAATCATAGCACTTATAGATATTCAGTGCTCACCCACTTTTTTTCCCACGACAGCATCCCCACTCCCTCTTAATGCCTTTGGAATCTGAGTGATTATGATGGGTGGTACCTGGTAAAGAGGTTTGATTAAGGATAAATTAGGAAAAGAAGCCTGTGACAGACAGGCTCACAGTATGAGTCAGGGGTTCTTTAAGCCATTTCTCCTTTCCCAAACTTGGCCTGATAGAATAGCCCTAGAGGGAAAAGGAATAAATATTGAATGTTAAAGAAAAGAGTTCTAGTAAGAGCTTGCTGACTTCTCTCAGGGGGATGTTGGAGAGTAATTTTCTATTAAAAATATGAAGGGTGGAGAGGAGTCCTTGAGTCCAATTTCTTCCAGTCTAAGCAAACAACATCATATTCAAACGGAAATTGGAAGCTAGTAGTTGTTCCTACAACAAGGAATGGACTTGCGGGCTTGTTCTTAAGAAATTAAGCTCTTTCCTGGGTAATCAAATGTGGGGCTGCTCTAAAGTATGCCTGGGGTTGGCAGGTGTTTGCCTTTAGGGGCTGATGGAAAGATTGTGCAAGTCCAAGCAAGCCCATCATTCTCCAGAAAAATCAACCTTCAAGAACCTTTCTCAGGGGTTGGTTTGTTTCCTGACAACTATATTGTACACAGAGCTGATACTGGAACCAATGTTCCCTGGATTATAGTGTCATCAAGGAATGGAAACTTCTTTGTTGGAGCAGCACATTCCTCTGAGTGGCTTTCCTTTCAGGTTAAGAATCCTTTCTCTAGATCAGTAGTGTCAAACTCAGATAGAAACAGGGGCTGCCTGTATATATAAGGAGACCTGCAGGTAGCATATTAACTTGAGAAAACCACATGTTAACATTATCTGCCTTTTATTGTATTTTATTTTTCTTATTAAATATTTTCTAATTACATTTTAATTTGGTTCTGCTCTACTCAGGAATGTTGACTTCATGTAGCCATTCATGTTTGATATCTCTGTTCTAGATTATCCCCATAATTCCAGCTCTGTGATTATGACATGAAGACAAAGCAAAATAAGATTGATCCATAGTTTAAAAGTAAGATGTTTCTACCAACACAAATTAGAGCCTTCTGTTACCTATGAGAGATACTGTTACCAAAAAATTCATTGCCCTATAGCCAACTAAGTGGTGAGCTTCTCTGAACTCAACTAGGCTGATCTTCAGATGACAGGTCTGCCATCTACCACTAGGAGTTGGTAGAAACTTGCTTTCTACTCACAAATATTTGAAAATTGTAGTCACTTTCAGACCATGGTGAGACATTGGATGATGACTCTTTCAAGCAGAAGATCTATTTCAACTATCCCCTTCTCCCTATTTTATATTTTCCTATATATAGTGCTTTCACAGAAAATTCCATTTAAATACCTATGGGATTAGTGTGCTCTTTTCAAGGGGAAGGTAATGGTAGCTTAGAACCTGAAAAACAGTTTGGTGAGCTGTGATTCCTGGTCAGCATTCCCCCTCTAAAATTGTGGGATTAGGGACTCACAGACATATCACCTAAAAGAAGATAGCCTAGAACAAAAGTAAACAAACAAACAAAATGAAACAAAGCACCACAAACCCAGGTGCTAGATAAGCAAAAACTCCAATAAGAAAATTAGATAACAACCTAAATATATCATATGTCTATTGTCATTCACGGGGAATCAACATAGAGACATCCTGGTAAAGCATTTTGATTGGCAACCTTATAAATAAATTCAAAATGGCTCACCCCTTAGGGTTCAAACATGAAGGTAAGAGCATGTAGAAATGATGCATTACTTTTGTCTTGCCCTACCCATCCTAGATAAATGAAAATGCATCAGATACAGAAAGATAATCTCCAGGGAATGGAGCCAGACTTTTCCTGCAAACCATGCATCCTTACATGAACTCAGGCTAAGACCACACTCCCAGGATCTCTTTTTTATAGTTTGATTTCATTTAGAAGAGGCTAGGGTGGGGGAAGAGGGATGGGGAAGGAAACAATGAGGATGAAATAATTAGAATAATTTTTAAATGACAAGAGAACAAGCATATAGTTATAGGTTTGTGCATTTATGTATTCATCCATCTATAAATGCAACATCTCTCTCTCTCTCTCTGTATATACATATATAGATATATCTAATAATTCATCAGACTTTTGATTTAATTGGAATAGGAAGCTTCTGGTGAGGAGCTGCTTCTATCAAATAAGAACAGCACTTTCTTTTCATTTTATAATTTTAGAGAGTTGCCTGGGAACACAGATGTTGTGACTTGCCCAGGATGACACAGCCAGTATGTGTCAGGGGTGAAACTTAAGCCCAGATCTTCCTGACTCCAAGGCAAACTTTCTAGCTATTCCTCTATACTTCCTCTCACCTAGCACATAGCAGTAGTTAATAAATAATTCTTAATTTATTTTTTGATTTTCTGAACTATAAAATTGAGAAACCATCACTTGTACTAACTCCTTTACAAAATGGTTCTGAAGAAAGAATTTCAGAAATTGAAAAGTGCTAGATGAGTGAATAATAACAAAAATCAGAATATATAATCATTATTTTTATAGAATGGTAAATAAGGGCTCTGTTGCAAGGATAGTGATCGATTTTTATAAAGTGAGGTCAGATCAGCCAGGCTTGAGTTCACTCTCAATTGAGAACATTTTTTCCTATGAAAATCCTAAATACTTGGAAATGATTCAGATTGAGCCAATCTTATGATTTCTCCATAAAAGATGAATTGAAGTTGACGCACATTGTACGTGAAAGGTTACTCAGGGCTCAGCTACTGCTTAGTTTCCTGCATGCCATCATCAGGACTCATTGCTCTGGTTCCCATTCTTGTTAACTCAGTGGGTGGTTGATGATAATTTGCTTACATACCAGTTTAAGTTACCAGTATTCTTTTAAATAGTTTTTGTTTAGAAATGTGAAGCCACATTTATATTTGCTATCATGGTAATAATTTACCCTTAGTTATGCATCTACAGGGAAATAATACTATTTCTTCTCGCAACATCTTAGGATTTTAGTGACTTCAGTGGTCATCCACTCTAATCCATTCCTGAAAGGAATAACCACTGTAACATACTTGACAAGTGGTCATTCAGCCATGGCTTGAAGACCTCCTATAAGGGAGAGTCCATCATCTCCCCAGGCAGCCCTTTCTATATGTGGATAGCTTTAATTGTTAGAAGGTTTCTCCCCGCTGACATCAGGTCTAGATTTTCCTCTTTTAGCTTCCACTCATTGCTCCTAGTTCTGCCCTATGTGGCTAAAGAGAAGTACAATCTCTCTCCCACATTCCCAGCCCTAAAATACTTAAACATAGCTACCTATGAGTCTTCTTCAGTCTACACAAATGTTTACAAATATCTCATTTGATACTTACAACATTGTGAAGTAGGCAACATTATGATTCCTGTTTTACGGTTGAAGAAACTGAGGCAGACAGGGTCAAGTGACTTGCCCATGTTATATAGCTAGTAAGTGTCTCAAGCCAAATTTGAACTCAGGTCTTCCTGATTCCAGGCCCAGCACTTACTCACCTAGCTGCCACTTACATCTCATTTGGACTGATTTAAAGTTCCAATGAAGAATGCAGAACTGGAAAATCCATTGAGGACTAGTCATGCAGTGGTACCATCCAGCTGGGGATAAACTGAGCCATTTTAATGAGAACATTTACTACTATAGGGATGGAGTCATAGCTCTGGGACAGTGGCAGCAATATGAGGAAGTCCATTGTCTTGTCTATGCAGGAATGTTGAAAGGTTAATAGTGTTTCCACAGGACCCAGGATTTTCTCCACTGGGTCCTATGATTGGAAACAGACCTCCCAATACAACACAGACTGGTTGGTGTTATCCCAGAGTCATAGACATCAACATTCTTGAGGCACTGCATGGAACATCTTGAATCTTCCCACATACTCTGTTGCTTTAGCCCTGGCCATTCTGCCCCAGTAGAAGTATGTGAGTATGTGTAGAAGATATGTAGCGGGGAAGGGGGGTGGGACACATAATCTTCCACAGAAGTAGAGAAAGCCATTTGATATTACTCTTCCCTCTGCTGCTTAGAGCTTTCACACCTAAATGACAACCAGCTAGATTTATGCACATTCCCTTAAAAAATTAGTTCCAATGAACAAAAACCCACCTTCTCTTCTTCCTACCCCTCCTCTCATCATTGAGAAAGAAAGAAAAACAAAGCCCTTGTAATAAATGTGAATAGTCAATCAAAACAAATTCTCTCATGCACATTTCTTAGAAGTGCTGTTATAAGGTCAGATCTAAGAGGTTCAACTGGGGATGGGTTGTTGTAAAATTCATTGGCCCTAGTGAAGCTTGTTCGAGTTGTGCTCTGGATTCTGGGATAGGGAATTGATGTATTGATTTTGGCATCCAAATACATACAAGGTGGAGTTAAAAGTGGTATTCTCCCCCACCCCCATCTGTCTCTGATTTCATTTTACATTTGCCTAGGAGATGTTCCATGTTCTTGTGACCTGATTAGGCATGATGGGCACTGTATCAGGAGGGCAGAGTTTATAATCTCAAAGAGGATCATAAACATGTCTGAAAGGTTCGGAATCGCCGGATATAAGAAACTCTCAAAGTAGAAGGCAGAAGAATCAAAACATTTATTTAGGCTCCACAGTAACCAACCCATGAACCAGAAGCCCCATTTTGATATGTTGGTCGAAATCTTCCAGGCCCAATAAGTACGCCTTGAAAGAGTAACCAGGAGGCTACAGAGAAACATGATTGCGTAAAGCAAAATCATGTTTCCCCCTTTATGGTAATAAGATTACCCACTGGACTGAAGTCTTTGTTCAGCTTCCTCCCGTAGGTCAGCTCTGCTACTGGCAGCTCCTGCCTCAGCTGTGTCTGTGTCTGTAACTGAAGCTGCAACTGTAACTGACGATGTAACTGTCGTAACTGCCTCTGTAACGGTCGTTGTAACTGTCGCTGGCTCCAACCGAAAAAGGAAAGAGAATCTTCAAGCTGTCCTCTCCCCTCTTATAGGGCCCCTGACATCATCAAGCTCCGCCCGAATGACCAGGGCCGATTGGTTCCTGAGTTGGCCCCTCCCCCTAGCATAGACATCAACACCTCCCCTCAGCCAGCCCCATGACTCATCACACAGGAAGTTCTGGTCCTGCCCCGGAAGAGCAAGCCCCAGCGTCCAGGGAAGCTCAATGAGGTAAACTGAGTCATTCAAAGAAAACAAAGGCCATTCTGGCTACACTCCACCCCTTGTTATAGGATACATAATCTAATCAGCCATGTATCCTAGAACATACATTGTGATCCAATTACAAAGGAAACTAAAACATATCATTCATTATAAAGCAAAACATATCATTCAGTGACATTCCCAAACATTGGTTAACGATTCAAATGCGATCCACCCCTAGATCCCAGCAAAATAATCTCTTCAATCAATCATCCCCAAAATAATTATTAATAATTCAAATGTCCACACCTAAATCCTTGTATCCATTACATAGGATCAATAATATCATAACAATAAAACAACACAGCAAGGATAACACAAAATAAGTAAACAGAACACTATCATCATTTCCACCCCCCTTGAACGATTGGGGCTCAAAATCTTGGGGTGAGGGGTGAAGGTCTCATTTTCCATAGCTTCTTCATGCTGAAATTGGATGTAGAGATGGCCCTGCCCCCAAAAAGTCCCATTCCAGAGGTCATTTCTTTAACGAGCTGGCAGGAATTCCAAGAATGCTACATGCTTAGGCAGTCACCGGAAAGTGCAGGGTGCTTAAGCCTGAAGGAAACAAAACTAGCAACAAGGTTAGCCAAAACAAAGGACAAAAAGAATAGACAAGTATGGACTATAATTCTTCAAATAAAATCATCTCAAGTTTGGTTGAGATTTCAGTTATGCAAAGATCCAACATCAGAGCCAAACTCAGGTGGGAAATGTTTCTTTTCAAAAGGAACATAATGAGGAAGCCAAGAGGATCCCACCCTAGATATAGACTAAGATTGTCCTCCCAGCCTTTCTCCAGATGTACAAGTTTTCATCCGTTAATCACACAAGGTCACCTTCAGTCTGAGTGGCTTGTGGGCTTGCAGGAGCAGTTCTTATTTCCCTATTTCTCGTGTTATCAAGTCCTCTATACATTCTGTATAATTCATTGGTTGGAATTCCATCTATCATTTCAAAACCTACCCCTGCTCTCAATAAAGCAGTAAACATTTCTTTCCTTGTTACTCTCCTTTGGCGCCAAGTTTGCTGGTTATTCACCCTTTTCTCTTGAGGAGATCTATCCCTTCCCCAGTCACCTAAGTCATATAACTGTAAAATCTTATTTATCACTGTTGTAAGACGGCTCCCTACTTCTCCAAGTAATAAATTCAAAATTAGTTGTTTATAAGCAGGGGGAGCTGTCCTAATTATTAAATTCCTATGAGGCAGTTCCATTGAATCATTGTAATATTTGTCTGCAGTTCCTGTCATAATGGCAGTCTTCATTACCTCCTCCTTTAGTCTCATGATACAATCTCTAAGTGAATACCAGGGTCTGTGCTCAGTGGGCCACATAGAATCAGTAGCATATCTCTTATTGCATCCCACAGCGGCTAATGCCAACAGAGTAGTCCTGCTATCACCATCTCCTTGCTGATGATGTTCCCTAAAAGCTTGTTGAACTAGAGGATCATGGCTGATACCTATGAATCTCATGCAGTCTGTCCCATCTACTGATATTCCACCGGCCCCTTGATCACTGAGTCTTACCATCCAAGATATCAATGGTTCTCCTATTCTTTGGCTGAATCTACTCAAAATATCTGTGACCTCTTGCGGTGAGAAATCTTCCTGAATTTCCCTTGTAACTGAATCTTCACCTCGGGTTTCTGTCTTCCTCCTTTGTATGGGTCGAGCCCTTGTCTGATCATTTAACCATCTCCTATTCTCTGTGTGAGGCACATCCTGAACCCCAGTAGTGTTTTGTGCCTCAACCCCTAACATTGTCTCATTCTCTCCCCACTCACTTCCTCTGCCACCATGGCTAGGACGAAGCAGGCAATCAGGCTCTTTCTGGGCTGGGTTGAAATGCACTCTGGGCTTTTTTGGTCTCCTGTTGCTCTTAGCCACATTAATAGAAAAGTTCTCATTTGAGTCAGTTTGGTCTCCTGCTATCTGAGATTCCTCTTCTTCCTGTGGGGTAGGAGTGCCCCCATGTCTTTCACTTAATCTCAATCTTTCGTATACTAGCCGGTAGGCTGATAACACTATCCAGCTTTGCCTAGATAGTGATGCCCCTGACTGAATCCCAACTTCTCGTAAACACTTTTCCAAATCCTTAGGATCTCCTCTCCGTAGCCTTGGTTCCCAGTTTTCACAGGGTCCAGCTTTTTTAGCCAATTCTTTTGCTAGGGAGGAATAAAATGGATCCTCCCATCCTGGGATATTCATCTCTTCCTCTGAAATTGTTCTGCTTCTAAATAGAGATCTTATACCTAGCGATCCTGTTCGTGACGCCAAATGTATCAGGAGGGCAGAGTTTATAATCTCAAAGAGGATCATAAACATGTCTGAAAGGTTCGGAATCGCCGGATATAAGAAACTCTCAAAGTAGAAGGCAGAAGAATCAAAACATTTATTTAGGCTCCACAGTAACCAACCCATGAACCAGAAGCCCCATTTTGATATGTTGGTCGAAATCTTCCAGGCCCAATAAGTACGCCTTGAAAGAGTAACCAGGAGGCTACAGAGAAACATGATTGCGTAAAGCAAAATCATGTTTCCCCCTTTATGGTAATAAGATTACCCACTGGACTGAAGTCTTTGTTCAGCTTCCTCCCGTAGGTCAGCTCTGCTACTGGCAGCTCCTGCCTCAGCTGTGTCTGTGTCTGTAACTGAAGCTGCAACTGTAACTGACGATGTAACTGTCGTAACTGCCTCTGTAACGGTCGTTGTAACTGTCGCTGGCTCCAACCGAAAAAGGAAAGAGAATCTTCAAGCTGTCCTCTCCCCTCTTATAGGGCCCCTGACATCATCAAGCTCCGCCCGAATGACCAGGGCCGATTGGTTCCTGAGTTGGCCCCTCCCCCTAGCATAGACATCAACACCTCCCCTCAGCCAGCCCCATGACTCATCACACAGGAAGTTCTGGTCCTGCCCCGGAAGAGCAAGCCCCAGCGTCCAGGGAAGCTCAATGAGGTAAACTGAGTCATTCAAAGAAAACAAAGGCCATTCTGGCTACAGGCACTTGGGCCCCATCTGAGTGATGGCCAAGAGGGGCTTTTTAGTGTAACTAATAGGAACTTCATACATAACAAAGGCCAAAAATGAATTGCTCTTTGGCATGTTTTTGAAGTCAGTTTTGGTTGTAGGAGCCCATAGAAATGTCTGCAGGTGTTTGAACAAGTCTATAATGTGCACAATCTGGGTCAACAACCCTGGAATACAGTGGTGATAGCAGTTTTACTAATAAGGCATAAGAACTACCTTAGATCTTTGACTGTTACGACTGCTTCCCACCATAGGCTGGCCTCTACCTTCTGTGGATCTATTCTTCCTCCAGTCAGTAGTTGGGATAGTAGTTCTCATAGGATTAGGCAGCTAGTAACTGGCAGAGGCAAAATTTGAAGCCAGAATTTCCTGGTCTTAAGGGCAATATTCTATCTACTGAAAAATATTGCTCTCTAAATCTCATTCAAATCTGTTAGAAGGATGAATAGAGAAAAGAATTCCAAATAAGACAGTGACAATTCAAATGCCATGTCTGTGTTGTCTTTTAGATTAAATAATGCCCCTATGGTCTTCCAAAGATTCATGAATCTGTATTTCAGAATTTTGCCAGACCAGGAAGCAGCTATTATCTAACTGGTTGACATCTTAATGTATTTCTGGGACCCTGGCCAGCATGACACCTGGATGAAAATGATCCTTAAAGAGATATGCCAGAAGCACCTATTAGTAAAGTTAAAGGAATGCCAATTTGGGCAGGAAGATATAGAAGTTTTGGTAAATGTTATAGACTGGAGGAAGAATAGATCCATAGAAGGTAGAGGCCAGCCTATGGTGGGAAGCAGTCGTAACAGTCAAAGAGGAAACTCAAATTACCAGTATTAAAAATTAAAAGAGTGAGTTCACCACCAAATGAAGGGGAAATTTAAGTGATTATTAGGACTATTTTATTCAGTTACATGCCAATAAATCTGACCATCTAAATGAAGTGGATGAATATTTACAAAATTATAAATTGCTTAGATTAACAGAAGAGGAAATATCATACTTAAATAATCCCATTTTAGAAAAACAAATTGAATAAGCCATCAATGAACTCCCTAAGAAAAAAATCCCTGGGCCAGATGGATTCATGAGCTCTACCAACATTTATTGAAAAATTAATTCCAATACTATACAAACTATTTGGAAAAAAGGGCAAAGAAAGAGTCCTAACAAATTCTTTTTCTGACACAAATGTGTTGGTGATACCTAAATTGGAAGGAGCAACAACAGAGAGAAAACTACAGATGATTTACCTAATGAATATTGATAAAAATTTTTAAATAAAATATTAGCAAGGAGATTACAATAATACATCACAAACATCACACACTATACCCAGGTGGGATTTATACCAGTAATGCAGAGCTGGTTCAGTACTAGGAAAACTATCAGCATAATTGACCATATCAGTAACGAAACCAACAGAAATCATATAATTAATAGATGCAGAAAGCTTTTGGCAAAATATAACACCTATTCCTCTTAAAAACACCAGAGAACATAGGAATAAATGGAGCTTTCCTTAAAATGATAAGTAGTATTTATCTTAAACCATCAGCAAGTGTCTGCAATAAGGATAAGCTAGAAGCCTTCCCAATAAGACCAAGGGTGAAGCAAGGATGTCCATTATCACCACTATTATTCAATATTGTACTAGAAATGCTAGTTATAGCAATAAGAGAAGAAAAAGAAATTGAAGGTAGCAAATAATTGTAAACTGATGGGATGTACATCAATTGGGGAATGGCCAAACAAGTTGTGGTATGATTGTAGTGGAATACTATTGTCCTATGTAAATGACAAGCAAGATGATTTCAGAAAAATCTGAAAAGACATACATGAACTGATACAAAGTGTAGTGAGCAGAACCAGGAGAACATTGTACACAGTAACTACAATATTGTATGATCAACTGTGAATGACTTAGCTATTCTTAGCAATATAATGATCCAAGACAATTCCAAAGGACTTATCATGACAAATGCTCTCCACATCCAGAGAAAGAATTGATGGAGTCTGAATGCAGAGCAAAGCATACTGTTTTTCACTTTATTTTTTTTTGTCTTTTTTGTCTGTCTCTTCTTCTACAACATGACTAATATGGAAATATGTTTAGCATAGTTGTGCATGTATAATCGATTTCACATTGCTTAGGGTAGGGGAGGGGAGGGAGGGACAAAATTTGGAACTCAAAATTTTAAAAAATAAATGTCAAAATTGTTTTTTAACTTAATTGGGTTTTATCAGTCACAGGTCCTGACTTTAGAGACCATCTATCAGCATACTACAGTGGAAAGAACATCATAATTCTCTCTCAGTCGTTAAGACATTTGTGTAACCTTAGGAAGATCACTTAACCTCTATAAAGCTCAGTTTCCCCATCTTTTAAATTAAGGGGTTAAATTGGATCCTCATTGAGACCCTGATAGTTCTAAATATGTGGTAATTTATCTTCCTTCCCAATGATCTTGCCTAGGACTATAGAGGCACTTATTGTAGTATTAATCTGATCAAAGATCTTCCCTACCGATTCAATAGGGCTCAGGTGGGCCTAGGTGAGAAAGCGTGATTATATCTTTGTTTGTAAGTAGGCCTAAAGCCCCTACTTACTAGGTGCTAAGAGGATATGGGTATGAAGCCCTCAGGGCCCTAAGGGGAGTTGCTAAGACCAGAGCCAATGGTATGTGCCCTGAGTTCTAGTCAATCAGATGACAGCTAGGACTGTATAAAAAGAGAGCTCAGAACTGGGAGCAGCAGAACTGGGAACAGCAGGACTGGGAGCAGTAAAACTTCGAGCAACGAATTGGAGAGCTGCAAGATTCAGAAGCAAAGAGCCAGCATCAAGAGACAGTGCAGAGCAGAAAGTGCTGAACAAGAGAGTTGTGGAGATCAAGGAACTCAGAGTCAGCAGAGCTGCAGGAAAGAGTGCTGAGCAGATTAGTAGGATTCGTGAGTGATCTTTTACAGGAAAGCCCTAGCAGTGAGGGGAAGTCACAAGTATGGCTTGGTTTCTTGCTATGATATTTTGTTATAATTTCCTTGTTACTACAGTGAAGTGGGCTTATTGGTTTTAGAATATTATTGCTACAATATCAAATTGGGGGCATTGGTCTTTGGAACTGATCCTCTGGAGTCTAAATAAAAGTTACATTTCTTCTGCCTTCTACCTAGAGAATTCCTTATACTTTGTGATTCTGAACTACTCAGGCATGTCCATGGCCCTCTCTGAGGTCATGAATTTTTGCCTTACTGCTATACCGGTTCCCATTGGGTTATTTCCATGTCCAGAAAATGACAGGGTTCTGGGTCCACTAGAGATTGAATCTAGAATACTTAGGCCTTAGGAAGTTCCACAGTGAGGATAAAGAACAAGTGGGATGTATGTCTAAGTTATCTGCAAGAAGAAGGAGAATTTGAGTCTTACAAAGCATCCCTGACATGTCTATGACAATGTTTCAGTTCCCATATGGTTTATCAAATTCTGGAGAATATTTTGAGGTTTGTATTTGTAGCATAGGCTTTCATTATCAGTTAGCATAGAAAAGAGAGCCAGTTTCTGATGTATGTAATTCTAGCCACTTGATCATGTTTTTCTAGGTATTCAATCATTGCTAAATTTTTGCAACCTACAACAGTTTCTATTGTTTCCTTGTAAAATCTGCATGTGACCTTTCTATAATATCTGGTAGCAATGACCTAGTCTTTTTATCACTATCATGAACCTCTTTATTTCTGTGAACAGATATGCGTAACAACTATTTGTTCGACACTGTTGACATATTGTTGACTGTGATCATGTGTATATCACTCTTGGAGCACTTTTTGGTTCCTAGGTTTGTTTGGAGGTAAATCAATATTGACTATGTTTTCTAAATCTGGTGGCAATTAACTGTCCTATACTCTTGCACTTTGAAGTGGTGGCTGTTCCAAAAGTATTTCTCCAAGTTTTAGCCCATTTGTCATGTAATCAGAGAATGTCTTTCAGTCCCCTTTTTGGTAAGGAAGTGTTATTCTTTCTATCATCACATTGGGGTGTTTTGTCCTTTGTTTTATTACTGTTGCATGGAAAATTTTGTCAAAATTTGGTTGCCTGGAGAAGTTCATCAGTATTTACATCAATTTCATGATGGCATGCTTGCCCATGCAGTGGATAATTGATGTTCTTTCCCAGTCACCACTGGAGTGAAACAAGACTGTGTGCTTGCTCCCATGCTTTTTATCGTTATGTTTTCAGGAATGTTGTTGAATGCCTTCCATGAGTATTAATGTGGCATTAAGGTCAGCCACTGCACTGATGGTAAATTATTCAACTTGAAAAGACTACAAGCCAAGACTGAAGTGGAAGGAGTGTTGGTGTATGATTTTCTGTTTGCAGATGATTGTGCACTCAATTCAGTCTCTGAAGCTGAGATGTAACAAAGTATGGATTGATTATCTGCTGTTTGTGCTAATTTTGGCCAAATAATTAACACCAAGAAAACAGAGGTGTGCCATCAGCCAGCACCACTCTATCAATGTGTAGAACCATCAATTACAGCAAGTCGAGAAGTTTTGAATACTGTAAATAAGTTCACTTACCTTAGTAGTATACTTTCCAGGGATGTACGCATTGATAATGAGGTAGATGCACACATTTCCAGAGCTAGCTCAGTGTTTGGGAGGCTCTGAAGGAAAGTGTGGGAGAGAAGAGGTATTAGACTGCCTACCAAACTGAAGGTCCACAGAGCCATTGTGCTGACCTCATTGTTGTATGCCTGTGAAACCTAGAGAGCAGACCAGAGCCGTGCCAGAAAACTGAATCACTTCCATTTGAATTGTCTTAGGAAGATTCTGAAGATCACCTGGTAGGATAAGGTAGCAGATACTGAGGTCTTTTCTCAAACTAAACTGCCAAGCTTTCAAATTCTACTGCAGAGAGCATAAATCTGATGGGCTGGCCACATTATTCAAATGCCAAACATGTGCTTGCCTAAGAGATTATTTTGTGGAGAACTCACACAAGGCAAGTACTCACCATGGTGGTCAGAAGAAGTGATACAAGGATCCTCTCAAGATCTCTCTTAAGAACTTTAAAATTAAGTGTCACATGGGAGACAGTAGCATAGGACCACTCAGCATGGCATGTGTAACGTTAACTAAGATGGGACCTTTTTACTGTTTTAGAATGCTAAATTAATTGTCTCTGATTGAGCTGCACTAGGTGAAAAGCCCCAGACCCAAACCCCTAATTACTAGGTGCCAAGCCAATGTGGGTGTGAAGCCCTCAGGGTCCTAAGGGGAGTTGCTAAGACCAGAGATAATAGTAGACATCTAAGTTCTGGTCACTCAGATTGTTTGATGACATCTAAAGACTATATAAAAAGAGAGGACAGAGTTGCTTGCCTGGAATTCTAAGCCACAGGAGGAATGGAATGTGACTCAGAGCCAGCTGTTGTTAAGAGCTCCCTGGCTCATCAACCCAGATGCTGATGCTTCCCTGATAACTATGAATTGTGACTTGGTCTGTTTATATTGTGTATGTTTGTAATTTGTTTGTACTTGCTCTGAAGTTCAGGTTGCTGGCTTTTCCTCCTGAACTAAGTGAGTTTATTTGTATATGTTGGATTAAAGTAAGATTGTTAACTCCTTAAGATTACTTTTCTTAGTAAAGCAGATCGAAAGAACCTGTGCTGGCAGTGTGGAAGCATTTTTGTTGTTGGGCTTGTGTTGGCCTTTCACCCCCACAACAGCTACTAGCCGAATTGTTACAACAACAATGATGCCCTCATCAAAGAAGGTGCTGAGCTCTATAAGCAAAGCAGAATTGAAGTAGCTCAAAAGAAATAGGAAATGGGAAAATTTAGAGAATTTACTCCAAATATTCACATGGACTATTTGTGCGAGACCTATGGTAGTACATTCTGCGCTCCTATTAGTCTGATAAACCACAGTCAAACACACAGCAACTTAACTCTAACATAGCAATGCCATATTGGTCCTCTTTGAGAACAAAGGACAGCAATAAAAAAAAGGATACATATTTACAATACATGATGAGGCCATGAGACCAGAATGAAATCAATAGCTTTCTCCTAATCAATCAAAGCAACATAAGTGTAATAATGCTCTTTCGGTGACTTATTTGTTAATGACTGAGTCAGTAATGAAATGCTCTTTTCACCTTCAGGATACGTTAAATCTTTCCCAATTAATGGGGGAGTAAAGTTAAGATGTCTGCTGTCACCACTATTATTTGATATATTCTGGAAATGGTAGGAATAGCATTAAGGGAGGTCACCACCTAGAGTGAGTGTGGGGAACTTCAGGTGCTTGACCTCAGCCTCCTACTGGTAGCCAAGCAGCAACCACTGAGAAGACCGACTTTTGGGGTCCGGCAGTTGGGGCTTTCTCCCCTGGCAACCTTTAGGGCATCTCCTGATATGGAAAATGTCTTTATGTTGGTCCACTACTCTTAACCAAAGATTAATCCAGACTTATCTCCACACCTGCACACAGAGGAACATAAAATTTTATTTAACCTATTAAAAGAGTGCCACAGAAAAGACAATATCCTGAAATTTTTTGGTCACTGAAATGATCTTGATCATGAGATGCAGAAATCTCTCAAAAGGAGTATGGAGGAAGGAGGGCCAAGAGCAGGGCATTTGGAGAAGCTGAGAGACAGGAATTTTCTAGTATTTCAGAAGTCAGAGAACTGAGTTCTGCCTTCACTGGACATATTGGCTGAGAGATGAATGAACATCTGGACATTTAGCTAGTAGCTGCAAGAATGTCATTTTGTTTGAACTCAATAGTTCTTTATCAATGAACCCTTTTATAAGCTGCACAGAAATTTGAAAATTGATAGT
This sequence comes from Trichosurus vulpecula, assembly GCF_011100635.1. Classification (NCBI taxonomy): domain Eukaryota; kingdom Metazoa; phylum Chordata; class Mammalia; order Diprotodontia; family Phalangeridae; genus Trichosurus; species Trichosurus vulpecula. Next base: position 83,173,688 of record NC_050579.1, read on the forward strand.
ATGACTCCTATAGTTGCAAGACTATAAGACTGAACCATTCCTGCCTTCGACAAACATCAACATCTGAATAATTGCTATTTGGTTATTGCCTCCTGTAAGAGAATAGTTATTTTCCTTATGTCTATTAATGTGGAAGAGTTAGGAGGATTGAAGGAAAGATGTTGCTAACAGCTTTCCTTTCTTAACAATATAAAAATTTTGCTACTTCAGCACCTAAAGTTTTCAGCTTTTCTTTCCTGAGACTTCAGCCATTTTCCACACCTTAGTATACATTCTTCATGAATTGTTATGACTGAAAAAATACTTTTTAAAAACATAGTGGAATAAGTTGAAGCATGGAGAATCCTGGGAATCTTTAGCCCAAGAAAAATCATGTTATATGTTCTCACTTATACATGGAAAGCTGTTTTCCATAATGATTAAAAGTTTGTAGTGCAAAAAAATATAAGCTGCTTAACCCTGGGCATCTCACTTAACTCTGCCTCATCCCTCTAAATTTTTTTTTAAAAATACCATTAAGATGAAAGAAATTAAAGGTGTAAAGACAAGCAAAGAAGAGATAAAACTCTCTATTTGCTCACAAGAAGGTGGGCAATTTAGACAATCCCAGGAAACTAGCAAAGGAAGTACTTGAGGAAATTAATCACTTCAGCAAAGTTGAGAACTTCAAAATAAAATCAGAAACACCAACAGTGTTTCTATATGATAATAACAAAACCCTATAGTCTGTAGTAGGAAGGAAAATTCTATTCAACATGACTGCAAAATGCATAAAAATTTGTGAGTCAATCAACCAGAGAATGCTCAGTACCCATATAGACACAATTGCAAAATTCTCTTTAAGGAAATAAGCAATAATACAAGTAGCTGACAGAATATTCAGTGCTCATGGGTATGCTGGATACATTGAATAAAAAGTTTAATACTACTAAAATTAATTCAAAGATTTATTATTATATCAATTAAACTACTGAAGTGCTACTTTATGGTGCTAGGTAGAATGGCAACAATATTTAGAAGAACCAAAAAATCAGGCATATCCAGGGAAATAACTTTTAAATGGTAAGAATGAATGGTGAATGGCATTTCAGACCTTAAGCTACTATAAAGCAGCAATCATTGAAACCATTTGCTACTAGTTAAACAATTTAAAAGCATCTTGATGGAACAGATAATACAAAGAAGAATAAGAAATAATGAAACCCACTATTAAAAAAATCTTAACATATTAACTACATAGGAAAGAACTCCCTATTTGATAAGAACTCCTGAGAAAACTTGGCAGCAAATTGGCAGAAATTAGGCTTTGATCAAAATCTTATACCATATTCTATTATAAACTCAAGATGGTGTTCATCAGTGATGTCTAACTCAAATAGAATCGGGAGTCACTAAAGTATACAGAAAGATCCCTGAAGGTGGGTATTGACTGAGAAAACCATATGTCACTATTATCTGTCTTCTATTGTATTTTTATTTATTTTGTTAAATATTTACCAATTACATTTTAATCTGGTTTATGCCACATTCAGGAGTGTTGTGGCCCTCAGGCTTGACACCTTTGATGTGTATGACTTGATTGTTAAATACCATACCATAAAAATAAGAAGCAAAGCAGATCATAGGCCATTCTAAAGATACAGGTATGGGGTGAATTCTTAACCAAACAGATAAACTTTCTGAGTTCAAATCTGACTTTGGACAATTATTAGCTGTGTGATCCTGGGAAAGTTACTTATTTCTCAATTTCCTCAGTTTCCTTATCTGTAAAATGAACTAGAGAAATAAATGGCAAATCACTCCAGTATCTTTGCTAAGAAAACCCCAAACAGGGTCACAAAGAGTCAGACATGACTGAAAAATGACTAAACAGCAAATAAAGGATAAAATAAAGAATTTTGATTATATGAAATTGAAAAGCTTTTGTACAAAAAAGTACAACTAAGAAGTGAAATGTTTAGGTTAACAGAAAATCTTTGCATCAAAAATATCTGATAAGGGTTGGATACCCAAGATATAAAGATTAGTAACAAAAATATCTAAGACCAAAAGCCATTCATTGAGAATGTTCAGCAGTTATAAAAACAGTTCTCAGGAGAATTGCAAATTATTAACAACCATAAGAAAGAATATTCCAAATTGCTTAATATGCAAAATGCAAATCAAAATAACCCTGATGTTTCACTTTAGTCAACCCAGCAAACTGACAAAGATGGCAAAAAATTATGAATAATCAGTTTTGGGTGGACTGTGGAAAGACAGGGACACTAATGTATTTATGGTAGAGCTATGAGTTGTTACAGCCATTCTGAAAACTAACTTGAAATTATTATTTTGCTGATCTGTTCCTCTTCTTCCTCTTTTTAAAAAATATTCTTTGTTATATTCCTGTCTTAGATGGTGGAAGGTGAGGGATTCGGGAGAAAATGTAGTCAATGCAAAAATGAAATACATCAAAAAAGGCCTACTTAAAATCAATAAAAGCTTTTAAAAATCATTGTTAGGTTTTTATGAATTGATATTACATTTGGGTGATTGAGGGCGACAATTCACTGTGTGGTATTAGTCTAGTTGTAGTACAACTTCTTGGTTAAATTCTCCATGATATTCCAAGGTCCATATTTGTAGTATGGGAACTTGTCATCTGTCAATCAATAAAGGATAGCAGCCTTCTGATTTATGATTCTAGCCACCAGGTTATGTTTTGCTGGGTATTCGATAGGTGCTGTTTATAGTCTGCAATGATGTGTTGCACAGGTGTTTTTTAACTATTCCCTGACATATTTTATATTGATTATTAATTCCCGGTTCCTTAAGGATAAAATGATAACTTCTGTAAATTGTGGTTTCCATAATCTGGTCCTCAATTGTCATCATAACCCCTTACATTTCTACAAAAAAATCTGCTTGATGTAGTCATTTGTTCAACATTTCATTGTTGACATGTTGTTGGCCAATTTTAAGTGGATGTCACCCACTAAGAGTCTTTTGTTTTCATTCTTAGATGTCATTGAAGATATTATTTCCATCTGGAGATAAACCACTCAGTTATATTCAACAAATATAATGACATGTACCTGTTATCATCCTTTACTCTTAGTGCTCAATGAATTAACGTCAGTTTCTTCTAAAAGTATTTCTGTAGGTTTTTGAACTGTTTAACCTGTGCTCTAAAAATGCTGTAAGATCTATCAATCTTTTTTGTCCTTGTGAGTATGGAAATGCAAATTTTTCTATACCTCTCTTAGAGTCATGAGCCCTGTGTTTTGCCACTATTCTACGGATTTATGTTAGGATTTTTTAAGCTCTTTTACGGTCCATTTTACAGTTACAAAAATGCATATTAAGATGAGTATTGTGTAGATTTTAATCCAATAAAATGTTTTCTTCTCACTAAATTTCATTATAGGATATCATAACTTTTTTAAACATATTTGGTCACAGCCTTTTCTTTGCCATCTTTTGAGTTGCACAGAGAAAACCAATGTATTTGTATGTATTGCCTTCATCTACTGATGTAATATGACTTCTGGATTCAAGCTTGAAAGCTTCAGTCTATCTTTCTTTGGCACAGGTTAAGAATTTTACACTTAACAAATCCAAATGACATTCTGATATCATTAGAGAAAGATTCCATGAGATGAAAGAGTTGTTTAATATGTTTTTGGTGGAGCTATGTAGCTTGTCATACATGTTTATCAAGTGATTAATAAGCTATTTTTTGTTGACGCGTATTTTAATTTGGAAGTCATACTTAGTCCTCTTTGGGAGAGATATAATGGATAAGGCTGGGTTAGGAATTCACCCCGAACCCATATCTTTAGAAAGCCCTATGATCTGCCATCTCTCTGAACAAAGGAATGTTTTATATCTCTTATTTTGACATTATTGTGTCACTGACGTTGTAAGGAGAGAAAAGTGGACACTAACTTATACAGCCATAAAACTAAAGAATTTGAGAATTGGAAGGGACCTCAGTCACCATCTATTCTAACCAATACACAAAAGGAATCTACATACCTAACAAGAGGTTGTCCAACCTCCGACAGAATCCTCTACAATGGGGAAAGGTGAACCAATCACCATTCATGGCAGTCCATTTCACTGCCTTGATAGGTCTAATTCTTAGGAAATGTTTCCTAATGAACCTAAATTTGCCCCTTTTCAATTTCTACACATGAATCCTGATTATGTCTTTTAGAGTCTAACAGAAGAAGGCTAATCCCTCTTCCATAGGACAGCGCTTCAAATACTTGAATACAGCTATGATGTTGTGCTTGAGTCTTGTCTTCTCTAGCCTAAAAAACCAGTTCCTTCAAATGACCTAGCATACTCTAGCATTCTCATGAGACTTGGGTCTGTTTGATATATTTACAATGCCAAAATAATCATTGAGTGATGAACTGAATCAAAGGGTTTGCAGTATTCAACAAGTACAATATAAATGCCTGTAGCTGTATATTTTTGGCAGGTGCTTTAATAATTGCTGAATTCATAATAAATTGCTTTTTACATCTTTGGTACTACTTGGCATACTCTTTTCCCTTCCCACCTAATATATTGTTTTCTTATATTTGCCAATTATTTTTAGAGATATAAACTATGAATGCATTGTATAAAGTACATATGCAACTTATTGGCCAATTTTTTTTGTTTGTTTTTGAACATCTGTTTTTAAAACTTAGAGTTCCAAATTCTATCCCCTCTTCCCTTCCCGCCCACCCTCCCTAAGAAGTTAAGCAATTCAACATAGGCCACATGCGTATCATTATGTACAACCATTCCACAATACTCATGTTGTGAAAGACTAACTATATTTTGCTCCTTCCTGACCTATCCCACTTTATCCAATTTTCTCCCTTGACCCTGTCCCTTTTTGAAAGTGTTTGTTTTTGATTACCTACTCCCCCATCTGCCCTCCCTTCCATCATCCCCCCTTTTTTATCTTCTTCCTCCTTCTTTCCTGTGGGGTAAGATACCCAATTGAATGTGTATGGTATTCCCTCCTTAGGTCAAATCTGATGAGAGCAAGATTCACTCATTTCCCCTCACCTGCCTTCTCTTCTCTTCCTACAGAACTGCTTTTTCTTGTCAATTTTATGCGAGATAATTTACCCCATTCTATCTCTCCCTTTCTCCCTCTCTCAATATATTCCTCTCTCATCCCTTAATTTGATTTTATTTCTTCAGCTCACCCTGTGCCCTCTCTCTCTCTCTCTCTCTCTCTCTCTATCTCTCTCTCTCTCTCTCTAAATATATATATATATACACATACATATTTACATACATACACACATATACATATATATATATATATGTATACGTACACATATATATGTATATGCATATTCCCTTCAGCTACCCTAATACTGAGGTCTCATGAATCAAACACATCATCTTTCCATGTAGGAATGTAAACAAAACAGTTCAACTGTAGTAGGTCCCTTGTGATTTCTTTTTCTTGTTCTTTTTCTTGATTACCTTTTCATGCTTCTCTTGATTCTTGTGTTCAAAAGTCAAATTTTCTATTCATCTCTGGTCTTTTCACTGAGAAAGCTTGCAAGCCCTCTATTTTATTGAAAGTCCATATTTTGCCTTGGAGCATGATATTCAGTTTTTCTGGGTAGGTGATTCTTGATTTTAATCCTAGCTCCTTTGACCTCCGGAATATCATATTCCAATCCCTTCGGTCCCTTAATGTGGAAGCTGCTAGATCTTGGGTTATTCTGAGTGTTTCCGCAATACCGAAATTGTTTCTTTCTGGCTGCTTTCAGGGTTTTCTCCTTGATCTGGGAGCTGTGGAATTTGGTGACAATATTCCTAGGAGATTTCTTTTGGGGATCTATTTGAGGAGGCAATCGGTGGATTCTTTCAATTTCTATTTTGCCCTGTGGCTCTAGAATATCAGGGCAGTTCTCCTTGATAATTTCTTGAAAGATGACATCTAGGCTCTTTTTTTGATCATGGCTTTCAGGTAGTCCAATAATTTTTAAATTGTCTCTCCTGGATCTATTTTCCAGGTCAGTGGTTTTTCCAATGAGATATTTCACATTGTCTTCCATTTTTTCATTCCTCTGGTTCTGTTTGATAATATCTTGATTTCTCATCAAGTCACTAGCTTCCACTTGCTCCAATCTCATTTTTAAGGTAGTATTTTCTTCAGTGGTCTTTTGGACCTCCTTTTCCATTTGGCTAATTCTGTCTTTCAAGGCATTCTTTTCCTCATTGGTTTTATGGTGCTTTTTTGCCATTTGAGATAGTCTATTTTTTAAGGTGTTGTTTTCTTCAGTATATTATTCGGTATTTCTTTGGGTCTCCTTTAGCAAGTCATTGACTTGTTTTTCATGATTTTCTCACATCCTTATTATTTCTCTTCCCAATTTTTCCTCTACTTTTCTAACTTGCTTTTCCAACTCCTTTTTGAGTTCTTCCATGGCCTGAGACCAGTTCATGTTTTTCTTGGAGGCTTTTGTTGTAGGTTCTTTGACTTTGTTGACTTTTTCTGGCTGTATGATTTGATCTTCTTTGTCACCAAAGAAAGATTCCAACGTCTGAGACTCAATCCGGGTGTGTTTTCACTGCCTGGCCATGTTCCCAGCAACTTACTTGACCCTTGAGTTTTTCAGCGGTGTATGACTGCTTGTAGAGTAAAGAGTCCTATGTCCCATGCTTGGGGGGGATGCACTATTGATTTCAGAGTTCTTACAGCCAGCCCTGCCACACCAGCACTCCTCCTTCCCCAAGAACCCCTAACCCGGACTGGACTTAAATCTTCAGCAGGCTCTGCACTCCTGCTCTGATCCACCACTTAATTCCTACAATCAGGTGGGCCTGGGGCCGGAAGCAACTGCAGCTGTAGTTCTGTAGCTGCCCCACCTCCGCTGCCCCTGGGGTGGTGGCTGAACCACGAACTCTGTCCCCCTATCCCCAGCAGCTTTTCCCACTAACCTTCTCTGTTGTCTTTGGTGTTTCTGGGTTGAGAAGTCTGGTAACTGCTGCAGCTCACTAATTCAGGGTGCTAGGTCACACTCTGCCCGACTCCTGGTCTGGTTGGTCCGCACGGCCCACGCTGGGCTCTGCTCTGCTCCCAGCTCCGTGCGCAATAGACTTCACCCAGCAACCATCCAGGCTGTCCTGGGCTGGAGCCCTGCTTCCCTCTGCTATTTTGTGGATTCTGCAGTTCTAGAATTGGTTCAGAGCCATTTTTTATAGGTTTTTGGAGGGACTTGGCAGGGAGCTCATGCTAGTCCCTGCTTTCCCTTATTGGCCAATTTTTGAAAGAGTTGCTGGTGTTCTGATCTTTTAGTAATAGATATGTTATATCCTAATAATTATGCATAATAGATGACCAGATATGCCGTATAAGAAAAGAGGGATCAAGGTTGCATCTGAGAGGAAACTAATAGAGGGCTTTGTTAGTAATATATGCAGCATTGTGGGGCATTTTAGTCAATAATTATGGAGTTTATATATCCTCACTGACTTCTGGTTCTTGCAGAGAAGTAACATGTGTCAGTCAACTCCTGTGATGTAACTTTTCTGTCATTCATAATATTAATGATTTTCAAATTTCCTGTTTCTCATTAGATGAAACTTGTATTTTTGTTACATTGGGCTTTTTTCAGCTGTATAGATGATGAGAAATTTTCCACATCCTTCTTATTTGGGAATTCTATCTTGCCTTTAATTTCCTTACTTCTCAAGCCCCTGCAGTAAAATTTTTGATTGCTGTTCAGTTGTTCATTTTGGTTTTTTGGCTTTCTTTGAGCCATATCTCTTTCACTGACTTTTACTTTCAATTGCAGATTAAAGGAATCTGGAATTCTCATATACTTCATTTTCTTGATTCCTCTCCACATGTTTCTCTTCATTACCTCTAAAAGGGCAATGTGGCCTTCCAGTTTTCTTTGGCATGTATCATTCATATATTTATATAATCTTCCTGTCCAATTCCACAGATCTTTAGTAGTCCTTTTGAGTTGTTTTTGCCATGTTGGTATTTAACACTTATCTTTTGGGATATTTTTAATCTCTTCATTCTTCTTCTTAATGGTTTTTATTGTGCTAAAAGCTGTCATATGTGTGCAGGTCCTGAAATATTTGTACGTATTCTGTCAAACGCATTGGAAGAAAGCATTTGTTCAGATTGGTTATAATATAGGTAATAACTTTTTAAAATTACTCACTTTTGGTATAATTATTTTTCTAGTTGGATTTATGCTGTGAAAGGCAAAAAGGTTTTTTAGAACACCAATCTATGTATGTCTACCTACTCAAAATATTTGAAGATGTTTGTGCTGTTTTATCATACCTATTTCATTATTATATATTTATGGACTTTGTGCTAAGTAAAGATTTTTAGTAACCTCAAAGTCTTCAGCTTTTTTCTTTTCATATTTTAATGGTTGCTGAATTTCATCTCTTATTTTGTGTAATATAATCTAGGCCTAGGGATTTTTTAATGGAATTTTTTTTAGGAAATTACTTTTTATGATTATTCCTCATTGATTTGTAATACATTTTACTGTGTGGTTTGGAACTAATGGCACTGTTGACAGAAAACCCTTCATTGTAGCTGATGAGATCTACTTCCCATTTTATTATGTTATAGTATTGAAATTATTTATGTCTTCCGTTAATTTCACGAACACTGGTAGTTTGCCCACTTTAGTGGTCATCTCCATCTACACACAAACTTTCCAGCAAGTAGTGTATTGGTATATCTAATTTATTCCTGATGCAGAGTTGATACCCTATAATGCTATGCCACCCCATATACTTCTTAGTGGTGATGGGGAAGTTTCATCATATTTCTTATATCTTAACCTAACTAGTGTTATTATAGAGCTCAGTTGGCCAGGATTTCAGTGTTCCTGGCAGTCAGGACATAAAGACTACTCTGGTGTAAATCAGCCTGGCTGACATTCCTTTATTTTGTCATTGTCCCATTTCTCCTGATGACACAGACAATGGGTTGGATTTTGAGGAAGTTGTTATTTACTGTAAAAAAATTCAGAAGAGAAGCAGAGCATATACCTTCTTTTTTAAAATTTATTTAATATATTTAGCTTTCAGCATTGATTTTCACAAAAGTTTAAATTACAAATTTTTTCCCCATTTCTACCCTCCCCCCACTCCAAGATGGCATATATTCTGGTTGCCCAGTTCCCCAGTCAGCCCTCCCTTCTGTCACCCCACTCCCCTCCCATCCCCCTTTCCCTTCTTCTCTTGTAGGGCAAGACACATTTCTATGCCCCATAGCCTGTGTATCTTATTTCCTAGTTGCATGAAAAAACTTCTTTTGTTGTTGTTGTTTTTGAACATTTGTTTTTAAAACTTTGAGTTCCAAATTCTCTCCCTTCTTCCCTCCTCACCCACCCTCCCTAAGAAGGCAAGCAATTCAACATAGGCCACATGTGTATCATTATGTAAAATGCTTCCACAATACTCATGTTGTGAAAGATTAACTATGTTTTGCTCCTTCCTAACCTATCCCCCTTTGTTGAATTTTCTCCCTTGACCCTGTCCCTTTTCAAAAATGGTTGTTTTTTATTACCTCCTCCCCACATCTGCCCTCCCTTATATCATCCCCCCTTTTTTATCTTCTTCCTCCTTCTTTCCTGTGGGGTAAGATACCCTATTGAGTGTGTATGGTATTCCCTCCTCAGGTCAAATCCGATGAGAGCAAGATTTACTCATTCCCCCTCACCTGCCCCCTCTTCTCTTCCTATGGAACCACTTTTTATTGCCACTTTTATGCAAGATAATTTACCGCATTCTATCTCTCCCTTTCTCCCTCTCTCAATATATTCCTCTCTTATGCCTTAAATTGATTTTATTTTTTTAGATATCATCCCTTCATATTCAACTCACCCTGTGCTCTTTGTGTGTATATATATATGTATATATATATATACATACATAGAAACACACATATGTATATATATGTATACACACACACTCACACACACACACACACACACACACACACACACACATATATATATGCATATTCCCTTCAGCTACCCTAATACTGAGGTCTCATGAATCATACACATCATCTTTCCATGTAGGAATGTAAACAAAGCAGTTCAACTTTAGTAAGTCCCTTGCAATTTCTTTTTCTTGTTCTTTTTCTTGATTACCTTTTCATGCTTCTCTTGATTCTTGTGTTTGAAAGTCAAATTTTCTATTCAGATCTGGTCTTTTCACTGAGAAAGATTGAAAGTCCTCTATTTTATTGAAAATCCATATTTTGCCTTGGAGCATGATACTCAGTTTTGCTGAGTAGGTGATTCTTGGTTTTAATCCTATCTCCATTGACCTCTAGAATATCGTATTTCAAGCCCTTCGGTGCCTTAATGTGGAAGCTGCCAGATCCGGTGTTATCCTGATTGTTTTTCCACAATATTCAAATTGTTTCTTTCTGGCTGCTTGCAGAATTTTTTCCTTGACCTGGGAGCTCTGGAATTTGGCAACAATGTTCCTAGGAGTTTTCTTTTTGGGATCTATTTGAGGAGGCGATCTGTGGATTCTTTCAATTTCCATTTTACCCTCTGGCTCTAGAATATCAGGGCAGTTCTCCTTGATAATTCCTTGAAAGATGATATCTAGGCTCTTTTTTGGATCATGGCTTTCAGGTAGTCCAGTAATTTTTAAATTGTCTCTCCTGGATCTATTTTCCAGGTCAGTGGTTTTTCCAATGAGATATTTCACATTGTCTTCCATTTTTTCATTCCTCTGGTTCTGTTTGATAATATCTTGATTTCTCATAAAGTCACTAGCTTCCACTTGCTCCAATCTCATTTTTAAGGTAGTATTTTCTTCAGTGGTCTTTTGGACCTCCTTTTCCATTTGGCTAATTCTGCCTTTCAAGGCATTCTTTTCCTCATTGGCGTTTTGGAGCTCTTTTGACATTTGAGTTAGTCTATTGTTTAAAGTGTTGTTTTATTCAATATTTTTTTTCAGTATTTCTTTGGGTCCCCTTTAGCAAGTCATTGACTTGTTTTTCATGGTTTTCTTGCATCATTCTCATTTCTTGTCCCAATTTTTCCTCTACTTCTCTAACTTGCTTTTCCAACTCCTTTTTGAGCTCTTCCATGGCCTGAGACCAGTTCATGTTTTGCTTAGAGGCTTTTGGTGTAGGCTCTTGGGCTTTGTTGACTTCTTCAGGGCATATGTTTTAGTCTTCTTTGTCACCAAAGAAGGATTCCAAAGTCTGAGACTGAATCTGGGTGTGTTTTCACTGCCTGGCCATGTTCCCAGCCAACTTACTTGACCGGTGAGTTTTTCGTTGGGGTAGGACTGCTTGTAGAGCAAAGAGTAGTTTGTTCCAAGCTTGAAGGTATGCACTGTTGATTTCAGAGCTATTTCTATACAGCCAGCTCTGCCACACCAGCACTCCTCCTTCCTCAAGAACCACCAACCGGGACCTGATGCAAATCTTCAGCAGGCTCTGCACTCCTGCTCTGATCCACCACTTAATTCCTCCCATCAGGTGGGCCTGGGACCAGAAGTAATTGCAACTGTAGTTCTGTAGCTGCACCTCCCCCACTGCCCCTGGGGTGGTGGCCAAACTGCGAACTGTGTCCCCCGCAGCTTTTCCCACTAACCTTCTCTGTTGTCTTTGGTGTTTGTGGGTTGAGAAGTCTGGTAACTGCCACAGCTCACTGATTCAGGGTGGTAGGGCCTGTCCTGCCTGGCTCCTGGTCTGGTTGGTCCTGTTCCCTCCCACGCTGAGCTCTGCTCCCCTCCACTCTGTGCGAGATAGACCTCGTCCAGCGACCATCCAGGCTGTCCTGGGCTGGATCTCTGCTTCCCTCTGCTATTTTGTGGGTTCTTTAGTTCTAGAATTTGTTCAGAGCCATTTTTATAGGTTTTTGGAGGGATGTGGTGGGGAGTTCATGCAAATCCCTGCTTTCCAGCTGCTATCTTGGCTCCACCCCCTAGCAGATACATTCTTAACCAAACAAGAGATGGGACAATTACAAAAGACAAAATGGATAACTTTGGATATGTAAAACTGAGGAAATTCTATACAGACAAATTTAATAAACTTAGGATAAGAAAGGAAGCCAATAGAAAAAAAAAAACCTTTAGTCAAATTTCTTTATTTTGGTACCATATATATATATATATATATATATATATATATGTGTGTGTGTGTGTGTGTGTGTGTGTGTGTGTGTATATACATATATATATGTATATATAATTAACAGATGTCTATCCATATCATCTATCGCCATCTCTGCCTCTGTCTCTGTCTCTGTCTGTCTGTCTCTCTCTTTCTCTTTCTGTCTCTCATCTATCTCTCCTCCAAAAGCCATTCCCCAATAGATAAGTGGTCAAAGGATACGAAAAATAGTTCTCAAAAAATGGCAAACTTATTAACAATCACCTGAAAGGATGCTCCAAATCATTAATAGTAAGAGAAATGCAAATCAAAATGACCCTGAGTTTTCACTTCAAAACTTGCAAATTGGTAAAAATGAGAAAATATGGCCACAGGCAATGTTGGATGGGTTGTAGGAAGACCAGTACACCACTGCATTGTTGGTGGAGCTGTGGAATGGTACAACCATTTTGGAAAGCAATTTGGAATTATGCAGATAAAATGATAAAAAATGTCTGTATATTTAATCTAGAGATTCCTTTCTAAGCTTATACACCAAGGAAGTCATTGATAAGAAGAAAGTTCCCATATATTTCAAAATTTTTATAGTATCACTTTTTTGCAATAGCCAAGAATTGGAAACAAAGTAGATGGGCATCAATCTGACAATGGCATAATGAATTGTGGTAAATGTACTAGAACATTACTGTATAACAGAAGAAATGATGAATATGATGAATACAGAGAAGCATGGAAAGATCTACATGAATTGAGGCATACTGAAGCATGTAGAGATGAGAAAGCAATAAACACAATTTTGCCATAATGTAAATGGAAAGAATAATCACACAAACACATGATCAAAAGCAAATGTTGTGAAATTATAAAGAACAAATATGGTCAGAAAGAATAGATATGAGAAGAAACCTTCAATCTATTCCTTTGCAGAAATGAGAAGGGAAAGGGATAAGCATCTATTAAGTACCTACTATGTGCCAGACACAGAGTTTAATGCTTTTATAAATATTATCTCATTTGATCTTGCGAGGCACGTGCTATTTTATTTTCATAAATGATTTGCCCAGGGTCACAAGCTTGCCCTGGATTTATGCTTTAGTGTCTTAGGCCATATTTGAGTTTATGTCTCCTGACTCTAGGCTCAGTACTTTATCCACTAGATGCCTCTTCAAATTTATTTTTGGTGGTCAGAGGTCCTCAAGTATTACACATTGCACGTATTTTCAGACTTTTTCTATATGTATGTGTTGATCTGTTATGCTGATTTTTACTCTTTTCTCATCTGTAAAAATTACTTTTGGTAAGGAAAAGCTCTCTGGCAGGGTCAAATAGAGGAATAATTGGAGAAATTATGGAGATATTAGAAAGAAACATCATTTAAAACTTATACAAGTTATGTCATATTCAGCGTGGAATTCTTTTGTGGGATTTTGGCCATTAGTACTTCCACAGAGAATACTGGGGAAGAAAGCAAACAAATGTGATAAGGTATTTGGACTTCTAAAACTTGTGTTCACCTCTCAGTTCTGCTACTTACTACCTATGTGACTGATCAGATCACTTCTCTTCTCTGGGGCTTGGTTTTCTCACCTGAAAAATGAGAGGGTTGAAATAAGTGATATTTAGAGTATATTCTAGTTTTCAATAGGGGCAGCTAGGTGGCATAGTAGATAAGGTAATAGGCCTGAAGTCAGGAAAACTCATCTTCCTGAATTTGAATCTGTTCTCAGACAACTTACTAGCTATGTGACCCTGGGCAAGTCACTTAACCCTGTTTGCCTCAGTTTCCTCATCTGTAAAATGAGCTGGAGAAGGAAATGGCAAACCACTCTAGTATCTGTGCCAAGAAAACCCCAAATGAGGTCACAAAGAGTAAGTCACAACTGAACAACAACTAGTTTTTAATACTAGTATCCCATGGCATACTATAAATTGGTCTCTCAGTTGATAAAGTCCAAATGGGGAGGTTCCATTATTATCCCCAGTGAGCATGTCACTTCGGAAACATTGGTAAGATTTGTTCAGTTTCACTTGGTGCTTTGTTTAGGCACCATTAACAAATGTTCTCAGTATTATCTAGTTTAGTTAGATTTCAAGTCAAGGTCTCTCCAGGCTTATATTTTTTGCAATCTTCTGTAATTTTACATGTAATGTTTTGAAAATCAGAGTTTGTCCTAGTTGCCACTTAGCTCCATCTGTTTGGCGAGAAGATTGAGCCTACTATGTGAAGAAGTTTTTGGGCTCTCATGACCTTTCTCATTGTGGCAACTTTTTGCATATCTTAGACTTCTTTAAGAAATGCCCATAGAATAAATATCTTCACTTTTCCCCATTCCTTTTTTAAAATTTTTTTTTAATTTTAATTTTTTGGAGGGTGGAAGGCAGCACAATTGGGGTTAAGTGACTTGCCCAAAGTCACACAGCTAGTGTGTCAAATGTCTGAGGCTGGATTTGAACTCAGGTCCTTCTGACTCCAGGGCTGGTGCTCTACTCCCTCTGCCACCTAGCTGCCCCACCCCACTATTTCCCTTTTTAAAGCATTAACTATAATACCTCCTCAGATACTTGACTCTTACTAGCTGTGTGACCTTGGGGAAGTCGCTTAACCCTAGTTGCCTTGCCTTCTCCCCTTCAAAAAAATAGACAAATAAAAAACAAACAAAAAAAATAAAGCATTAACTACTTATTTAAACAGATCAAGTTGGAGCCTCTCTAATCACAAGCTAGCATTTTCTCATTTTCATTTTGCATTTACTTTGCATTTATTTTGCATTTACTTTGATTTTCACTCCAAAGGGTCATCATCTGACTGCGTGAAAACTTTTGTTCTGAAGTGACTGCTACCAGTTGCAAATCATTTCCTGTCAAGATATAATGCATTATATATTTTGATGTCATTAATTAATAGTGATATATACTGGTTGTGTGAATCTGGGCAAATTACTTAACCTCTAAGTGCCCCAGGCAACTCTCTAAAACTGTAAGCTGCAGAACAATTGCTGATCTGAATTGGTGGAGGGAGCTTCCTTACTGGAAATCCCCTATACCAGTGAAATCACAAGCCTTGATGAAACCAAGCCAAATAAAAATCACTACGTCTACTGCCTTCTGGTTTTCTTCTTGAAGAAAGCACTCATGGTTTCTTAGTTTTGTTGTGTCCAGCTCTTCATGACCCCAACTGGGGTTTTCTTGGCAAAGAAACTGGAGTGGTTTGCCATTTTTATCTTATTTTACAGATGAGGAAACTGAGGCAAACTGGGTTAGATGATTTGCCCAGGGTCATATAGCTAGTGAGTGTTTGAGCCTGGATTTGAATTCATGAAGATGAGTTTTTTGACTATAGGTCTGGTACTCTACCCACTGAGCCACCCAGGAATTAGATTTCTGAGCAATCTATACTTCGGTTCAGTGGGAAAGGTGCAAGATTTATTATTAGAGGAGCTTGGTTCAAATGCCATCTCTGCCTCTTTTGAGAAATTGTAAAAATCCTTGGAATTTGTGCTCTTTATCTGTAAAATTAGTGCATTACACTAGATGATCTCTAAGGCCCCTTCCAGCTTTAAATCTTTGATGCTGTGATCAATATTTGCCAACACAATTTTGACTTTCTTTTTCAGTACCCATTTTTACATTACTGCCTGCAATGATCAGTGTACATGTCGACATTTTATAGTAGCTTGTCAAATTTTCCATAGAATTTCTATATTTTTTCATTCTCTGAAATCACTATTTGTGCACAAGCCATATTACTCTTCTCTGTTTTATTATAATCATTATGAGGATGTCAAGGTAAGATAATCAAATGTTTCCTGAAATTATCTTTCTTATTGCATTTGTCTATATTATGAGAGCAACTGGATCACCTATTTTTTTTCTCTCTTTGAAGGAAAGAGAAGAAACTTTTCTTGATTGTTAGTGGGGAATAAAGTTAAGTACAAGTCAGAAATATTCCATCATTTTCTAGTTGGGAATGAAACTGAAATGAATTCCTAAATAGCATGTTGAAACTAAGAGAGAATACTTCGGGTGTATTATGCCTTTATTCAAGTATTAAGTTGTAAATCTCAGCCTGAACATCTTTCCTTTTTTCCACTCCCTTTAATCATCACTGCTTGGTCAGACTTTGCATATTTTGGTCCTTTTTATATTTTCTTGTAAATGACTCTCCTCCAGTGGCCCCAGAACTTCACAAAGCCTCTTTTCATTCCAGAAGGTTGACATTGAGCAAGACTGAAAAGTTCACCTATTAACAATGTCCTAATCCCAGAAGAAAAACTTCCGTTTTTCCAGGAAGAGAAGAGAGATGGAATGAGCCAGTTGGTGCCTGCCATAATACAGACATTGATAGTCATGAGAATGGTGCTATAATTTATGTATATTTCTCAACTGTGGCATAGCGGTTGTGAGTGTCTGTTTTGAAAAATTTATCCCTTTACTTATGAACTTTCCATTAGTCAGTTCTCCTATAGTTTTCATGAAGGGAATTTCACATTTCATCCACAGCTGTATGTATTCATAGGAAGTGGGAAGAAAATTCAAGCAACTCAATTCACCAAAAGGCCAAAGATCATCTTCTTGTCCTCAGCATAGGAAATGACCACTGTTTTAGGTCTATTTAACATTTCGGATGAATTGATACCATTCTGGCTCAAACAAAATAGTCATAATGGCTGGAGTCTGACATAATGGATAAAAGAGAAGTGAAAGTCAGGAAGACCTTGGTGAAGTCCAGCCTCTGGCATTTGACCTTTGAACTCCTTGTTAAGCATTTCCTTCCTAAGTGTTAGGCACTGGTTAAAAAGAAATGCAAAACTATGTCCCCTACCTCAATTTAACTGGGTATAACATTAAAAGTATAAATTTCCTTTGGTGGCATTGTCATTTTTATTATATTGGCTTGGTCTAGTCTTCAATCTTTTAGCTCTAATTCCTCCAGCAATTTGTTCACTCTGATATTTTCCCTTTCTTATTAGATGTATCCAAAACAGAGAGAGAGAGAGATATTGAACTCTATTGTACAAATAACAAAATAATAGCATTTTTGATACTGTCTACATCTTCTTGTGGCTCAATTAATATTTCCTTTATGAATTTGGATGCTAAGGCATTTGGAACATATAGGTGATTTACTGAAATTGATTGTGATTCCTTTCAGCATAATGTAATGATGCTTCCTTGTTTATCCTTTTTCAATTTTTGAATGTTTGTTTTTGTTTTGTTGCATGATCGCAACCCCTGACTTTTAAAGTATAATGTTTGTTTTTGTTTTAAAGTGTAAAGTGTAATGTTTGTTTTTGTTTTGTTGCATGATTGCAACCCCTGACTTTTAAAGTACACTTAATGCATAGTAATTTTCCCCCATCTTCTCACTTTTTTTGGCATATATCTGTTTTCTTAAATGTGTTCTTCCTAAACAACAGATAGTAGGTTTTTATTTTCTTATCCAAGCTTTCACTCTTTTTCTTGTTTTATTTCATTGTTTAATCCATTCACATTTAAAGCTATGAGAATTAGGTTTATATTTTCCTCCATTCATTTCTAATGTCGATTTTTTCCAAGTTATCATTTCCCCTCTTTTGCTATAAACACAGTACTATGTTCCTTCAATTTCTTTTTTAAGGAGGCTCTAATCCCGCAGGTTATCTTCACTTTACCTCTGATCCCCCTCCCATTTGTTACCTCTTTTACTTTGAGATTTTGCTTACTAGTGACATTTTCTTTCCTGTTTTTATCTGGTATTTCATTCTTGATTGCCTTTTTTTCATCTCAGTTAGTCAAGTAGATTACCCTTACCTCTGCTCCCCTTCAATTTGTCCTGTTCATTCATTTTTTTAAAATTTCATTTTTTGTTCTCCTTTCCAGACAGGATTTCTTTCACTTTCTTCATTATCCATCCTCTCTTTCTGCCTGCTCTAGACCCTCATTCTCTGGTTTACTACCCTTATAATTATCTAGTCCTTGTTTTCTGTATTCCTCATGGAAACAAGACTTCTGAGGTCTGTATCCTGGGTTCTGCCCTCTAGGCCATTTCTGCCACTGCCTTGTAGAGCTTGCTCAGTGGATTCCCCTCTTCCTTTGTACCTCACTCACAGAACAATACCAATTCCTTTGTGTGAGAGAGAAGACACCATCCTGTGGTAGAATATCCTCACTATCCCCCCATCATATGCCTGATTATGCAGCCCACTGCTTATCTATACCCTCCCCTGGTTACCTTCTTTTCCCTATTTGCCTAAAATCTTCCCCGTGGATCTATGCCCTCTCACTCCTCCAGCTTCCAGTTGTCCCCAGGAATTTGAACTCCTCCCCCCAACAAAGTAGAAGGAGTGCTCTTTTCAAGGCCCAGTCCCCTAGACCACATTTAGCAGACCTTCTGCTCTTCCTTCATAGAACATCTCTCTTCACCCATAAAAGCATCCAATATTGGAATGTCCTTCTACCATCAAAGCTCATCCTCCTTTTGTTCCCTTTCCTTTACAAATCTTCCCCCTTCTTCTTCACCCACTCTGTTTCTCTTGATTCTTGTATTTGAAAGTCAAATTTTCTATTCACCTCTGGTCTTTTGACTGGGAAAGCTTCAAAGTCCTCTATTTTATTGAAAGTCCATATTTTGCCTTGGAGCATGATACTCAGTTTTGCTGGGTAGGTGATTCTTTGTTTCAATCCCAACTCCACTGACCTCCGGAATATCATATTCCAAGCCCTTTGATCCCTTAATGTAGAAGCTGCTAGATCTTGTATTATTCTGATTGTGTTTCCACAATACTGAAATTGTTTCTTTCTGGCTGCTTGCAGTATTTTCTCCTTGATCTGGGAGCTCTGGAATTTGGCGACAATATTCCTAGGAGTTTTCTTTTTGGGATCTATTTGAAGAGGTGAGCGGTGGATTCTTTCAATTTCTATTTTACACTATGGCTCTAGAATATCAGGGCAGTTTTCCTTGATAATTTCTTGAAAGATGTGTCTAGGCTCTTTTTTTGATCATGATTTTCAGGTAGTCCAATAATTTTTAAATTATCTCTCCTGGATCTGTTTTCCAGGTCAGTGGTTTTTCCAATGAGGTATTCCACATGGTCTTCCATTTTTTTCATTCCTTTGGTTCTGTTTTATAATTTCTTGATTTCTCATAAAGTCACTAGCTTCTACTTGCTCCAATCTAATTTTTAAGGTGATATTTTCTTCAGTGGTCTTTTGGACCTCCTTTTCCATTTGGCTAATTCTGCCTTTCAAGACATTCTTTTCCTCATTGGCTTTTTGGAGCTCTTTTGACATTTGAGTTAGTCTGCTTTTTAAGGTGTTATTTTCTTCAGTATTTTTTGGTTCTCCTTTAGCAAGTCATTGACTTATTTTTCATGGTTTTCTTGCATCACTCTCATTTCTCTTCCCAATTTTTCCTCTATTTCTCTAACTTGCTTTTCCAAATCCTTTTTGAGTTCTTCCATGGCCTGAGACCAGTTCATGTTTTTCTTGGAGGCTTTTGATGTAGACTCTTTGACTTTGTTGACTTCTTCTGGCTGTATGTTTTGATCTTCTGTCACCAAAGAAAGATTCTAGAGTCTGAGTCTGCATCCTTTTTCATTGCCTGGCCATGTTCCCAGCCAATGACTTGACCTTTGAGCTTTTGTTCAGGGTATGACTGCTTGTAGAGTAGAGAGTGTGTTGTCCCAAGCTTTAGGGGCTGCACTACTGTTTTCAGAGCTACTTCTACTCCACTGTCACCACAAGCTCTGCCACAGCAGTGCTCCTCCTCCCCCAAGAGCCATCAACCAGGATTGTGGCCCAGATCCAAGCAGGGCAAAGCAAGCCTTGCACTTCTGCTCTGGTCTGCTGCTTGATTCCTCCCACTGTGTGAGCCAGGAACTCCAGAAGCAGCTGATGATGGAGCTCCACCACCACACCACCTCTGCCACCAGCAGGGCTGGTGGCTAGACCTTTCTCTAACCTGATCTAGCAGTTTACCCACTAACCTGCTCTGTGGTCTTTGGCGTTTGTGGATAGAGAAGTCTGATAGCTGTCACAGCTCAGGAATTCATGGCCCTCAGGCCTGCTCTGGTTGACTCCAGGTCTGGTCTGTCCTGGCACAGCCCGTGCAGGGCTCGGCTCCACTCCCAGCACAGTTTGATAGACCCTTCTCACCAACTATCCAGGCTGTCCTGGGCTCGAGACCTGCTTCCCTCTGTTATTTTGTGGGTTCTGCAGCTCTAGAATTTGTTCAGAGCCATTTTTACAGGTGTTTGGAGCATTTGGGGGAGAGCTTAAGCAAGTCCCTGCTTTCCAGCTGCCATCTTGGCTCTGTCCCAACTCCATTTTCTATCAGCAGCTCTGTTTGGTTTGGACTCTTAGCAAACCAGCTTCAGAGGTAACTTATCTATTAAATTGTTGTCAATTTCTATATTTTGTAAGTAGCTTCTTCCATTGCCTTCTGTGTCTTCTGCTCTTGAATATTATTCAAACTAAGTGTCCTCTCCTTCTATCTTCATTTAGTCATCTCTTTCATGATGTCAAATGCCTAGAACAGCCAAGTGGCACACTGCCTGGAGTCAGGAAGATCTGAGTTCAAATATGGCCTCAGACACTTACTAGCTGTGGGACCCCAGGTAAATCACCTGTTTGCCTTAGTTTCCTCATCTGTAAAATGACCTGGAGAACAAAATGCCAAATCACTCTAATATCTTTGCCAGGAAAACCCCAAGGGATCATGAAGAGTTAGACATGATTGAACAGCAACAATGCTTCAAATGATGCTCTTGACATTAAATTTTCAAAAATCCACCTTAATGTTAGTTATGTTTTCAACAGTTATTTTAAGTTATTTGACTTAGAGTTTATCATATGATAATCATATAAATGGTATGACTATATAAATGAAGTGAACTAAATCATATGAAAGTTTTGATGAGTTATATGAGAGGCAGTTTGGCTTAAGTACTCCCTTGGCTACCTCCTGGCTGTATGATCCTGTTCAAGTCACTTTTTGTCTTAGTCAACTCTGTAAGTGTCAGAGTAAGTTATTGACTGGTATTGCTAGTTTTCTCACTGAGGAGGTCTTCGTACCAATGAAATCACAACCCTAGTACCTATCCCCTATCATCTACATTTTTCAAAACTTTGAACACAGCTATATGTAAATCGATGAATAGACCTCAATGCATTGTAGCCATCTTTAACGCAATGGGTGATTTGGCTTCAAACAGGTTTTCTTCATACATTTATCTGAGCAACAGTTTTCTCACACATCCTCAGGATAGTTTGTCCTTTTCTAGTATTTTTCCAAATAAAAAATTAGTAGAAGAAAGGCAAACTGTAGTGGTTTGTCTTCTCCTTCCAGGTACCACATTCACATAACAAAAGGGAAGTACCCATCAATACATACTGTCTCTCCCCTGGCATAGTATCATTTTCTTTCCTGTAATTTTTGTCTGTGTAACTTCAGTGCCTAGCACACTATCCAGCACATATGATGTGATTGTTAAGTCTGGCTATAGATGGAATCTTGAGAATCAGTTTGATGGACTATGTCCAGAGCATTCCCTTTTGTATTATGGAGAATACACACCTAAGGAAATAAACAGCTCCTTTGCATTCAAGTGTGTCCCCTGGCACTGACAATTTTCTCACTCTTTTCCTAGAGGTCTTGGGGCTACTTCAACTGGAAAAGTATTGTCTGTATTTTTCTCTCTGTGTCTCTGTCTCTCTGTGCCTGTCTGTCTTCTTCCATCTGTTTTCGCTCTTTTTGCCTCTGTCTCTCTATGTCTCTGACTCTCTGTTTTCTCTATCTTCCTCTCTTCTCTACCTTTCTATCTGTCTCTCTGCCTTCTGTGCTTAAACTTAGCCATATTGCCCAAAGTTTTGGACTGGAAGCTGATTTCCTCCACCCCAGAAATCTACAGAGGCTTGTCTCCAACCACTTTGCCCCATACTGTGCTGCCATCAATATGGCACTCTACACCTGACTGCCCTTTTTTCCCCTTTATAGTTATATGTTCTTATTTCTCCTACCAGGTTTCCTGTTTCTAGTTTCCTGGTAAATATCTCACAAGTAATACTGTGCTAACCGGAGAGCCCTGGGCACAAAATCTCACCAGATAGTTTTCATATCCTGTCTTCTATCTCCATGACCACATCTAAGCACCAGACCACTGCATTAAGGTCGAGGCTTTCTAGACCATGGGTTCCATATTAATTATAAACAAATGCTTGGGAAATGCAATGTGTGACAGATATATTCCCTCTACCCACCTCTCTTCTCCCCTCTCCTCCCCCAACAATAAGGAAACAGTCACATGGCTGCATTGTGTTAATCAGACCTTTCCCAAAGGACAAATCAGCTATAATAAGCAAATGCATGAGGAAGTGGATGAAAGGCTGATTGAAGAATTTAGACTTAAAGATACTCTGGTAAATTCCAAGCTTGTCATGCTCTATCAATTAAGAAAATGTTTAGCAGTTTATGAAATTAAAATTAAAAAAGTCTTATGATAGAATTGAGCAGGAAGTTTCTTTCTGTTTGTGCCAGAGCACATACAAGCCTAGAGTATATTACCTGAGCTCAAAGGATTGTTGGCTTACAACAATGAGCTTCCAATCTTGTCTGGCCCCTACTCTGCAGGGGCAGATGCCAAAAACAGCCAAAGCCTGAACTTTAATATGTGATCTACCGCTGTATCTCACAGTAACAAATCAGTGAATTGCTGCCTTTGGAATCTTACTCAAATCCTTGTTTGGAATCTCTATTAGTAAAAACATATTGCCAAAAAACCATTTCTCTGTTGAATTTATGACTTGTGTGGCTTTGTTGGATGAAACTGTCCCCATGGGTCAAATGATTTAGTTTTCATTGTAATTTGTGCCATTTTATATCTGCTTTTTCTTTCTTTCTTTTTTCCCCTACAAATCATTTACAAATGGTAGTGTGGATATTTACAGGTGAATCTCTCTCTCCCTCTTTCTCTGTCTCTCTCTGTCTCTCTGTCTCTGTCTCTCTCTCTCTCTCTCTGTCTCTCTGTTTCTCTCTGTCTCTCTGTCTCTCTCTGTCTCTCTCTGTCTCTCTCTGTCTCTGTCTCTCTCTCTCTCTCCTCTCTCTCTCTTTCTTTCTCTGTTTCTCTGTATGTATGTATGTAAGGGGCTCCACATATGTAAAACAGTCCCCCCCACCCCATTTGTTTAAAAACCACTCACATTCAGAATTAGTAACGATAGGTAGCATTTATATAATATTTTCATGTTTTCAAAGTATGTTACGAATGGTGTATTAGTTGAGTCTCATAAAAACTCTTTGAGGCAGGTATTACAGGTATTATTAACCCTATTTTAAAAATGTGGAAACTGAAGCTTAATGAGGTTAAGTTATTTCTTTTACCAGGTTTAATGTTTCTAGTTTCCTTGTCCATGAACAAGGCAGGATTTAAACTCTGGCTTTCCCAAATGAAATTTCAGCATTGTAGCCACCATACCATACCCTGGAACTGTGAGAAAGGTCCCCCCTCCCC
This sequence comes from Trichosurus vulpecula, assembly GCF_011100635.1. Classification (NCBI taxonomy): domain Eukaryota; kingdom Metazoa; phylum Chordata; class Mammalia; order Diprotodontia; family Phalangeridae; genus Trichosurus; species Trichosurus vulpecula. The sequence continues at coordinate 83,197,310 of NC_050579.1, forward strand.
ATGGCCACAAGATCTACTATGCTAGTGCTCTTCCTCACCCTGGGACTACCACCTAGGACTATGACACAGATCCAAGTATGGGAAAAGAAACTGAGTCCTGCCTCAGTGCTAGTGAAAAGTCCCCTGTAATCTCCTTCTGACCAGTTCAACCCCCTTACCATCTATGAGCTGAGACCTCCAGAAGTAGCCACTGCCACTGCCGATTCAGTCACTCCCATGGCCTGCTCCTGTTTTGCTGGGGCGAAGGCTGTACTGGTGTGGCCTGTGCTGGACTATGCTTCACTCTCACTCAGGTAGGACAGACCTTTCTTGCTGACCTTCTAAGTTGTCTTTGGCATCTGTGGGCTGAGAGCTCTGGAAACTACCACCAGTGATTCAGTCACCCCAAGGCCTGCTCTGGGTTTGCTAGGGCCCAGTCTGTGCTGGACCAGCCTGCGCTGGACTGTGCACCTCTTTCACCCTGGTGCAACACACCTTTCCTGATGACCTTCCAAGTTGTCTTGGGCTGCAAATTTGTTTCACTCCATCTTTTTGTCAGTTCTGCTGCTCTAAAACTTTGGAGTCATTTTTTAAAGGTATTTGGAGGGGCTTGGGGGAGAGCTCAGGCAAGTCCCTGCCTTTACTCCAGCATCTTGGCTGCACCTTCCAAAGAGTCTCCAATCTATATTCTTGAGAAATGGTCAACTATCTTCTGCTAGTGTAGGCTTCCAGTGATGGCAAGTTCATAATCAGCCATGGCAGCCCATTTCAAAAAATTAGCTATAGCAGCAATGTCCTAATCACTCTTTCCATGCAAGTTAGGCTAGTTTTTCCTTAAAAAATATTGAGACCAGCCTTTAGTCTTGGTTGGCTCAGGATACTAAGGGTATTGATATTACTTCTTACTGCCTAAGTATAAAAAAGCCATTAGGAGTTCCCAGTGCTCTCCTTCGTGCTTGACTGGTAGTTTGCTGTTCAGTTATGTTTCAGTCATAACTGACTCTTCATGACCCCATTTGGAATTTTCTTGGCAAAGATACTGAAGTGATTTGCCATTTCCTTCTCCAGCTTATGTTGTACATGTTCACTAATTGATACAAAAGAGTGTCAGTTCTCCATACCATGCTGTTCTTATTAATACAATGCCTTTGTATTAATGTTTATTCCCCCCAGCCCAAAGTATTTTGTGAATATTAAGTACATTCTTGTCACTCCCTTTTGAGGAAGGCATTGTAGAGAAAGGACTGAAGTTTATTAACTTGATACCTAACAGAGACATCAGAGAATCAGGGGCTTCTAAATCAAATCCAATCTGCCATACCTTTTAAGAGAATTACTTGAATTTAAGAGAATTACTTGCCAACTTGACTCCCATCTTCTCTTAGTTGTGTTAGCTATAGCAATTTTCATAGACTTGTCAAATTAGAAGAGAACCCAGAGCTTTTATCGTCTAAGCCCAAGTCCCCATTCATCCCATGTGTAACATCTTCCAACAAAGTGTTTTCCAGGTTCCACAGAAACATCTTAAGTGATGGGAAATCACTGCTCCTTGAAGCAGCCCATTTAATCTTGGAACAGTTCTAAATGTTTTGTAGTTTTGTTTATGCTGAACCATATGCTCCACTTATGCTGTGACTTTTATCTACTACTCCTAGTTCTAGCCACTGGAGTGAACCCTAGACCAAGTTTAATACCCCATCTGCATATTAATCCTTCAATTTGATTGCAGTCATGATATTCCTTCTATGTCTTCCTTTCTGCAGGCTTCCTTTCCTTAGTTCCTTCAACAGATTCTTTGTTACACATGATTTTGAGTCCCCTTACCATTCTGCTTGTTTTTTGTGCTTAGAGTTAGGACTCAATTGTGCCAGATAATAACATTCTAGGCATCTTTTTTCCTGTTTATATATTCTCCCCCCTCATCTCTTAAGGGGATTCCAGTTATGTGGGTGGCAATTCTTCCTACTCCTCTCAATTCAGTACAGTGAACACTGAATTTATTGTGTTTGCTTAGTGTATGTTTTTAGTCATGCATAATTTTGTTTGTCATTTGGAAATATTCTTTGTTTTCATTGACAGTGGCAAGATATGGTGCTCATCATGGCCTTCCTCATCTTTGTTTTCAGGCTGGGACCAGTCTGATTGCAGTTGCATGCTTCCTTTAATAGCACCTCCTTTTACCCTTCCTTCCCATGATTCAAAGCATGTCCAGATATACTTGAATGTGGCTCCCATATGCCACGGCATCCTCAAGGCACTTAAAATACTTAAAGCTCATGGAATCTAGGCTATGAAAGGCACAATGCTGATTCACTGTTCCATTTGATTTGCTTTCCAAGCACTTTTATAGCAGTTTAACAGGCACTCCACATTAGAGAGAAGAAAAAAAATGGATGAGTCGACAACCCCCTCTCTCCATTTTTTGTGCTTCTTTTATGAACTCTCCTGCCTTGTCTTGTATTATATTTTTGTACATATTTTATTTTCCCTAGAGAATCATACATATATGTATATGTACATGTATATGCATACATATACGCACATGTATGTCATATATGTGTTTATTTATACATAAAATATCCTTTTTTTGCCCTACAATGCCTAGCATGTAGTAGACAACAATTCCTTAAACAAATGAACAAATATATGAACAATCTTAAATTTGTTTATTGACTCTAACCTTATAGGTTTGAAGTAGTTTCCTTTTTAGTTTATAACTTGGGTTAGTGAAACGGCACATGATCTCAGCAGTCTCTGTTTATGTGACTTAGAAGTATTGGCATGTCCAAATCATACCTCAGGACCCAGGTCAAGAAAGTCCGTTCGGTCTCTTTTCCTGTAATTCTGTGAAAGAACCTGTGATGAATTACAAGTCCAAGAGATATAGTTTTGGGTAATTAGTAATCATTTTATTAATTATGTCTAGAAAATACTTAATAAAATGAGGTCAGTGGCACTCTTGGAAATCAAAGAGTAACCTTGGGGGCTGCAGGACGTTGAAACACCCTTGGAAGAGTGGGTGTTCAAAAAAGGCAGAAATCAACTCTGACTGGTTAACAATTAATGAGAGAACAAATATTATAATGCCAGGTAGGGTTATTTTAATGAGTGGCACGTGGATATAACTGATTATGTCACTCTCCAACAAAGAGACGCATCTCTACCCAGACCACCTCTACCTCTAATCTAGACAAAAGGATCTATTCTCTACTTACCATGATAGAATAATGGTGGGGTTAAGGTAAGAGTTCCACTTAGATAAAATAGTCTTTACCCTTTAATAAGAACTAAGCTTTCCCAATTGGGTGGGGTGCCACCCAAGATTGAACCCAATTTCATTATCCCCCCTGTCCTCCAGGAGCCACCTTGACCTAGTAATTAAATGAGGAAATAGAAAGGAAAAAACTTGGTTATTAATAATTATTTCTCTCAACATGATAAGGACAGTGCTGAAAATGGCAAGGATAGGGTGGAAAGTGGCACATAGGGGCAATGCCAAGCATTGGTGATCTCTATGTTTATTCACTACTAAGGATAAACCACTGATGAATAATTGGTATCATTAGAATGATGCGGAAGATAATGAATTGATTAACAAACATTTATCAAGTGTCAACTACCTGTCAGACATTGTGCTAAGCACTGAGGATATGAATATAAAATGAGACAGTCCTGGCCCTGAAGAACAGGATATAGTATGTAGTACATCCTATATGTATATAGGATCCTGTGTGTGTGTGTGTGTGTGTGTGTGTGTGTGTGTGTGTGTGTGTATAGTATATCCTCTATGTTTGTATAAGATCTGATGCATGTATGCATATACACATAAAGCAAGGTCATTTTGATAGAGCAAAAGGAACTGGGGTGGGGAGTGGATCATGAAAAGTCTCCTGCAGGTGGTGGAATGTGAGTTGTTTTGAAGGAAGCTAGGGATTCTAAGAGACATGAGAGATAGCTAGTGCGAATGTCAGGAGATGGCAGATGTAATGCCATATGTGAGGACAGCAGGAAGCCCACTGTGGCTAGACTGCAGAGTGTAGGAAGGGAAGTCATATGTAATAAACCTGGAAAGAGGTTCTTCAATGAGATTACTAAGGGCTTCAAATGGCAAAGGGAGGACTTTATATTTGATCCTAGAGTCAATAAGAGCAGGGTGATGGCACGAAAAGAGTAAAAATAGGAAGTTTTTGTAAGATAAGGCCTTGGTCCTTATGGAGGTTACTGAGTTTGAATATTTCTCCATTATGCATCAATAAAATTTACAGGGCTACAGAAACCACACAGAGAAGGTAAGGTGCAACAGCAGTCAATTAATATGAAAGCCTTCATTCAATGTCCATCATGTGCCAGGTACTTACCATGTTAGGCACTGGACAGCAGCAGCAAAGAGTTAAGGCTATTTCCAAGTCACATTTCTGCTTGGCACCTACTATGGTGCCTAAGGGCAGAGAAGCCAAATAGATCAGCCAGAGGATTCCAAGCAGATACTCACTGAGAAGGGCAAATAAATAGGTGGTTGGATGTAATTTATATTGCCTCCATCACCTGGAGTTGAGAATACCCAGGAAAATGAAACTCTGACAGTGATAGATATATGTGTATGTGCATGTACGTGTGCGTGTGCATGTGCATGCGCGCGCGCACACACACACACACACATCTGATACAAAACAAAGGAATAAAAAGCCATTCTGGAACACTATGCTAAAAGTCTGTTAACTGGCTCACTGGTATTGCATTCATATAGACAATAAACTTGTATTCTGTTCTGAAACTCTATTTTACTTCTTATTCAATGTACTCTTTCTTTCTCAAGATGCTAAAAGTTCTTTCCAGAGGTGCCTAAATCTCTTTATTTCTGGTATTTTAAGAACATATTTAATATTTTTCTCAATGACTTTCAATCATTTAATCAATCAAGAAACATTTATTAAGCAGCTACCATATTCCAGGCACTGTGCTGGGCACTGGGGATACAAGTGAAAAAAGGTGAAACAATCTCTATTCACAAGGAGGTTGCCTTGTTGGTTCAGGTCCTGCTTTGGCCACTTATTAACTGTGTAGCTCTGAACAAGTCGCTAAATCTCTGTAGGTGGGTGGAGTAAGGTTCCATACTAATGAAATCATGGTTTCTTTGATATGAATACATATTTACACGCAATTACAGTTACAACAGCTAGGTGGCATAGTGGATAGATTACCAGGCTTGGAGTCAGAAAGACTCATCTTCATGACTTCCAATTTGGCCTCATACACTTATTAGTTGTATGACCCTGGGCAATGCACTTAACCCTGTTCGCCTCAGTTTCCTCTTGTGTAAAATGAGCTGGAGAAGGAAATGGCAAACCACTCCAGTATCTCTGCCAAGAAAACCCCAAATGGGGTCATGACTGAAAAATAAAACTCAATCAGATATATACAATTTAATATATACAATACATGGTTGAATTGTTAATAGCTACTAGAATCATGTTTGAGACCAGCTCATTTTAGAGGCAGTGAAGCAGAGTGGAAACTGCTTTGGGACTTAGAGGATACAGGTTCAAATCCCAGCTTTTCTCCTCCCTCCCTCCCTTCCTCCCTCCCTCGTTCCTTCCTTCCCTCCCTCCTTCCTTTCTTCCTTCTTCCCTCCCTTTCTTCCTTCTTCCCTCCCTTCCTCCCTCCCTTCCTTCCTGTGTAACCTTAAACAATTCATTCAGCCTCACTTGGACCCAGTTTCTTGTTGTACTAGATGTAAACAATTGGTTCTATGGCCCCTTCTCACCCAACATCCTCTAGTATGATGATAGCAAGTTCAGAGCCTAATAGTATGCTTTGCAGTTGAGCACGAAATGAGGTAAAATTTCATCAAAATGGAGGAGTTAAAGTTCCTCTAGGAAATTGATACAAAGCATGGTGATTGGTGCCAGATGATTTTATTTTTGCTGCCCTGAAATTCCAAGATTCTAAACACAGGCTAAAGGGAAAAAATGTAAGGCAAAAAGACAGAAAAATGACTTTTTCTTATAGAGGAAAGGTAAACAGAATTAAAATACAACTGCAAATCGAAATAATAATAATAGTGAGGATTCATATAGCACTTTAAAGATTTCACAGTGCATAACAAATATTATCTCATTTGATCCTCATAACCCCAAAAGGCAGGTGTTATTATTGTCACAATTTTACAGAATAGGAAATTGAGGCAAACTGATTAAGTAACCTGTCCAGAGCCACACAGTGAGTACGTGTCTGAGATTGAATTTGAATTTATTTTATCCTGACTCTGGGTATAGTGCGCCACTCATTGTGCCATCTAGCTCCTGACTATGCCAAATGCTACAGGTAGGTCTAATGCCAATGTTCTCTTAGTTCAGGTTTGATTTCTTTTTATAAATTTTTAAATTTCATTTCATTTTAAACTTAGATATTTTAATCTTAAATACATGAGAAAAGAAAATAAATACCACATACACTGCAGAGCATGAGAGGATTCAATATAAAACATATTTCCATTTCAAGAAAATCTATATAATAAATACTACACATTGTTTTCAAAATTGCTCAGCTATTCTTTGCTTTCTGGTATGTTTTCTTTTGTTCTCTGTTGTGCGCTTTTTACTTTATTCCCCTCTTCCTCCCCACTAAAGAAGGCTACAATTAAATATATCTGTGTATATGCACACACTCATATATATATATATATACACACATACATAGACACATATGTGTGTATGCACATGTGTATATATAGACAGACACATATATATGCATATAAACCATACACATATATGTAAGACTGTACTATGCTTATTTCCTCCTGTCATCTGTTCCTCTGAAGGTGGAAGCATCTTCCTTCATAAGTCAAGTTTTCCATGTTTCTTTCCTAAATCAACCAGCTCATCATTTCTTATGCACAGTGATATTCCAACCCAATCACGTCCTGTCTGAAAGATTTTCCATGAAAGTTTCCCCCAATTTTCTGTATTCGTTCTATTCTTGGTTGAGTAAATTTTATTTGTACAAGAAAATTTTAATTTAAAATAATTGAAGTTATCCATTTTACACTTCAACGATGCTCTCAACTGATAAATACAGTTTAAGGTCTCGTATTACTGAATCTGCTTCTTTTACATCTTTTTTTTTTTTACCCTGGTTTCTTTGAAGTTCCTAACCTTTTGTTCTTCCAAATGAACTTTGTTATTATTTTTTCTAACATAGTAAGATTTTTTTTAGTAATTTAATTGGGCTGGCATTACATAAATAGGTTAGTTAGGTAAAATTGTAGGATTTCTTTTATTACATTGGCTTTTCCTACCCATGATCAATAAATATTACTTCAATTATTTAGATCTGACTTTGTTTTTATGTTTATGTTCATATAGTTCCTGTGTCTGTTTTGGCAGGTATACTATCAGATATTTTATGCCATCTAGTTATTTTAAATGCTCTAAAACAATATTGCTCATATATACTATAGTTTCCCTATTTTTCTCTTTTCATTAAATTAAATTCTCTTTTTGATTGTATCTATTTTAGCTTTAACTTTGTGTGAGATCATGATTACTATTGCTGCTTTTTTTTACAAAATAAATTCTATTCCTGACCTTTATTTTATCTTTGTGTGTATCTCTTATTTTTATAGCGCTTCCTAAAAGCAATGTATTGTTGAATTCAAGTTTTAAAGCTACTATCAGTTTCCATTTTATGGGTAAATTCATCCCATTCCCATTCTAAGTTATAATTACTTGTTATGCATTTTCCTCCTTCCTATTTTTCCTCACTATCCTTCTCATCTTATTTACCGTATCCCTCCTCACTCCTCTGCTTTACTTCTGCTCACTACCTTGCCCTCTTATTCCTTAACCTAAACACCTCTCCAAGAGTCCCTTATCCTCTTGCCACACCTTGCCCTCTTATTCCCTTCTGAATTTGGAAGACTCTTTCCCCATATATGTATATATATGTGTATATATATATATATATATATATATAATATATATATATAAAATACACACACATATATTTAAATATTCCCTCTTTAACCCATTCCAGATGAGAGTAAGTTTCCAGCACTACCTGCCCTTCCCCTTCTAGCTTCTTCTGTATTGATTTTTTTTCTTTTTATGCCTCATTTGTATGAGACAATTCCGCCTTTTCATCTCTCCCTACCCTTTTATTTTATTTGTATACTTTTAAATAGCTAACCTATAGCTAATTTATTTTTAAATAGCTAACCTAAGAACCTATAATGTACAAAAAAATTCTGAAAGGTAGAGGAGGATATGAAGATGAAAATCATAGTCTTTTCCACATTGGAAAGTTATAAAACAGTTTAAGAGAGAAGCAGACAAATATTTCAGAGCATCTGTGATCTCATTAATGCCTGTATGCTCTGTTAGTACAAATCATAATTTGTTCATGCCTTCTCATCCTGTTCAGTTTTTGTCCATATTTTGTTTTCTCTTTTCTTTTATTTAGTATTTTATTTTCCCCTGTCACATGCAAAAACAACTCCCAACATTTGTTTTTAAAACCTTGAGTTCCAACTTCTCTCCCTTCATCCTTCCCCATACCCCTCATTGAGAAGGTGAGCAGTTCAATATAGGCCATACATATGTAGTCATGCAAAATATTTCCATATCAGTCATGTTGCAAGAGAAAACATGGACCAAAAAAAATCAAGAAAAATAAAGAAAGTGAAAAAAAAGCTTGAATCTATATTCAGACACCATCTGTTCCTTCTCTGGGGATGGACAGCATCTTTCATCATAAATCCTTCAGAGTTGTTCTGGGTCCTGGGTTACTGTATTCACAGCTGATCATCTCACAATATTGCTGCTATTCTGTATAAAGTACATTTCACTTTGCATCAGCTCATGCAAGTCTCTCCAGGCTTTTCTGAGATCATCCCACTCAACATTTTCCATAGCACAATAGTATTCCATCATAATCACATACCACAACTTATTTAGCCATTCCCCAATTGATGGGCACCCCCTCAATTTCCAATTTTTTACCCCCAAAAAGAGCTGTTGTAAATATTTTTGTACATATAGGTCCTTTTCCTTTTTTTGTTTTTTTATCTCTTTTGGGATACAGACCTAGTAGTGGTACTGCTAGGTCAAAGGGTATGCATGGTTTTATAGACCTTTGGGCATACAGAATGATTGAATAAGCTTACAACTCCACCAACAGTGCATTAGCACCCCTTTTTTCTCACATCCCCTCCACCATTTGTCATTTACCTTTTCTGTCTTATTAGCTAATCCAATAGGTATGAGGTGGTACCTCAGAATCGTTTTAATTTGCATTTCTCCATTCAAGATTAAGTTAGACAACTTTTTCATATGGCTACAGATAACTTTGATTATTTCATCTGAAAACTGATTGTAGCTTTTGATCATTTATCAATTGGGGAATGGCTTTTATTTTTATAAACTTGACTCCATTCTCTATATGTTTGAGAAATGAGGCCTTTATCAGAGAAACTTGCTTCAAAATTTTTTTCACCATTACTGTTGCTAAACTGTATTTCCCTCCATCCTATTCCTCCATTTATTCTCTTTCCTCTCATCCCATCCCTCCTCAAAAGTGTTTTGCATCTGACTATCCCCTCCCCCAATCTGCCCTCCCTTCTATTACCCTCCCCCCTATCTCTTATCCCCTTCCCCTCCTACTTTTCTGTAGGGTAATATAGATTTCTATACCCAATTGAGTGGGTATCTTATTTTCACTTTAAACCAATTCTGATGAGAGTAAGTGTGTTGGTAAGCAAAATGGGCTCTTAGCACGTAGTTGGCTTTTGTTTCCTTTGAGTAATTCAGTGTATTTCATTGAATCTTACTAGGTGCTAAGCCCTAGGCCCAAACCCCTATTAGGTGTAGAACCTATGTGGGTGTGGATTGGTGACTAGGGTGGGGCCCAAGGTGGGGCTGGCTAAGGGGAGGTGCTAACTCCAGAGGCATGCCCATCTTGAGTCTTACTAGGTGCTAAGCCCCAGGCCCAAACCCCTATTAGGTGCTAAGCCTATGTGGGTGTGAAGCTCCCAGGGTACCAAAGGGTGGTGCTAACTCAAGAGCCAGTCATAGCAGCCTAAGTTCTGGTCATTCAGATGATGTTTGATGACGTCTGAAACCCTATAAGAAGAGAGGACAGAGCCATTTGTGCAGAGCTTTCACTCTTGGTGGCATTTGGAGACTCCTGGGCAGCTGTAGCTAAGAAGCCCTCCAGCTCGTAAACCTGGATGTTGGGACTTTGTTAAACTCTGGTAACTATGTATTGGGATTTGAATCAGACAAGGTCTGTCTGTTGATGTTTGTACTTTGTTTGTAATTTGCTCTGAAGTTCAGGGTGCTGGTCTTTCGCCCTGAACTAAGTGAATGATATTTGTATGCTGAATTAAAGTAAGCTTGTCAACCCCTTAACCTTGCTTTCCTTAGTTAAGCAGATCAAAAGAACCTGTGCTTTTGCAGCATGCTGGTAGTGTTCTTGTTGTTGGGCTTATGTTGGTCTTTCACCCCCACAACAGCTGCTAGCCGGATTGTTGAAATAGTAAGGTTCACTCACTTTCCTTTTATTGTAAAAAAGCTTTTTTTGTCCCTCTTTTATGTGAGATAATTTATACCATTCTACTTTCACTTTCTCCTAGTACATTTATTCCTCTCTCACCTCTTAATTTAATTTTATTTTTTAGATATCATCCCGTCATATTCAACTCACACCTATGCACTGTCTAGATGTGTATATATATATATATATATATATATATATATATATATATGTATATATATTCCTTCTATCTGCCCTAATAATGAGAAAGTTCTTATGAGTTGCAAGTATCATCTCCCCATGTAGGAATGTAAACAGTTTTAACCTCATTAAGTCCTGTATGATTTCCCTTTCCTGTTTACCTTTTTATCCTTCTCTTGAGTCTTATATTTAAAATACTTTTTTATAGAATCACCCCATCTTGCTAAGCTCAGCCAAAGCCTTTCCTTCAAAGTATTCAAATAATAATGACAGTCATAAAAGAACTGATGATATTTTCATACGTAGGAAGTAAACAATTTGACCTTATTGAGTCCCTTATAATTGGTCTGTAATGTTTACCTTATATTTCTCCTGGATGTTACAGGCCAAATTTTCTCTTAAGGTCTATTTTTGTCACAAATACCCAAAAGTGTTTTTGTTTGTTGAATGTCCATTTTCTTTCATTCAGGATTATACTTAACTTTGCTGGATAAGTTACATTTGGTTGTAACCCCAGCTTTTTTGCTCTATGAATTATAGTATTCCAAGACCTACAATCCTTCAACATAATAGCTGCTAGGTGTTGTGTAATCCTTATTGTAGCTCCATGACATTTAAATTTTTTTTCTTGTTGCTTCTAATATTTTCTCCTTAACCTTGGAGCATTGTAACTTGGCTATGGTATTCCTGTAAGTTTTCCTCCTGGGATTTCTTTCAGGTGGTGATTGGTGGATTTTTTCTATTTCTGCTTTGCTTCTTGTTGTAGAACTTCTGGGCATTTTTTCTGGATAATTTCTTGTAATATTGAATCAAGATTCCTTTTTTCTAGTAATTTTCAGGTGGTCTGAGTATTCTTATATTATTTTTTCTCTCTCTGTTCTCCAGATCAGTTGTTTTTCTGATTAAATGGTTCCTATTGTCTTCTTTTTAATTCTTTTGATTTTGTTCTGTTATTTCTTGGTGTCTTAGAATGTCATTAGCTTACCTTTATCCAGTCCTAGTTTTCAAGGAATTATTTTCTTCTTTGGTTTTGATTCTTTATTTCAAGTTGGTTGACTTCCTTTTCATAATTTTCTTGGATTGCTCTTATTCATTTTCCTAATTTTCCCTTGATCTCTATTATTTGATTTTTAAAATCCTTTTTAAATTCTCCTAAGAAATCTTTTTTTTGTGTTGGGACCATTTGATGTTTCTCATTAAGAAAAGGAGTGGCTTTTTTTAGCTTCTTCCTCTGAATATGAACCCAGATCTTCTCTATTCCTATAATAGCTAACTATAGTTGGGTTCTTTCTCCTTTGCTTGCTCATGTTTATTTATTTATTTTTTGTTTTATTTTGCTTTTTAGCAGCTAGTAGTGTAATTAAGTTGTAGTCCCAAGGTATGGGGCATGATGCCGCAAACCACAGGTCCTTCTTACTGTTAATTTTTGAGGTCTTCCCCAGGGTTCAATCTTGGGCTCTCCCTCTCCACAACTAAGCCATGCCTAGGGCCTCCAGTCACATTGTCTCACAAATGATCTTACTCCCTGCAGTCTCTTCCATGGCTGCAAACTGTAGCTGTCCTCTCTTCCCTGCAGCTGAAATCAGGGACTTTGCTCTCCTGTAAGTGCCCAAGGCCAGCAGGGTCTCCACCCCTCTGCTACTGCACTCACCAGATGTGTGCTAGCTCCTTCTTCCCCTCAGCAGCAGCCCAGCTCAGGACTTATCTGATCAGCATGGCTGTGCTTGGTGTCCCTTGACAGTGGAATGTCCTTTAATCTTCTCCTACTCAGCTGCCAGACCCCCACATAGTCTGTGAAATGAAAGTTTCTAAGGCTGAGACTGCTTCCCAACCCCAGCTACCTCCAGGGCTTATTGTTTCTTGATCCCACAGAGTTGTCCTGGAAGTGTCTGCACTTCCCTTGGGCTGAACCTCTGCCTCTGGAGGTTGGGTCTTTCTTGGGGGGAGGGTCTTCTCAAGTTGTCCTACTCTGTTTTAACTTGACTTTCGTTTATTTCTGCTGCTCTGTGTTCCCTCTGGGGCAATGTTCTGTTTTTTATTTTTGTGGAGAAAATTTGAAGAGCCAAAAGTTTTCTGACCCACTCTGCTATCTTCCTAGAATCATCTTCCTAGTTCAGGTTTGATTTGGGGAAGAAATGAAGCACTTTTAAGTCACTAATTAGGCAACAAAAAGAGATTTACTTTGACTTAACACAGTTAAGTTTACCTCCTCTGGATGATATGTCTTGTCTCACCAGGCCACTCATGAAATCTACCAAGTTGGAGGGACCCAAATTCTATACGGGTAGAACTTTTTTATCCCCTTAGGTGTATCAAGAAGATGTGTCAGGGGAGGCAGGGATCAACCAAGGTCAAGGGATAGCTTTGTTGCCTTTCAGAATACCTGTCATAGAAGGAAAGGAGGAGGGGTAGACCTAACCCATATTTTAGGGTGTTTTTGGTGGGGAGAGGGTCTCTCCCATTTTGTGAGCAAACACTGATAGATATTAGTCCTACCACAATCCACCCTTCTACTATTTACATGTTTTTAGGGTTTTTACTGTATGGTCCTGACATGGGCCATATTAAGAGGGAAAGGGTAAAATGAGGGGAAAAAACCCACCACTGACGAAAACAAAACAAAAATTTACATCACTCTCCCTGTTGCCCCCTCCTATTAATGAGAGAAAAAGAATTTTAAAATGAAGTAGAAAATGCGGAAGATAATAAAAGCCAGAGATCCTAAGCATTTCTTCCCTTCCCCTCTCCCCCCATCCGAATCAGGACTAAAGTAGCTGGACCCTGGATTTTCTTAAGGTCTACTTCCTGTCCCTTGTCCCACTTATGGGTCACTGTTCAATCTAGGGGCTCTGACACTCTAGTCTCATTTGGCCCAGTCAAAATTGTGTCACCAATTTAATTCGTACATCAGTGCCATCAGGAAGGGAGGCCTCTTTCAAGCCTCTATGGGGGAGAGCTCAGGTAGCCCTGAAGAATGATGATGAAGATATATTGGACTCCTTCCAGGGTAAAATTAAACTGCACCAGACTTATGTTATCCATAGGAATTGAGAAAAAACAAAACAAAACAAAAAAAAAACATTGAATAGCTTAATAACTCCATACTACTTACCCTGGGCCTACCTGGCCTACAACATTATTGAGGTCAGGAACAATAATATAGATCTGTTTGATAATTTTATCCAGTTTCCAGTAGTCCACTGTAAGCTGCTAGATGACATCTGCTTTCCTTACAGGTAACAGAGGGTTGTTTTAAGGGGAGCTGTTATAACAAAGTCCTCCAGCTTCCTTCACTTCCATCATTGAAAAGAAATATATTTCATCTCCCTGAAGACTGGTATTTTATGGTGTTCGCTATACAGAATGTTTCAGGTAATTCTAATGGTTTCCATTTGGCCCTACCCACAGTAACAACCAGACAGGTTCTTGAAAGGGCCTGCACAGATATTATACTCATTATAGTCCTTTCCTTCATGGTCTGTCCTCTGTAGCTTCACCTGAATAGTCAAAATCAGGCAGGGTCTTTAAAAGATACCTCAAACTTTGATGGGGCTGAAGGGCCTCAAGTGCCTTGGTGTTGATTTTCACTGTTGTGGTTTTATTAGTACCACCATGGGCTGGTTATCAATTGCTTTCTTATCTATGTCATATTTCAGGAGCCCTACTCAAATCTTTCTTCCAGTGAGAGTGTCTTTGTCCCCAGCCTACGTAGCATTGCATCTGGTTCTATGATTCCTCCCAACAGAGTTTATTTGTACTGGTAACACCACAACTGTGCTGTGCCCACTTCCTGTTCAATTTTCATTAGGTGATGGGTTTATGTCTGTGTAGTTGCATGTATGGGGAGATCCCTAGCTAAAGTCTAAAGCTATTCTGGTGAGGCTGCACCAAAAAATGTGTGATCTAATTGACCTGAGGCAGGCTAGGCATAGGGTGTTTTAAGTCATAGGACTAGGGGCAGAATGAATCCAACTTATCTTTATAACTTTCATTCTCCCCTTCTCTTCCCCCCACTCCCCCCAATCAGAGGGGTTGGCTAAAATAGAAATTCTTCTTTACCAGGTCAGGTGTGAATAATTCCCCATCTCAGCCTCCTAAAAAGGGACATAGAGCATTTACCATCTGGAGACTTTAATAAATTTAGTTGATTGTAAAAATATATTCTCAGAGAACTTCACCAGCCTATGCAAGTCAGCTCTGCAGAGCCTTAGACCACACCCTCAGGAGCCATTGCTCTAAGGACTCTTCAGGTTTCTGTTTAACTTCCCCTAGATTCTAGAGCCTAGAACAGCCTCAGTTCCCTTAGGGCAGGGAGTCTCACTGCCAGGAGAATTTGATATAATTTTCAAGATGCTAATTTAATAGAATGCTATATTTCATCACCCACCATGAAACATCAAAAAGTGCTGGATAGCATACAATGTTTATATAATAAAGAAAATTAAAATTAACATTGGAAATTGTCAACTTGAAAACCCACCCCTCAAATATAGAGGTGTTCTGATTGAGTTGGAACAAAAGTATTTTTTAAAAAAGAAAGAGGTTAGCCATGTATGCTGAGGCAACCAGGTAATGGAGCCCATGGGGTAGAAGAGGCAGGGACAATTTATACTTGAAAACCACAAAGGGGAGGTGAAGGGAAGGGTTAGAAGGGAGAATGGATAGTCTTTTCCAGGAATAGGTGGGACACAAAAGTAGAATGTTTCACAGTCAGGGTTGGGAATCGATATGTCTATGCAGAGGAGTTATATCTGCAAAAGCTACCTTGCATATGTAGAATAATCTTTGTTTCATTTATATTTCTTCCCCCTTTTTTATCATGGAATCACTGCTAAAGATTTGTCTTATCTGGGAAGCTTTGGCTAGGTAGTCTCACTCACTGTCTAACTTCATCTCTGGGTGTTTCAACAATCAGTTGTTGTGGGGGGGTGAAAGACCAACACAAGCCCAACAACCAGCATGCTGCAAAAGCCCAGGTTCTTTTGATCTGCTTTACTAAGGGAACCAACATTAAAGGGTTGACAAGTTTACTTTAATCCAGCATACAGACATCATTCACTTAGTTCAGGGGAAAAAGCCAGCACCTGAACTTCAGAGCAAAATACAAACAAACTACAAACATCAACAGACAGACCAAATACAATTCATGGTTACCAACATCTAAGTCCATCCCGGGAGCTCATAACAAGGGCTGGCCCAGAGTCACGTGTGCCACCATGGCTGTGGGTAAGAGCTCCAAAAAAAGAGAAAGCCAATCCCTGGTTTTATATCTTTTTCAGGGTCAAGGGTGAGTCACACTCACTCATGTGACCTAAAATCATCACAAAGAGGTGACTTAAACCCACGTGGTCTAAAAGCCTCTGATGTCCCAAACATGCCACTCAAGCCTATGCTAACTAGGCCCTCCCCTGAGGCAAGGAGATCACCAAGGACTCCCAAATCTAATCAAGGAAACAAAGGCCAAACTCTTCAAGGGCACTTGGTTGAACTGAGTGCTAAGAGTCCACTTTGTTTACCAATACACTGGGTCAGGCTGCTCTTCTGCCAGCCTAGGCTTCTTGGCTGCCAGAGTGTTGCTTTACTTCTTCATGAACTGAAACTGAGAATTACAGAAGCTTCTCCACTTCTGGGAGTTAGGTCATGCAGTAGATAGAGCACTGGGCTTGGAGTCAGAAGTTCAAATTTGGCCTCAGACACTTGCTAGCTGTGTGACCTTGGGCAAGTCAGTTAACCCCTATTTGCCGCAGTTCCTCATCTATAAAATGGGTCCATACTGCAGAAGGAAATGGCAAACCACCCTAGTATCTTTGCCAAGAAAACCCCATGGACATCCTTGGGGTCATGTAGAGTCAGACATGAATGAACAATTTCCGTGGCAGCTAAGTGGCACAGTGGATAGAATTGGTGGGTCTGGAGTCAGGAAGACTCATCTTTGTGAGTTCAAATCCAGCCTTAGACACTTTCTAGCTGTGTAACCCTGGGCAAGTCACTTAACCACTTTTACTTCAGCTTCCTCATCTATAAAATGAACTAGAGAAGAAAATGACAAACTACTCCAGTATCTTTGCCAAGAAAACCCCAAATGGGGTCACAAAGAATCAGGTTATGATTGAAAAATCTAAATAACCCTCCACCTCTGGATGGGTTCTGAGGAGTTTCTACCTCCAAGGTAGCATATGGCAAGGCATAAAGATAGAGCTTCTCTTTCTATTAGGTTTTAAAGAGGCCTATTCACCGAAAGGGCCTCACCTCACTCTAAGTGAGTATATGTAAAGGCCTTAGCCTAAAAGGGCCAGGGTCTTCCACTGCATCCTGGGTCATCTCCAGTCATCCTGATGAATATCTATCTGGTCACTGGATCCAGATGGCTCTGGAGGAGAAAGTGAGGCTGGTGACCTTGCACAGCCCTCCCTCACTCAAATCAAAGTCAACTGCCAAGTCATATTATTATTTCCCTGATGTCATGGTCCTCTTCAAAAACCAAGGACAAACACGACCTGTGAGTAGACCTACCTGCCTGAAAGGGGACCCAGCTAGTTGGGTAACTCAGCTCATCCTCTCCCTCTCCCTCTCCCTCTCTCTTTCCTTTTCCTTCTCCTCTCCAAAGGAAGGTAAATTTTGATGGCCAGAAGCTACCCACTCAACTTGGAGTTTACTGGCTAGATTTCTTTGTTTCTTTCTTTGTTTCTTTCTTCCTTTCTTTCCTCTTTTCTTTTCCTTTCGTTTCTTTTCCTTTCTTTTCTTTTCTTTTCTTTTCTTTTCTTTTCTTTTCTTTTCTTTTCTTTTCTTTTCTTTTTTTTTCTTTTCTTTTCTTTTCCTTTCCTTTCTTTTCTTTTCTTTTCTTTTCTTTTCCTTTCTTTTCTTTTCTTTTCTTTTCCTTTCCTTTCTTTTCTTTTCTTTTCTTTTCTTTTCTTTTCTTTTCTTTTCTTTTCTTTTCTTTTCTTTTCTTTTCTTTCTCTCTCCCTCCCTCTCTCTCTCTCTCTCTCTCTCTCTCTCTCTCTCTCTCTCTCTCTCTCTCTCTCTCTTTCTCTCTTCTTCCCTTCCTCCCTTCCTCCCTTCCTCCCTTCCTCCCTGTTCACTCTGAAGCTCATAGATTGGACCACAATAGGTCCCTGCCCATTTTGGGCCCTCCTGGCTTAGAGTGAATGTCAATGGTAACTGTTTCTCTTTGGAACAACAACCCTGAGGGTTTTCCCCTCCCAGCTTGATTTTTTTCCCTTTTTTCTAATTAAAGGTGCATCCCTTGATTCACTTCTTAAAGAGGACTGGTCACTGAATGGGCATCACCTCACTCTAAGTGAGTACACGAAAAGGCCTTAGCCTAAAAGGGGCAGGGTCTCTCATTGCATCCTGGGTCATCTCCAGTCATCCTGATGAATATCTTGTCACTGGATGCATCAGATGGCTCTGGAGGAGAAAGTGAGGCTGGTGATACAGCATAACCCTCCCTCACTCAAATCAAAGTCAACTGCAAGTCATGTTATCATTTCCCTGATGTCATGATCCTCTTCGAAAATGAAGGACAAACACAACAAGGTTTTAGATCAGTTCTGGGCTGGGTCCTTTCAGTGAAAGGATAATGAGTTATTAAAGGATAAAGGTTATTAACTAGTACCTTTACCAAATCCTTATCTCTTCAGACTAAATCACAACTAGATGATATACACCCATCTAATAATCACAAAATAGTTCAGGGCTCAGAGTGTCTTAGTTAATTCCATAGGTTTCCTGCTGGTCAAATGAAAATGAATATCTGGAAAGAATCACATTATCTTCTTTGTTCTTTTCAAGTAACAACATTGCCAGTCTGATAAGAACACACTTTTATACATCTATTACTTTTTATTTTCCTCAGCCCTATAACAAATCAATTACAAAATTTTGTTTAATCTATTTCCAAAACATTTCTTGCATTTTCTTTCATGTGGCCACAACCTTGTTCAACCCCTTGTTACATCTTCCTTCAGTGATTGCAATAGTGCCCTTACTTGGAGTCAGGAAGACCAGAGTTCAAATTCCTTCTCAGACACGAGCTGGGTAATACTGGGCAATTTATGTAACCTTTGTTTGTTTCAGTTTCATCAACTATAAAAGTGGGAATGATAATAGTACCTACCACTCAGGTGCTGTGCCATTCTGTCTTCTCCTGTTGTTCTGGACAGGGAGGCCCAAACATGTCTCCACAGTCCCCAAAGTGAGGAGTCTAAGATCTCACAGCCTTTGGAGCCTATGAAAGAAAAAATGATGAGAGTCACAGTAGAGGAAGGAGGAAGCACTAAATCAGAAGTGGGGAACATGTGGCCTTCTAGGTCTTTGGGTGCAGCCTTTTGACTGAGTCCAAGTTTTACAGAACAAATCTTTTTATTAAGGGGATTTGTTCTGTGAAGTTTAGATTCAGTCAAAGGGTTGCACTTGAGGACCTAGAAGGTCGCATGTGGTCTTGAGGCCATGGTTCCCTACCCTGGTGACTAAATAGTAGGGACAGAAATATGAAAAAAGAAAAAAAAAGAGGTTAAAATACCAGAAGTCCAAAAGAGAATAACTAAGTTTAAGCCTAATTTAAGCCAACTCAAAGACTCATAAGGGGAAAATAAATAAAAATTGAACAAAAGCCATAACTTCAATCCCATGATTAAAAAGCAGATTCCTCAGAGTTTGCAGAAAAGCAAAACAAAACTTCAGATTAGTTCAAAAGGAAATAATTTTTTGGATGACAATGAAGTCACAAATAAATTAGACAAACAATAGTACAGACAGTTAGACCACATGGCAGAGAATGTCTCAGAAGTAGTAGAGTCTTTGAGAAAGAAAATGCTAGATTTAGCATTCAAAAATATAGAAGTGAAAGAAAAATTTTGTAGAAGTGAGGCAAAAGAAAACTTTAAAAGGAAGAACACCTGAATTCTATATAACCCAAAGCAGGCTTCAGGACAGGATGTGAAAATTAACTTAAAGATCATAATGCTCTAAGAAAAACATGATCAATTAAAAAAAACCTATCTGCATTGATTGTCTAACTCATAGGACATTTAAAAAAAATCTTCAGTAACTTTGGATGCATGGGCTTGCTCTTTATCAAAAAGTCATTTTGGAAATTTCAAATAAATTTCTTTTGAAAAGAAGGCATAGACTTGGATGGGCAGAACTCTTGTTTTTCCAAATAGTTGGATTCTCTTGTGCGTTACTGTTCTTCATTTAACCATACTCGAGAGTTGTTGTTTTTTTTTTAAAGAAGTTCCAGTTTTAAAGAATACCCTATGAGAGCCAGGAGCTGACAGCATTTCCCTCCCTTAACCCGGTGACCCTTCTCCATCGATAAATATATATGTATGCACACTTTGCACAATAATTACTCAGAGTTGAAATCCAACGATTTATGTAATTACATAGTCTCTGTAGTCTAGTATTTCCCCAATGATCTAAAATTCCTAACTTGACTTGGTCTCCATTTCCACTACTTTCTTTAATTTAAAATCCTTCCACAGCAAACCTCCATGTCAACTAAGCCAAGTAAAGGAATGAGTGACTTCTTGCCAATTTTTTTTGAGAACATCCAATGGCAGAAAAACTAAGGGCTCAACTTTATACCCATTTTCAGTTATTTTACCAAGTTTTATTTTAGTTGGAAGGACACTTGAAAACTGCCTCATACCAACACCCAAACTAGATTTCAAGCCAATGTTCTGGTTGATGAATAGATGGGAAGGTTCAGCCCACCATTTTATTAACTGCTTAGTGACACGCTGTTGAACTATTTGGGGTGAAAATAACACGTGAGTAAAGAAAGCTGACATGATAAAAGGACTTTTAAAAAATACATTATTTTGTTACTCGTAAAGAAGTGACACAGATGTAGTCATAGGCCACCTTTGAAACTATAGTAAATGTGATTCAGATGAGTATTTCCAGGGGGTCCAGATGCTTTTTTTGAAAGAAAGCACCTTCTGTTTCTTTGGGAAAAATGAAAAAAAAATCACTTTTCCTATTTTTTCACCTCTGAAGATTTTTTGCAAGTTTTTTCAACTGCAAGGTAAAAAAAAAGTTTGAAACCTCAGATGAAGTAATTAAAACTAAAGGACTTATATTGGTGTAAATAGCTTGGTGTAGATGACTGAAATTGTACAAACTATAACTAAATAAACACACAAGCATTTTATGCAGGTAAATCCCATAAGCTCCCATCTACTGTGAGGGAGTGCTACGTCTATAAAAACCCAGCAGCTCCCCAGCCGTCCCAGCAGCATCTTTCATCGATTGATTCTGGGCTTGCAGAATCCAAGCCAGCAAAATACTTTCCACTTTATAAAATCTTTAAAACCGCCAGGGGAGATGTCCTGGCCTTCCCAGTCTTGGAGCAGAAAGGACTCCAGCAGACCACATGGAAAAAACATAAGGGGACCAGATTTTCCACGTTGTAATTTAGCACGAGAGAGGGTCTCCCTTCCAGCACCAGAAGTCTTAAGAGGTGAATGGTATAGTTCTACATATTACTAAGTTTTCAAAGGTGGATAAAGGAGGAGTTTTAGAAAGAATTTCTGAATACCCACATACAAAGAGGATTATGTTTGGTCCCTCCTCTTTATATCCATGCTCACTTGATTTGATTTTGACAGGGAAAAATGATCTGGCTTCTCTGACTGGGCTTTTTGCTATTGGCTTCATTATGTACTTAGCTTAAAAAAAAGGAAGAGAGAAATAGATGAACAATCTTTCTCTGTAAACCTTTCTCGTATATTTTGATTCAAATTTTATTAATGAAAGATAAGTCTAGATTACTTCATTCATTCATTGAGTACACATTTATTGAGTACATACGCACGAAGTACTACCTGGGATCCTTTAACAATTATTTGTACTAATAGCTATGTCTAATGAGATTTTTAAAAAAGCAATTAATTCACTCATACATTCATGTAACTCACATTTGTTTGAACAGACTCCCTAGCACAAAGTACTGTGCTAGACACTATATCTTTATTTGGGGGGAAGGGGTATAGATTTGCGATTTCTTGGGTGTAAGGAGTTCCCTGGAGAGGAAATTCCCTCCACCAAAGCTGTTGATGATTGCTCTGTACTTACTTATAGAGTATCCTTATTTAGAAACCCTCAATTCCTGAAGTGTTATTATTTAAGCCCAGTAGAATGAACTTTTATTCAACAAACATTTAATAAATACCCACTATGTTCAAAGCAATGTGATTTATTTTCTGTTTCTCACAATGTTTTCCATGAATATCATCTGTTTCACAAATTGCTAGCTAATTAGCACTTTTCTCAAATTCAGCTAAATCCTTTGCTAGTATTCTACATTTGCTATTACTGAAAAGATAGGGGCAGCTGGGTGGCAGAGTGAATAGAGCACTGGCCCTGGAGTCAAGAGCACCCGAGTTCAAATCTGGCCTCAGACACTTTAACACTTACTAGCTGTGTGACCTTGGGCAAGTCACTTAACCTCAATTACCTTGCCTTCCCTCTACCAAAAATGAAAAAAAAAAGATAACAGCTTCGAAGTTCATATATATGTACATACGTACAAATATACATGGAAAATTCTAAATCTGATTAAATATTTTCATATATGGAAGTCAAATTACTGTGAATTCTTAGAACCAAATTTTTCTTAATGGCTTGTATTCAATCTTTAAACTGGCATACCCTAATTTAGATATGGCTTTGGGTAGATCAGACATTGTACAAACAAATATTTTGCTTATATGGGGAATTCCGATTTTGTATATTTTTTTCTGGAGATGCTTTTCAAAGGCTTTTTTAAAAACTGAAAATAAACTCCTTCAGTGAGTCAAATAAGGACAATGAAAATGAATAAATTATATGAGAAGAGTTCAGAGTTATGTTCCTATAAACTTTTGAAATGTGAATCTCACAATTTATTGTTCAGGGAAGGGAGAGCTCAGTCTGGCTTCATGCATATGATTATGTAATTGTCAGGAGAAAATATATAGATTTGTTTGATTCAGACTTGAGTGGTCTTGGATATAGTCTCTGTATATGATCATTTATTTTCATTTTAGCCAAACAGCTGACTTTTGGTGCTGAGTTATCATCTTACATAAAGAGCACTACATTTGGAGGTTCAATGAAAATTGAGTATTAATCAAGATCTTTGGTTAATCATAACCTTTGTGTGATACTTTGAGGTTTCCAAAGCACTGCCTCATCATAGTCCTATCACCTAGGTAGTATGAACATTATCATCCCCATTTCACAGATGAAGAAACTGAAGGTCAGATTGGTTAAATACTTGAACATGATCACCTAAGGGATTCTAAGTTTCAGAGTATTGTTCTTTAGTTGAATAATCATGTCTGGCTGTGACCCCACTTGGGATTTTATTGGTAAAGATACTGGCCTTGTGTGCCATTTCCTTCTCCAGCTCATTTTACAGATGAGGAAACCAAGGCAAACAGGATTAAGTGACTTTCCCAGAGTCAAACAGCTAGGAAATGTCTGAGACAGGATTTGAATTAAGGTCCTCTGAACTTCAGGGCTAGTGATCTATCCCACTGTGCCACCTCAGAACTGGAATTTAAAGATACATCTCTAGGCTCCATCCATTCTTGTCACTTCTCGGCCATCAGTTGGGATGAAAAGGGAGGCACAGACTTCTTCATTTTGCATGACCAAGTTTTTGAGACTCTTTTCTCTGGGCATGGTCTTGGGAACATAACCCTCTTCTTCATCTCCTGAATCCTTCTTCAATAGTAAGTCTCGGACATCAAAGTACTCCTAGGCCAGCTGTCCAGGCAAACAAAAGTTACTTGCTTACTGGTTATTGGGTCTAGCTTTGTTTAGCTTAGGAAATAAGTCTTGGATTTCCTGTAAACTTTTCTTAACTCACCCAAATACAGTTTGTTCAGGGCTCAGTTCTCATTCCCCCTAGCTATTCTAAGGTATCAATATACCTTTCCTGGCTTATCTTTTTGAAATTCTGGGTCACTGAGGAAGCCTTGGTTCTGTTTCCCCTGGTCTCACAACTGAAAACTTCTGTATCTGTGTCTCCCCAATTAGAATGTGAGCTTCTTGAGGGCAGTGGCTGTCTCTGCATTTCTTTTTGTACCCTGAGTGCTTCGAACATAGTAAGGGCTTAATGAATGGTTTTTCATTCATCCCTACCCCTTTAGCTCTGGGAGGCTATCATGGCAGACCTCATTCATTGGAATCATAGACTCTTGGAGCAGCAAGGGACAATTCAAGTCCGTTATAAGGTATTTTCTACGTGTAGGACACTGACGTAGATGCTGAAGGAGATACAAAGATGATAAACATACAGCTCTTATGTTATTGTGTTAGGAAAGATCAGAACCTGCTGGGAGTAGAGGTGGAGAGGAATACTGAGCCTCAGAGTTGCCCTTGGGTCTTAGCTCCTGGAAGATACAATGTTGTGGCAAACAATTGAATTCAGTGGCAGATGAATCAGGACTGCTGGTGGGCCATTTAAGGGAGCCAGATAATGGAAATATTGCTGGAGCATATTTCAATTCCACTAGCATGTATTGCAAAGTAAGAAAACATTTGGTGAGAGCCGGTGGAGATGATGGTGATAAAGGGTGTCAGGATGAGAGTGCATAAATTCTGTGCTGGGGAGAGACCTAGTTGAAACTTGCAGGCTTGTGGTATCCTCAGTATTTGGTCTTGCATCTCCCAACATGTTATTATAGTACATGTGGATATTCATAGGCAACTGTCATTTCTTCCTCAAGACTCCTGCTATTCTAAAGCCCAAGCAAAATGTGTATTCAGATTGAGGGAAAAAATTTCCCCAGTTCTTTCCTAGGATACTTTACTATTTTTTAACTTAAAAATTTTTAATAATTAACAATGTCTATATATATATATATATATATGTATATATATATATATATATATACATATACATACATACATACATTTAATCTCTCTAGCCCTTCTTCCTTGGGGTGGGTGTACAGAAACCCTTGTAACAAATATGCATAATTAACCAAAACAAATTTCCACAATGAACATATCTTAAAAGTATCTCATTTCGTACCCTAAGTCTCTCTCTTCTCTCTCAGGATATGGATCATATGCTTCATCAATGGTCCTTTGTAATCATGGTTGTTTGTTGATTTGATCAGAGTTCTTCAGTCATTCAAAGTTATTTGTTCTTATAGATTGCTATTATTATCCCCATTTTATAGGTGAGGAAACTGAGTCACAAAGCAATTGAGTGACTTGCTTAGGGTTACACATCTAGTAAACATCTGAGGCAGGATTCAAACTCAGGTCTTCTTGGCTCCAAGTCTACCACTCTACGCATTGTGCCACCATAGCTCTCTCATAGAATATTCCAAAGAGAGTTTCCATACTTCCCCCAGACTATGATGATCCTCCTTCTTTCAGATATCTGAGGACACCTGGTACTTCACTATGCACTTTTCTAATGTGTATTTACAATGTTGTATATTAGAATTATTTGTGTTCATTTCCTTGCTCCCCCTCTGTACCTCTCACCTCTACCTCATATAATGAGGGCAGGAACAATATCTTACCTAAACTTTAAATTTTATCAACATTTAGCAACACCAGAGGAAATTAGCATATGTTTGTGGAATTAAATTGAATGAAAATAGACCATAATCAGAGTGATGGCATCTCTGTCTTCCAGCTCCTGTTTTATGGAGATTATAAATATAGACAGTGTGCATTCAGTATTAGACACATAACTCATTGAGCTGCTTGTTTCCTTTTTTAAAGAGCCCAATAGAGATGACAAATTTCCACCAATTTTAGAGAATTCATCAATGAAAAAAATGAAAGTTTCAGTGCTCCAGTACAGAACCATCCAGGTGTAGAACGACACACATTGATTCTTTTCACGCCTTAGCTGTTGCTTGCAGGGTCAGCACAAGGTAAAATTAGAAATTAGGTACAATTGATTATTGGTGTCTTCTCAGCATCATTTTCAGTTCTTCCTCATTTTCCTCACTCTGTTGTTTCCTTACTTCCTCCTTAATGTTCATAGGATCATAGATTAAAAAGTTATAATGATCTTTTGAGATTATCTGGTCCAGTTCCCTTGTATGACCAAGCAGTTGTGACTTGTCTAGAATCACATAATCAGGATGAATCCAGGATTCATATCCAGGACCTCTGATTCTGAATCCCATTCTTTTGCCACCAAACCACTCTTCTGTCTAGAGAGAGTCTTCTTTTCATCATGCTATAATGCCTCTAAAGTCTAAGCTAACAAAAATCTGCAAAAAAGATTGAAGAGATATTTATACTTTAAAAGGAAACAACTGAAGAATAAAAAGGCCTCAGAAGCAAAAGGGATAAGTCTCTAATTGGGGAACTTCAGGCAGAGTGATGGTTAGTAGAGGAAATATTTTTAGGTAGCAGCTTACCTCAGGTTTCTGATATCACATGAAATTGGACAATTTCCTTCTCTGTTAAATGAAGGAGTTGATAATCTTTAAAATAACTTTTAGCTCTAAACCTTGAATTATTTTATAAAGTTATTTAAAAATCAAATCATAATAATTTAAGATTTAGAAGTGGAAGGGATTTCAGTTTGCTAAATCAATCATGCCATTTACTTTGGAATTAAAAAAAAGAATAAAATTTTCCCCATGAACACAATTTTTTTTACTATTGATAATAATTTTAGACATCATAAACTTTATTAAAAATTATTATGCTATAGTGATGCCTAATTCATTTGCATTATCTAGAAGGAATGGATTTCCCAGATAACAAAAGCTTACCTTTAAGTTCTGATGTTAAAATAGAATTTCACCATTTTTATGGTGATCTTTCTAAAAATGTGTTGCATTCTTGTCTGTCTTCTTAAATTGAATATGTTGATCATAATTTAATAATGCTTTTATGACTCAGAGTCAACATTATGTGCTGTGTTGTAATATTTATTTGCCCCCTACATTAAATGGCACCAGATTCCTGTGCTTTTAAAAATTCTTCCATCTGCTTTTTATAGTTTTTCAATCTCTTCCCCTACTGGCTGGCTATCAGCTGTCACTTTTCACTTCCCTCAGGATCCTTGCCTCTAACCATTTGTACTACTCCTTGTAATTTTCTCCTTCTGAGATGCTGTGGACTGGACTCATAACCAGGGCTACTGAAATTGCATACAAATTTAGGGTTAATAGGCATCTAAATTGGAGCCTTAGTTGCTTTTTGTTTGGTGTAAAGTGAATGGGCTTCATGAGATCTGTTTTGGCTTTTTTTCTTAAAAAGTTTCCAGACTGTATTTTGAATATTAAAGATAAGATATACTTACATATATACACACATATATGTGCACATATACACAAGCACATAGATATACATATGTACATATATGCACATATATATACATATATACACATACATATGCACACATATGTATCATATATATATACATATCATATGGTTTTACTTTCTTTCCAACTCTACAGGGTGTTTCAAAAGTCTTAATGCAGTTTTCTGTTATTAAAAGTTTAAAACTACCCTAAGATTTTTGGGACACCCTATATTTAGCAAATTGGTTGAAGGAAGTAGGGAAGGTGGGAATGGAGAAGAAAAGATTTTTAGGGGTAGTAGTCAACTCAGTTCTCTTTAACAAAATTTCTTAAGCAACAACTATGTGTTAGTGCAGTTTTAGGTTCTAGGCATAAAAAGACAATATAAAGGTATGAAAGATGTCTTACTTGATGAACTCTATTGTAAAAGAGGGATTGGAATTGTTAATTTTGGTCCAGCAAGAGGAAGAGGCTGTAGGAAGAAGTATTTGAACTCAATGGGTGTAGAAAGGTGGAATGTACTGTCTTCATTGATAATTAGTTCTTCACTGGACATCCAAGTAGAGCCTGGAAGACCACTTGTTGAGAACATTATAGAGGAAGTCTCTGTTTGGATAGGGGATAGACTAGATAAACTCTGAATAAATCTATGATTTCGTGACCTCAAAATGAGAGAATCAGTTTTTTTTATTGGCTAGCTGCTATTGCCTCCCTCCCCATCCCCTTGTATTTATTCATTTCATATATATATATATATATATATATATATGTACATACTACCTCCCCCCATAAAATGTAAGCTCCTTATTAGTTAATGTCCATCTTTGTATCCCTACTATCTAGGGCAGTGCCTTGCGCATAGTAAAGTAGTTGTTTCATAAATGTGTATTGGTTGACTGAATGGTTGATTGATTGATGTTGGCTTGTGTATTAATGAAGCAAACTTCCAAATGCCCATTTATAAAATTTTATTATCTTAGTTCAGCTACCAGGAAATTCTTATTCTGATCCATCAGCATGGAATGGAAGTGAGCCCAGGTTCTCAAAGGCTGTGCCAACAGATCTCTTTCACTGGAAGGTCCCAATGTCCTGGAGAGAAGTCGACTAGGGGCCTGGCAATGGAATTAAGTCTGAAGAGCATTGTAGTTAAATTTAGAGAGGCTCATGGAAAGGTTGTCATCCTAATCTCCCACTTATTTCTCAACCCTTTGAAAAGGGGCTCCTGATCTCAATGCTTGACTGAAATTTCTCTCTCCAAAGCTATCTTTCCTCAGGGCACAGTAGCATAGAGGTGGCACTGAAAAATATCAAGTAAGCCCTTAATCACTGAATCCAATGGCCTTTTTACCAGTCTACATCCTTTCAGATCTCTCTGCGGCTTTTCAAAAAAAAAAAAACAAACCAAAAACTGTTGACTACCTGTTTTTTCTCCCTTTTGTCCTTACTCTGTCCTGGAGTATTTCACTGCTTCTTATTCTCCTTTGCCAGGTTATCATCCAACTCCTGGTTCCTAAAGATGGGTACCTTCCAAGATTGTACTTATGTCCCCTCTCTGAATAAGGCTTGCAAACCTATGCAGCCCCAGTCTTTCTCCTGATCTCTGGTATTACATACCAACTGTTTGCTGGACATTTCTATCTGCATGTCCTCAAAGCATCTCAAATTCAACATGTCCAAACTGGAAATTCAGTGGTTCCCTATTGCTTCTAGGAAAAATTCCAAATTCCTTAGCTTATAATTTAAAGCTCTTCACTGTCTGGCTTCAGACTCCTTTGCCAGACTTATACAGCCTTTGTGCATTAATAATTCCAGCCAAACTGGCCAATTTCCTATTGCCCAAATCTAACATTCAACTTCTTACCTTTTGATCTCTGCCCAGGCTATACCCCCTGCCTGGAATGCACTCCTTCATTGCCTTCAAGACTAAGTATCCTCAGTTTTTTTAAGGCTAATCTTTGGTGACAATTCTTATGGGAAACCTTTTCTGATTGTCTAATTACTAATTTATTCTTCCTCAAATTAAATTGTATTTATTTTATTTAAGCATGCAAATTGTATTTAAAATACAGTTAATTGTATCCCCCCACTAGAATATAAACTACTGGAGACAGGCACTGTGCTTTGTTTTGTATATTCATGCCTAGGGTATACCACTGTGCCTTACCTAGAATTTGCTTATTGGATTAGTTTGGTGGTAATGAAGATTTTTGACCAAAGCAATCCATGACAATTCATGAAACCATCTACTAGAACATGTGGTGGGTAGTGCATAATTAGAATTCACAGAGTGAATATTCATAACAAGAGAAAGCAAAGTGAATTAGAAAGAACAACAGCCCTGGAATCAGCAATCCTGAGTACAGATGCAGTTTCTGACACTTATCTACCCGTGTGACTTTGGACAAATTAGTAATTAATCTGTCTGTGCCTCAATTTTCTCATCTGTGAGGGTTGACTAGATGACATCTAATGTCCCTTCCATCTCTATGTCTGAGTGCAGACTTTTTAAGTATCTCATGCTATTTCTGAAGTATTTCATACTAATACATTTCAAACTGGATGTCCTACAGGCTCCTAAAACTTGACATATATGAAACAAAACTCATTGTCTTTCCTCCCAAACTCTCTCATCTTCAGAATTTCATAATTATCGTTGAAAACACCACCATCTTTCCAGTCACTGAGGTTCATAACCTTGGTGTCATCCTTATCTCCTCTCTTGCTCACCCTACATATTTGATCAATTGTCAAAGTCATGTAATTTCTTTTTATATGGCATCTCTCTCACATATCCCCTTCTCTCCACTCATGCAGATGCCACCTTAATTCAGGCCCTCATCACCTCTCCCCTGCTCTATTTCAACAGCCTTCTGGTTGGTTTCTCTGACCCACATTTCTCTTCATACCAATCCTTCTTTCTCTGAGATGCCAAAATCATTTTCCTAAAGTGTAGATATGACCATGCAACCACACTCCTCAGTAAACTCTAGTGGCTCTCTATTATTGCTAGGACCAAATATAAAACTCTGTTTTGGCATTTAAAACTCTTCATAATCTGGCCCCTTCCTAACTTTCCAGTCTTCTTTCTCTTGACTTTACTCTAAGCAATCCTTTCTTCCTATAGGATAAGCCGTCCCCTGTCTCCAGTCTTTATTTGGGCTGTTTCCCAAGCTCAACTTCTTAACTTCTAGCTCTCAGAATCCTTGCTTTTCTTTAAGACTCAGTTCAAGAGCCATCTTTTCCAGGAAGTCTTTTCCAGTACCCCCAGCTTCCAGAGTCTTCTCCTCTAAGATTAATTTCTATTCTCTCTGTATTTATCTTCTATCTACTAATTATATATACACATATACACATGTATATGTATACATATATGTTTATGTGTGTGTCTGTGTATGTGTGCATGTGTGGGGAGATTGAGTGAGAGACAGAGACAGAGGCAGACAGAGAGAGACAGAAATAGAGATAGAGAGGCAGAGACAGAGAGGGAGGCAGAGACAGAGAGAGACAGAGAGAGACAGAGACAGAGAGAGATAGAGACAGACAGAGACAGAGAGAGAGAGACAGGGAGAGAGAGAGAGAGAGAGAGAGAGAGAGAGAGAGAGAGAGAGAGAGAGAGAGAGAGAGAGAGAGAAGGAGGGAGGGAGAGGGAGAGGGAGAGAGAGAGACTTCTTCATTGGAATGTAAGCCCTTTGAGGGCAGGATTGCTTTTGCTTTTTATTTTCATCCCCAGTGCACCCTTCTATCTGGAGTTACTCAGTTCTTCTTTCAAGTACTTGACCACTGAAACAGAAATGTAAGGCTGCATCCCTTTGAGTTTTAAACCTCTCAAAGAAGAAAGCAAAGAGTATTCTGCTGCAAGTAAAATACATGTAATTTTTTTAAAAATTGCAGTGGGTGAGGACTTATGGTTTGAACAACTGAATGAATAGACAAATCTCTTTTCACTGGGGGCAGGAAGAATAAAGAGACAACTGATAACAAATCTCAGGAAACAAGATGAGACTTTCTTCAAGCCAAAGGTCAGCCCCCTGCTAATCTTATAACAGCTATAGTTCATCATGATGAAGAAAATTCTGAGAAGGAGGAGTGGACAGAAAAAGGAGGAGTGGGCAGAAACAGAATCAGGGCCTCCAATGGATTGTCAAGTTCACAGCTTCTGAGATCATGCCCTATGCTTATGTTTTTGGCCTATATAGGAAATCTTTTTCTTAGACTATACTGTCTTTCTATCTTAGTAAGAAATTCTCCAATGCAACTATTTCTTCATGTTTCTGATTTTTTTCTCCCTACTTGGCTTCAGGTTTCGATAATGATTCCTACTAGCTGTACTCAGAGATAGATGGTTGATTAGCTCCAGGCTTCCAGCTGTTATTAGCTCTAGGCTACATGCCAGCTGCATGTCTCAATTTCAGAAGAATGTACTTTGACTTTCAAATCATTTTGTAAGAGACAAAGAAAAGTGTTCCTTTTCCATTTTTGCTCATTTTCAGACTGCTGACCCCAGTAAAAGTTGACTTCGATGTAGAATCCAGTCTATCTTATGATACTAACCCAGAACCTCAAAGGGATAGGCTTCAGGCCTGACTGGAAATCACTAGTCAACCTATCTCGAAATCACCAAATGAATCATCCTTGTTGAAGTAGTTTACTATTTAATCATTTAGCAGAGAGTGGAACTTAAAAATGAAAAATAGAAAAGCTATTTTATGAACAGATAACTTTATTTTGGAGCAACTGATTTAAATAGTTTGGAGAACGTTTCATATCATGGATTATTACTTTAGATGAGGGCTTCTTAACTGGGGGTCCTTGAGCTTATTTTGTAGATGACTTTATAACTGTATTTCAAAATAATTTACTTCCTTAGTAATCCTGTTTTATGCATTTAAAAACATTATTCTGAGAAGGGGTTTGTAGGATTCACCAGAGGGCAAAAGGGTTACCTGATGCAAAAAAAGTTAAGAATTCCTGTTTTAAATAAACTGGCCCCTCTGTAAAACCTATACCCTAATAAACAAACAAACAAACAAATACATAAAGACAATATTACTACAATGGTACAAAAAATACATGATTTTGTACTAGTGAACATTTCCTTGCCCAAGCCAGATTGCAACCTTTCCAACAAACAATCCAATGCATATTTATTATTTTCTCACTACCTGATATTATGCTACATTCTGAGCATACAAAAACACAGAAAACAATTCCTGCCCTGACAAAGTCTGCTCTCTTATTTAGTAGATTGTCTCCATGAGTTGCTGGGTTCCAAAGAGTTCATCATCTGTTGACCAACCTTCCAGTAATAAGTCTCTGTGAACTCACATCCTCGGACAGTAGACACAATCTGTTACTAGGCCTGAATTTTACATCTTTTTGGCATTGCTGAGATGTATCAGAATTTTCACTCCACTGACAAAACCTTAGAAAACCCAGAGTCACTTTCATATCATGGTGAGACAAAAGAGTGGCATATGAGTGAAGGAGAGAATATTGAAAAAAAGGAAAACAAGAGGAATGAGGAGTATGCTGCTTTAAGAATGAGAGCTGCTGGACCCATAGAACTTACCAATGGAAGGCAGATTATGGCTATAAATAATGGGGTTGCTCAGATAGACTTAAAGCAGAGTTGTTCAGGACATATTTAATAATTGATTTTCCTCAGCCTAGTTGATGGAAATAAAACATTAAGGTTTTGGACTGAAATACAAAGAAGTATCTACACTCAGTTACCCCTTGATGAAGTGTGAGGTTTTTCAATCAAGCTTAATAGAATTAAGGGTGGCTAGTCACTGGATGGATGAAAGATCTGCCAAGCTCCCATGGCTCTTTAATAAGCAAAACACACTTTGTAGGGAGCAGGAGAGATTCCTGAGTGTGAACACTATGGATTGGAGAGCTAGTTATGGAAGAAGAACATTGTTCTTGAGGGGGAATTATTCCTTGCCTCTCTGGGAGGGATCAGAGAGGGACTTCTCTCTCCTTCTCTCTACCCCCTCCCCTATGATATCTTACAGTGTTGTTGCTCACTTGATAGGAGAAACTGGACTGGCAATGAGCAGGCCCAATGAATCAAGGCACACAAGAGGAAGAGTTCTGTGAGGAGAGTGTTTTCCCTGTCTCTCAGAGTCAAACCACAGGGAGGAACAGGCTCAGGGATCCCAGTTGAGCAATTTGCCTGGAAGAGATGCTGCACTCATGCAGTGCAATATGAGGACAGCATGAGATGATATAATTCCTTTCAGTGCCCGAGGTATGACTTGCCTGGACCATATGTGTTTACTAAATATGTGTTTCTCTAATAGTGAATTCTATGCAAGTGCCCACTCTCCTACTGAAACTGTGGAACAGTGTGTTCTAGGTTTAATGAATGGGGAAGTTTTGTTACTACTATTCATTATATGCCACTTTAGTAAAAGTGCTGTGAACTAATTGTGATTTCTGATTGTCTATTATAGGTAAATGCATTGATGGGGGTTTCTGAGCTATTATAGCTTTAGGAGTTTGGACTCCTAAAGCTGTGAACTAATTGTGATTTCTGATTGTCTATTATAGGTAAACGCATTGATGGGGGTTTCTGAGCTATTATAGCTTTAGGAGTTTGGACTCAAAAGAATACCTTTAACCTGGGGTAGTCATCCCCAGGGCAAACCAATGCCATGCAAAATATTGATTTATACTTAAATTATGTATAGGTATGAGATTGAGTTTAGAGGATTTGAAAATAGAGTCTAAAATACAACAAATGGAGACTAAATACTTACTTACTGGGGACACCAAGATGAAAAACACAAACTGTCCCCAGTTTTCATACTCTTCCCTCCTGTAGTTGACCAAGGGGTCAAGTGCTTTCAGAACTTCAAAGTGTGTTTTGACTCTCAAGCCACTTTGTAATTCTTTGATACGTTGACAGATCTGCCATCTGATCAGTTGGGGTACTCCCTGCTATAGTACCCATCTTAGCCATACTATGTCATCCTGTATGACTCTTGTTCACATCGTGTTCACATCACAAATTCTCCGTAGGGGTCTGTTCAATATGTTAGGTTTCTTGAAGTTTTGTTAATACCAATGGAATATGGCTAGCTGCCCATTACTTATCCATGTATCTTGTTACATGATCAAATGACCTTCTCTTCCCATCATATAGCCATTTGATGGCATAATTTAGGCCAAGAAAAAAATAATCAAATATACTAGGTTCTATAGACTTTTTCTTAGAGTTAATCAGAAGACCTAAAATGATACTGACTCCCTATGCAGAGAAACATTGCCTCTTTCCATCTACTTTCTAAACAGCATGGCCTTTATTTAAGATTCTTTGCTTATTGGAGTTACTATCAGATTGAGAAATTCATAACCCAAATTTCAAATGAAGCAGTAGTTTGGCAAGTGCAAGGCAATATCCTTAAAAGGTCCCTAAAATTGTAATAAAACAAGTGCTTATTTTTATTTTTACCTGAAAATGATGAATCTGAAAACTTACAGTGATCATATTTATAATAGATTTAAAATTAAGGGATGAGAAAGATGAGTACAAGGGGTGCAGAAGTAAGGGAGAAATAGAAAGGAGTAAATTATTTCACATGAAGAGGTAAGAAAGACCTATTACAATGTAGGGGAAGATGGGAGGGTGGGTGATGGACATCACTTGAATCTTACTCTCATCATCAGTATTGACTCAAAGAGGGAGTAATATACACAATCAGTTGAATATAGAAATCTATCTTACCTGATGGGGAAGTCGGAGGGTAAGAAATTAAGTAAAGGACATGTAGGGAGAGGTGGGCTGACATAAGGGAGGGCAGATCAGGGGAACTGGTAGACAGAAGCAAAGTACTGGTAAGGTGGGAAATGGCAAAAGGAGAGAGAGGACAAACAGGAGGAAGAGTAGGATGGAAGGAAATACACAGGTAGTAATCATAACTGTAAATATGAACGGGATGAACTTTCCCATAAAATGGGAGCTGATAGGAGAGTATCAAAAACCAGAATCCTACAATATGCTGCTAACAAGAAGCACTTGAAGCAGAGAGACACACACAGAGCAAAGTTAAGGGGCTGGAGCAGAATCTATTATGATTCAGATGAAGTAGAAAAAAGCAGGAGTAGCAATCTTGATCTTAGTCAAAGTAAAAGCAAAACCATACCTAATTAAAAGAGATAAAGAAGGAAACTACATCTTCCTAAAAAGTACCACAGACAACAAAGCAATCAATTTAGAATAGTAAGGAATAGTCCACCTGTCGGATCTATGGGGATGGGAAGAATTCATTACCAAACAAGAGGTAAAGAGAATTACAAAATGTACAATAAATAATTTTGATCACATTAAATTGAAAAGCTTGTGTTCAAACAAAACAAATCCAACTAAGATTAGAAGGAAAGCAGAAAGCTGAGAAACAATCTTTATAGCAAGTGTCTCTGATAAAGGCCTCGTTTCTCAAATATAGAGAGAACTGAGTCAAATTTATAAGAATACTAGCCATTCACCAATTGACAAATGATCAAAGGATATGAACAGATAGGTTTTAGATGAAAACTGTAGGTGAAGAAGTGCTCTAAATCACTTTTGATTAGAGAAATGCACATTAAAACAACTCTGATATGAATGTAACAGAACACTATTGTACCATAAGAAATGATGAGCAGGGGGACTCCAGGAAAACCTGAAAAGACTTACATGAATCTATGCTGAGTAAAGTGAGCAGAACCAGAACATTTTATACAGTAACAGCAACATTGTGCGACGACTGACTTTGATAGACTTATCTCTGCTTAACAATACAAGCATCTAAGACAACTCCAAATGACTGATGATGGAAAATGCTATCCACATCCAGAAAAAGAACTAAGGAGTCTAAATGCAGATTCTCTCTCTCTCTCTCTCTCTCTCTCTCTCTCTCTTTCTCTCTCCTTCTCTCTTTCTTCTTTCTCCTCATTTCTCCCATTGGTTCTAACTCTTCTTTACAATATGACTAATGTGAAAATATGTTTAACATGAATATATATATATATATATAGAGCCTTTATCAGATTGCAGGCCATCTTGGGGTGGGTGGAGGGAAGAGATAGGGAGAAAATTTGGAATTCAAAATCTTATGGAAGGGATGGGTGAAAACTAAAAATTAATTAATTAAAAAACAACTCTGAATACTTCTTCATGCCTTTCAGATTGGCTAATGTGACAAAAAAGGAAAATGATAAATGTTGGAGAGGATGTGAGAAAATTGGGATATTAATGCATTGTTGATGGACTTGTGAACTGATCCAACCACTCTGGGGAACAATTTGGAACTATGCCCAAAGGACAACCAAATTGCATACCCTTTGATCCATCAATACCACTACTAGGTCTGTATCTGAAAGAGATCATAAAAAGGGGAAAGGACCTACAGGTGCAAAAATATTTATAGCAGCCCTTTCCATGTTGACAAAATATTGGAAATTGAGGGGATACCCATCAATTGGGGAATGGCTGAACAAACTGTGGAATATGAATGTAGTGGAATAGTGTTGCATGATAAGAAATGATGAACAAGCAGATTTCAGAAACAACCTGGAAAGACTTGTATGTACTGATGTAAAGTGAAATGAGCAGAGCAAGGAAAACACTGTATCAACAACATTGTGTGATGATCCACTATGAATGACTCAGCTTTTCTCAGCAACATGAGTACAAAAGACTCATGAAAGAAAATGCCATCCATATCCAGATAAAGAACTGATGGACTCAGAATGAAGATCAAAACATATTTTTTCACTTACTTTTATTCTTTCTCATGGTCATATTTCCTTTTGATCTATTTCTTTTTTCACAACTTTGATGAATATGGAAATATGTTTTACATGATAGCACATATATAAACCATATCAAATTGCCTACTACTTTCAGAAGAAGGAGGGGAGGGAGGGAGAAAAATTTGGAACCTAAAATCTTGTAAAAATGAAAGCTAAAAAAATTTTCTTAATATGTAACTGGGGAAAAATAAAATACTATTTAAATAAACAAGCTGCAAAGTTC
This sequence comes from Trichosurus vulpecula, assembly GCF_011100635.1. Lineage (NCBI taxonomy): Eukaryota > Metazoa > Chordata > Mammalia > Diprotodontia > Phalangeridae > Trichosurus > Trichosurus vulpecula. The sequence continues at coordinate 83,234,324 of NC_050579.1, forward strand.
CATGTAAATATATTCTTAATTGTTGGATACCATGTTTTAAAGAATTGAATATCAAGATACAATTTGGCAATTTTATTTACAGAATTGTAGAGCTGGAAGGCACATTAGAGAACATCTCATCTAATCTTCTTTTTTAGAAGACACACTCTCACCTGTGGCTCCAAGAAGCTGTAGCACCAGCAGCTACACTCTGGTAAAATCTTCTCAACCAATAGGCCTGAAACCTGTCAGTGAGTCAAGGGGATGTCTACCCCAAACATATGAAGACTTCTTCTACTGGAATGGGTAGATGAGAACAATTTGTTCCAATGGGCCATGAAGGTGACTAAAACAGGTACTGTGGAATGCTTGGAGCTTCGTCAGACATTGAAGATGCCAAGGTCATCCACTGTATCCCAGGCCATTGCCAGTCGTCTTGACTTCTGTCCTGTCACTGGACCTCGATGACCCTGGAAGAGAGAATGAAGCTGTTGACTTTGTGCAACTCTGCCTCACTTAAAATCCAATTTAGGTGCAAATCAAGACATCATTTCGTGATGTCATTAGTCTTCTAAACAGGATGAACAACAATATTATATGACTACAAAGTATTTTCTTTTTTAAAGGGATTTCTTGGAAAGGAATAATGTAAGATTAAGTTTAGTGTGTGTTCGAATTAGCAACATCATGCATAATTCTTATGAATTTTAGTTTCTTTTGCTATATTATTTTCTTAACTGTAATCTGTTCATTCTTTTAGGAGTTCTAATTATTGTCGGAGACCATTTATGTTCCTTTCTGGGGAGGAAGTCAGTTTTCCTTTTTGGTATTTAATTATTCTTTCCAGTAAAATGTCTTTGAGAATTATTTTACAGAAATCTTTCCTTTGGAGTCCTCAGATATGAATTTGAGGCAAGAGAAAAATGTGATATAAGAATGAAAAGAATTAAAGGGAAGAGTAGAAGAAAAACACCACAGAAAATTTCAAAAGATAGAGAAAAAATCAGAAAATGTACAAAAGTGTTCTTTAAATCAGCAAACATTTAATGTACTAAATGGAAAAGAATACCAGTAATGGGGGAAGGGTCTGATCCCTTGTGATACTGAAGAACTTGCCCCTGCTGAGATTCACCCACATGTGCGCTATTTGTTTTTATTCATTTGTTCAGTAGTTCAGTCATATTCAATTCTTCGTGACTCCACAGACCATAGCATGTCAGATCCTTCTATCTTCTACCATCTCTCTCAGTCTGATTAAGTTTATCTTCATTGTTTCCATCTAGATACAAATAATAGACTAATGATAAAAGGGGAAATCATCAATATGAACCAATACAGCCATCTTTTCTAATCAGAATATTCCTTTGATACTTCACTCACTTTTTTGGACCTTATCCTTGGTTCTTTCCTTTCTGGCATCTGTCTCATATTTCACAGAACGAAAGATCTTGTCATTCAGAAGAATCTTAGAGGTTCCTTTTGGGCAATACTTCAACACAATAGCTGAGATATTAAGCTATGTTGGGAGTAGGTGAAGAGCATGATAAGTAATGGAGGAATGCCACCTCTTAAGATGGTGTACAATTCCATGGTCTGATAAGCATGGCTTATTTAGGAGCGCCGTAAAGGAGCCATGCCAGATGGTAGCAAGGAACAGTCATATATTGTTGAAGTGTTGGCAGGCCATGAATCATAGATGCTTCCCACAACCTGAATATAGAACTCCAACCTGAGGATATATCTGGGACTTTTAACTCAGCACCTCAAGCCAAGTTCCCTTCTTGTATGATCCTTGGTCCAGAGATGTTATTTAACCACAAATCCTGCCCAAAGGAATTGTATAGAGCAAACTGTAGGGCACATTGAAACACTGCAGAGGTGAATCAATGCTCTATCCTCCCTGACTATTCTTTCCGTATTTTGAATATGCTTCCCCTGCTTTGGATTAGCAATGTTCCCAATTGACTCATTTTATTGTAATCTTGGATGTGAGCTACCAGGGTAGTCTGAGTCAAGCCTGGCCTACTGCGATGATGATGGCACAAACATATAGTGCTTGAGAGATTTTTCAAGGTGTTTTCACTCTCATTATATCTCATTTGCTCTTTCTAACAATGGTGAGGACTGTGTATCATTGTGTTTACAACTGAAGAAACAGAATCAGCATGCATAGGCAAACAGGTGGCTCAGTGGATAGAGCTTGACCTCAAATGTGGAACACTTCAGTTCAAATCTGGCCTCAGGCACCAAAAAGATGTTATCCTTGGCAAGTCCTTTAACTTCTGCCTGCCTCAGTTTCCTTATCTGTAAAATGGGAATAATAATATAACCCATATCATAGGGTTGTGAGAATAAAATGATATGATGTTTTTATTTTTACAAAATTTATAATTGATTTTTTTCTAATTACCTGTTGAATGATTTTTAATATTTATTTTTAAAAATTTTGAGTTCAAAATTCTCTCCCTCACTTCTGTCCCTTTTCTTCAGTGAGAAGGCAAGTAATTAGATATAGATCATATATGTGCAGTCATTCAAAACATATTTCTAATGATAAAGAACATTTGCAAACCTCAAAGCACTATCTAAACACTGGTTGTTGTGGTTATAACATCAGGGGCACAAAGTCAGTTAGTTAGTGATATATCTAGGACCAGAGATAAGCCCTATTGACTTCCAATACATTGCTCTTTCTGCAAAAATAGTTACATTTAATAAAGTTAAGCTAGTGAACATGAAGCCTCTGAAATTATTTGCGAAAAAGAAAATTATGTCTTTGTCAGAAACATCTGAGGGTAGGTAGTTATCCTGATTTCTTAAATATCAATGAACAGAGGTCAACTTAGAGCACCTGTGATTTAAAAAAATGTTGAAGAATATGAAAATCATAATTGTAAAAGTAATTGTTCTATTTTATGCTTCAAGATGATTTCCTTGTAACATATTATTTTTAGTCATAAGACTCAACTCAAATATATTTTTGCTTAGAAACTTTCCATTCCTGATTTTTATCAAAAGGTATTTGGTAGAGAGTAAAGCTCACACACACAAACACATACATATATACATATCTATCTATTTATCTATCTATCTATCTATCTATCTATCTATCTATCTGTCTGTCTGTCTGTCTGTCTGTCTGTCTATCTATCTATCTATCTATCTATCTATCTATCTATCTATCTATCCATCTATCTATCTATCTACCTACTGATGTATGTATATAGATAGTTAGCTAGATAGATATACTTGAGCCAAACCTTATTGGTTATTTTTTTCTATAAGAAGAAAATTATGATTTTTTAAACTTAAAAATGTTTGTTCTTTATTACATAAAACATCATCCCTTAGTTACTTCATATCATCAAGAGATTGTCACTTCATATCACCATATCTGGAAAATGAGGGGACCAGGCATTCCATGAGAATGAGGATTTTGTAGAAGGATAATCTTAGTGTTGTGCTAGTACCAGCAAAATATTAAAAGCATCAGAGGAAGACTGCCAAAGAATTGGATAGCATCTCTGGGGAATTTATGGGAAGACATGGAGTAGAACCATAGAGAATGAGGAAGCATGCCAGGGTCATGATTTGCACTAGTGGACAGCATGTCCATACTGATTGATGAGACCACATAGCCATATCAGAATTGGAGTGTATAAAATACATATTATTTGTTGGGAAATAATAACAGCCAAACTATTTATTTTGCTTGTTTTTTATATCTGAGATTAATTTAAACTATATAAATTTTTTAAACTTGGTTAAGTTTTAATATCTGAAAATTGAGGAGATAAGATATGATATGCCTCAAGAAAATGACATCATTGTTAATCCCCATGTTTCATTTAATGTAACAAAATATGCTATTTGAGGATCGTTTAAATAATCCTAACTCATTTATGGCTAGGAATGCCTCATCTAGGCTTCTCTGTGCTCCCTAACCCAGATGTTATCCTCAACTATGGTCAACTGTCTTGAAAAAAATCACTGGTCACAAGATAGTATCTTCCAGAAAATACAACTAGTAAAGAGTGACATATACTTTTGCTTCTATTATTATTATTATTAAGTAATAACTATGTATAAGTCAATCAACAAGCATTTGTTGAATGCCTCCTATGTGCCAAACATTATGCAAGGCGCTGGGAGTGATACAAAGACAAAAATGATAGTATCTCCCATCAGGGGGATAGATTATTCTATAGGGGGAACACACATGTATAATGTATGGACTTCACAAGGTAGAGAAGGGGGAAGAGTGTATCCCAGTCATGGGGGACAGTCTTCATCAAAGCATAGAGATGGGACCTAGAGCATCATCTATGTGAGAGAGCAAGTAGACCAGCTTAGTTGAACTGTATGAATCAGAGTGATAATCTGTATGGTATATACAGATTATTTTTGACAAGTTCTGTATGCAGAACTGTATGAATGAGAGTGATAATAATAATCACTAGCATTTATATAGATGGCACTTTATGAGTTACAAAGTTCTTTACACGTGTTATCTCATGTGAAGGGAAGGGAGAGTAGACTGAAGGTAAGTTGGGAAAGGTTTTAACAGTCACAGAGGGGAATTTGTAGTTGATTCTAGAGATGAGAGGAATCACTGGAGTTTATTGAGTAAAGGAATGATATACTTTGACTTTTATTTTAGGAATATCCATTTGAAAGATGAATAGAGGATGGAGAGGAGAGAGATTCCCATGGGAGTTGAGAATATTGAAGAACAATGAGGTCATGGTGTTTGAAGGAACATCAAGACTGTGTTGAAGACCCTAGTAGAAGGGTAGGGGTTGAAGTGGAGAAGAACATTGTGAGCCAGGGACTGAACCCTTTGAGAAAGGAGAAAGAGTAAGCTGAAGCTAGTAGATAACTACAAGTAGGGTCTGGTCTGGGTGACACACCTGAATAGACTAAGTCACAAAGGAGGAGAGATTGTTGAATGAATGTGCTAGAAGGAGAATCTGAAAGTAGCAATGGAGAGCAAGGAATACATTGACTCTTCCTACCAGTTGTGTTGGTAAGCAAAATGGGCTCTTAGCACTTAGTTCACCCAAATGCCCTTGAAGAGTTTGGCTTTTGTTTCCTTTGAGTAATTCAGTGTATTTCATTGAGTCTTACTAGGTGCTAAGCCCCAGGCCCAAACCCCTATTAGGTGTAAAACCTATGTGGATGTGGATTGGTAACTAAGGTGGGGCCCAAGATGGGGCTAACTAAGGGGAGGTGCTAACTAAAGAGCCAATCACAGGAGCCTAAGTTCTGGTCATTCAGATGACACTTGATGACGTCTAAAACTCTGTAAGAGGAGAGAACACAGCTTGGAGATTGAGACTTGTTGGAGCCAGCAACGGTGACAGCCGAAGATGAAGCCAAAGCTGAAGCCAAAGGAGCTGAAGAAGCAGGAGCTGCTGGTAGCAGGGCTGACCGTGTGGACTGGGGAGTGCTGAGCAAGGGCTTGAAGCCAGTGGGTAATCTTCTTACCGGAGGGGGGAAGGACGAATATGATTTGGTTTAATGCCATCATGTTTTTCTGTAACCTCCTGGTTACTCTTGTGAGGCGGACTTATTGGACCTGGAAGCTTTTGACCAGTATATCAAAATGGGGACACTGGTTCGTGGGTCTGCTACTTTGGAGCTTGAATAAATGCTTTAATTCTTCTGCCTTCTACTTAGAGAATTCCTTATATCCTGCGGTTCTGAACCATTCAGACATATATATAATTCTCTTTGAAATCATAAATTCTGCCTTCATAATATATCAGTACATCTATGTATATGTGTGGTGCAGGGGATTATGAAAGAAAATGCACCCAGTACTGGAAAAGACAATCAAGCATGCAGTGTCATCTGGAATGGGTGGGTGGTGGGGGCAGAAAATGGAAGGCACATGAGAGGAAGAGATCTAAGATGAGAAGTTTGTTACAAAGAGAACAAGTGCTGTAGAAATGGCAATGGAAGAGGTGAGCTACATTGGGACATGGGAAAGATAGGGCTGACTGATGGCAAATGGGAAAAGAGGAGCAGTCAGAAATTTAGCTAGATGGGGATGCTATATCAATGGTGTTGGAAAAGTCAGAGGCAGTAGGAGTTGTACAGAATGTAAGTTGAGCACTCTAAGAGAGAAAAGAAATTCTCCTTTTTCATGATTTACTGCTCTGTACATTTATTCTATCCCAAAGGAAGATCTTCAAGCACAGAGTCTGCCTCATTTTTGCCCTTGTTTCATCTCCAGTGCCTCACATAATGCCTGCCACATAGGAAATATTCAATAAATTGTGGTTTATAATATTGTAATGGAAAATTCCTATTTTTTGGTACAGGGTTGCTAAATGGATAGGTGAGAATAATGCAACAAATGGAGGTTGCCTTTATTTAGCAAAGCTTTTTAAAAAATTTTTCCCCTTTATTTATTTATTTATTTGTTTGTTTGTTTGTTTGTTTATTTGTTTGTTTGTTTGTTTGTTTGTTTATCCATCTGTCCATTCATTCATTCATTTATTTATTTACTATTTCAGTTTTAGTTTGAGTTTCACAAGAGTTTGAATTACAAATTTTCTCCCCATTTCTACCCTCCCCCCACTCCAAGATGGAATATATTCTGATTGCTCCATTCCCCAATTAGCCCTCCCTTCTGTCACCCGACCCCCCCATCCCTTTTTCCCTTACTTTATTGTAGGGCAAGATAGATTTATATGCCCCATTGCCTGTATATCTTATTTCCTAGTTGCATGCAAAATCTTTTTTTTTTGAACATCTGCTTTTAAAACTTTGAGTTCCAAATTCTCTCCTGTCTTCCCTCCCCACCCACCTTCCCTAAGAAGGCAAGCAATTCAACATAGGCCACACATGTATCATTATGCAAAACACTTCTGTTGTGGAAGACTAACTATATTTTGCTCCTTCCTATCCTATCTCCCTTTATTCAATTTTCTCCCTTGACCTTGTCCCTTTTCAAAAGTGCTTGTTTTTGATTACCTCCTCCCCCTATCTGTCCTCCCTTCTATCATCCCCCTTTTTTATCCCCTTTCCCCTACTTTCCTGTGGGGTAAGATACCCAACTGAGTGTGTATGTTATTCCCTCCTCAGGTCTAATCCATTTGAGTAAGATTCACTCATTCCCCCCCACTTGCCCCCTTTTCCCTTCCTACAGAACTGCTTTTTCTTGCCACTTTTATGTGAGATAATTTACCCCATTCTATCTCTCCCTTTCTCCGTCTTTCAATGTATTCCTCTAATATCCCTTAATTTGATTTTATTTTTTTTATATCATCCCTTCATATCCAACTCACCCTGTGCCTGCCCTCTCTCTCTCTCTCTCTCTCTCTCTCTCTCTCTCTCTCTCTCTCTCTCTGTCTCTCTCTCTCTCTCCATATATATATATATACATATATATATATATATATATATATATATATATATATATATATATATATATATATTCCCTCCAGCTACCCTAATACTGAGATCTCATGAATTATACACATCATCTTTCCACGTAGGAATGTAAACAAAACAGTTCAACTTTAGTAAGTCCCTTATGATTTCTCTTTCTTGTTTACCTTTTCATGCTTCTCTTGATTCTTGTGTTTGAAAGTCAAATTTTCTATTCAGCTCTGGTCTTTTCACTGAGAAAGCTTGAAAGTCTTCTATTTTATTGAAAGTCTATATTTTGCCTTGGAGCATGATACTCAGTTTTGCTGGGTAGGTGATTCTTGGTTTTAATCCTAGTTCTATTGACCTCCAGAATATCATATTCCAATCCCTTAATGTAAAAACTGCTAGATCTTGTGTTATCCTGATTGTGTTTCAACAACACTCAAATTGTTTCTTTCTGGCTGCTTTCAGGGTTTTCTCCTTGATCTGGGAGCTCTAGAATTTGGTGACAATATTCCTAGGACTTTCCTTTTTGGGATCTTTTTCAAAGGCGATTGCTGGGTTCTTTCAATTTCTATTTTACCCTCTGGCTCTAGAATATCAGTGCAGTTCTCCTTGATAATTTCTTGAAAGAGGATATCTAGGCTCTTTTTTTGATCATGGCTTTCAGGTAGTCCAATAATTTTTAAATGATCTCTCCTGGATCTATTTTCCAGGTCAGTGGTTTTTCCAATGAGATATTTCACATTGTCTTCCATTTTTTCATTCCTTTGGTTCTGTTTGATAATATCTTGATTTCTCATAAAGTCACTAGCTTCCACTTCCTCCAATCTAATTTTTAAGGTAGTATTTTCTTCAGTGGTCTTTTGGACCTCCTTTTCCATTTGGCTAATTCTGCCTTTCAAGGCATTCTTCTCCTCATTGGCTTTTTGGAACTCTTTTGCCATTTGAGTTAGTCTATTTTTTAAGGTGTTATTTTTTTCAGTATTTTTCTGGGTCTCCTTTAGCAAGTCATTGACTTGTTTTTCATGGTTTTCTCGCATCCTTCTCATTTCTCTTCTCAATTTTTCCTCTACTTCTCTAACTTACTTTTCAAAATCCTTTTTGAACTCTTCAAAGGCCTGAGACCAGTTCATGTTTTTCTTGGAGGCTTTTGAAGTAGGCTCTTTGACTTTGTTGACTTCTTCTGGCTGTATGTTTTGGTCTTCTTTGTCACCAAAGAAAGATTCCAAAGTCTGAGACTGAATATGAGTGTGTTTTCGCTGCCTGTTCATGTTCCCAGCCAACTACTTGACCCTTGAGTTTTTCATAGGGTTGTGACTGCTTGTAGAGTAGAGAGTACTTTGTCCCAAGCTTGAGGGGCTGCACTGTTGTTTTCAGAGCTATTTCTATACAGCAAGCTCTGCCACACCAGCGCTACTCCTCCCCCAAGAATTGCCAACCTAGACCATGACTCAGATCTGAGCAGGCTCTGCACTCCTGCTCTGATCCACCACTTAATTCCTCCCACCAGGTGGGCCTGGGGCCAGAAGCAACTGCAGCTGTAGTTCTGTAGCTGCATCACCTCCACTGCCCCCAGGGCAGTGGCTGAACCATGAACTCCTTTCATTCTGTCCCTGCAGTTTTTCTCACTAACCTTGTCTGTTGTCTTCGGTGTTTGTGGGTTGAGAAGCCTGGTAACTGCCACAGCTCACTGATTCAGGGCTCTAGGGCCAGTTCTACCTGGCTCCAGTCTGGTTGGTCTGGGAGCTCTGCTCCATTCCGCTCCCAGCTCCGTGCAATAGACTTCACCCAGCAACCATCCAAGGCAAGGCTGGAGCCCTGCTTCCCTCTGCTATTTCGAGGGTTCTGCATTTCTAGAATTTGTTCAGAGCCATTTTATAGCTGTTTGGAGGGTCCTGGGGGAGAGCTTTAGGCTGGTCCCTGGTTTCCAGCTGCCATCTTGGGTAACAAAGCTTTTTGATAATGTATCTCATACTTTGGGGAGAAGATGGAGAGATGCGGACTACATGATCATATAATTAGTAGGATTAAAAACTTCCCAGACAGTGTAATTCAAAGAGTAATGCTTAATAGTTCAGTGTCACTGTGGCAGGAATTCTCCTGTGGTATCACCAAGAGATCTTTGCTTGTCTTTGTTCTAGTTAGCATTTTTAGCTTAGATAAAGTTTAGAGGCCGCTCATCAAATTTGCAGATGACACTAAGGAGGAAGGAGAGCTAACACACAAGAATAAGAATTCGTATCCATAAGATCTTTACAGAGCACTTGATGAAAACTAAAATGAAATTTATTAAGGGGAAAATGTGAAGTCTTACATCTGGGTACAAAAAATCAACTACAATAATACTAAAAATGAACCATGAACATTTATATAGCATTTTAAGGTATACAAAGTACTTTTACAAATATTATCTCGTATGATCCATTACAAATGCAAGATGTGGGAGGCATGGTTAGACAACAGTTTATCTGGAAAAAAATTTGGTGGTTTTGGTGAATGAATGAATGAATGAATCAATGAAAAAGCATTTATTAAGCATTACTATGTGCCAAGGACTGTGCTAAGTGCTGGAAATAAAAATACAAAAGCGAGAAAATCTCTGTTCTTAAGGAATCTACATTCTAACGAGGGAGACTACATATACAGGAGGCTTCAGCAGCAGGGCAGGTAGCAAGCCTTAGTTAGTATTCCTTAGGGATTTGTGACAGGGTAGATGCCCTTACATATATTAACGCATTTGATCCTCCCAATAGTCCTGACAGATAGACAGTGCAGAGATTATTGTCTTCATTTTTCAAATGAGGAAACTGAGACCCAGCAATGTTTTGGTGATGTGCCCCAGAGTCACACAGTTAGTAAACAGCTTAAATAGCAGAATCAGGATTGACCCATAAGTCTTCTGACTCCAAATACTGTACTGTTCCTAGTACAGTCTAGCTGCCTTTATACACTCACACACTGGGTCCATCAGCAGAGTTCCTGTCCTAAGTACAAATCCAAGAACTTTACCTAATGACATTTTGGAATTCTCTGGAATAAGCATATGGTCTCTCAAGGTGAATACTTTTAAAAGACATAGCCATCTCTACCTTATATTTACAATTATTCCTTCTACATCGTGGGGGGCAGAGGTATGTCACCCCTAGATCTGGAGAATTCGTGAGAATTTTTTTGCCACCCCCACCCCTTTGTACCAGAGAAGACATCTGAATTTTTTCATTTTCTGGGATGTTTACAGTACCTTATTATAAAATTTGGGTTAAGTATTTGGTCATAGGATATATGTAGGCCAGTGTTAAGTAAAAAAATACTGTATGAAAAATAAATATAAAAAAACTATACATATATTTAATGCATTTCTGAGTTTCTAAACTTTTTCTGTGTTATCTACTAGACTTCACATGTCATCTGTGGCTTCTCAAAATTCCACCCCCCCCAATCTCTTTTAATTCTTTATGCTGGCCCATGATATATTGAAACAGGGATGAGGAAAGTCACAATGTCAAAGGGATAACTGTACATACTTCTTTGAGGTTTACAAAGTATTTTCCTCACAGTACGACTGAGTAGTAATGCAAGCATTATCACCATTCCCACTTAACAGATGAAGAAACTAAGGTTTAGATAAGTTTGGTGACTTGGCTATGATCAGAGCTAGGAATTGTCAGAGCTGAGAGACAAACCAAGGTCTCCTGACTTCCACCCACCCTGGACTCTTACCCCGTGCTGCATCATTTGGAAGTATAATCTCTAGCAGGGCTTCTCAACCAAATTTATTTATTATTTTTGTCATGAACCTCTTGAGCAGTCTAGTGAAGCTTATAATACTATTTTAATAATGTAATGTCTAATAATGCTATATGAGACATAATTATATAATTATATTATAATTTTTGTAATGTAATATAAAATAAAACATAGGATTATAAAGGAAATGAATTATATTGAATTCTAGATATTAAAATATGAAAAAAGTACCTCAAGTTTATGGGCCTCAAGTTAAAAACTCTTGCTCTAGGGGATATATTTTTTTAAAAACTCAATCTCCTTATATTACATTCACTTTTCAAATATATTATACTATCTCTTTTTAAGCTCAGTTTTCCTTTCTTTGACATTACATAACATTTTGTCTCTTATGTTCATATTCTATTTTGTTTTGTGCTATAGTTTTTATATAATCTTGCATGATCTGTATGTGTTAGATTCTTACCATTTCTAGATTGTGAACATCATTAGAGGCCTTCTCAATTTTCCAGAGATTCACTTTCTACGTTGGAGATACAGAATGAGTTGAATATGAAGAGATAAGAATTAATGTTGGACATCTAAAAAGTTATTTTTTGGTATTGTTTAAAACAGGGCTGTCCAAAAGTCTGTGGGCTGCATGCAGCCTCCAGGGTGATTTATGTGGCTGCCTACAAGCATAGAAATTTACGTAAATTCTTTAGTAAAGGAAGCTGAGCTACCGCAGAGCTCTCACTAAAATGGCAAATCAAAATATATTGTCTATTGTTAAAATAAAAACCTAAGGTTGGACAGCCCTGGTTTAAAATATTATGTTACATGAAAAGGTTAGAGAAAAGACCAAAATGTGACCTAACATGTACACTAATAATTCTGATGGCCACACACTTATGTTCAGTAGGATTATAACAATAGTATTAATTGGCCTAGTCTTGATGTGTAGAATTTGGAGTACTTTTAGCTGAGATGGGTGGACCCAACTATATTTTAGAACCAGCAAACATTTTTAATTAAACATGAAATATTTGGAAAATAACTCAAATAGCATTTCCAAGAATTTTTCTCCATAATTTTCAAAGCACGAACATTTTAAGGAAAATTTAATCCATATGTTAAATTTAAATTTTTAGCACTAAAATATTTATTTAGAAGTAGTTAATGGGCAAGAAGCTTCTCTAGGAACTTTTATTCCATAAAAAACAGGAAGTCACACTTTTGCCCATTGTATCTGAATTTGACTTCCCAAAGTTCAAGTTTCTATTAGCATTTACAATTCCTTGAACTAGGAGTGAAATTTTGAAATGACAAAAATATTTTAGTTCTCATGTAATCTCTCTACATGGAAAAGTTTTCTTGGCTATGATAATCTTTATTTTCACCTATCCTGAAATGGCTTTTAAAATTTGAATATTTAATGTCGTAATGACAAGATTCATGTCTCTTGTTTCCACAACTCAGAGGAGAGCACAGATTTCACTTTAAACTGGTTAATACACCATTGGTAGAGAGCTGTTCTAAAAGGCAGTTTATTCTTTCTGGTTTGGGGTAACTGGAACATTTGTGGACACAAACCTCACATTTAGTAGTGCTTTTATTGATTGGGTTCCCTACTGCTTTTTGGGGCCTGCTCAATAATCTAGAATGAAGTCAGTCTTAGGGCAATTCCCAGTGGGCTTAAAAACACTTTGGGAGTATCTGGGGTACTACCAAAATACTCACAAGAAAGACATCTCTCCTTCATGTGGTTGCCCACTTGAGGTCAAAACCTGCCTCCCAGACCTGGAGACAACTCTAGTTGGGGGCATCCTACCAGCTTTCCATCTGCACCATGTTTTCTTATGGCTTAATTCCGGCCTACTATACCAAATAATTAGGGCTAGAAAATCCACTTTGTTTTTTTATATTGATCATAACAGCAGTGGGGAGAAAGATTGGGAAGAATGATTAATATGTGGGCAAATATTTGATATTTTTAGAAAGAAATTTTATGTATAACCCATTTCCATTATTAATTATTCCCATGAAGCAAGGTTCTAGGATTCAGTTAACTCCATAGGAACAATTAAAAAAATTCTGTAAATGAATAATCAGCCAAGTGATATCACAGCAGGATTTCAAAGGTAGGGGCAGATTGGGGGAGGCATCATTTTAATAATGTAGTAATGATATTGTTGAATCATATTTAGGCATTATGCAGCACTTTGAAAGATGTGAAGCTGTTCCTTGACACCAAAGCTTCTCATTTTTATATTCTCCCAGTAATGCTATATGGCTGCAAATCATGTAATAACAGAATTGTGGAAGAATTCTCATTCCAGGCAACTTAAACGGTAATGGAAAGAAGAATTATGGGAACACATAGGCATTTTGCCAGTGATATGTATAAGAAGGCAAGTATGCTTGGAAAAGGCATGGTCTGGGCACATAGAGAGTGATGAATAGAGCTGTAACTACGGTAGGACAATTGGATTTTTCCCCTAAGGTGCTAAAATACAGAGGACACTTGTACTCCTTTACCTGGATAGAAAAGTTACCCTGAAAACCTGAGCTTAGCCATAAATGAAATAAGATGTCCATTCAATAAAAAAGAATTTTAAGCATTTCTGTAAGAAGACCAGACCTGAGGAGATCATTTGCTTTGAAAACCCCAGACAACAAAAAAATTTCAGAACAAATATATCGATCAAGAAAGGCACAGATAACAAAATAAAGTATGCCGGGGGGAAAAAACAAAAAAGAGAAAGATAACTATGGAACTGACAGTAGCAATTATCACAAGAACAACAACAAAGTAATAACAAAAAATATTAATGGACATCCTTCTAAAAGTAAAAAAAGAGCCAAGGGTGAAAATGAAATCGAATACATGAAGTAATGGAGAAACAGGCCTGAAGCATCAATAAATAACTGTATACCACTGTGCCTATAGGTGAATCATTGTTTTTTCATTTTTTTATTTTTATTTTTTGAGGTAGAGGTTTAAACTACAGAAGGGGAGGGTATAATAAAAGGGCAAGGTGGAGGTGGAGAAGGAAAATAGAAGGTATGTGATGTCCCCTAATGAAACCAAAGATTAACAATAAAGGGAAATAACAGTTTCTTGGGGAGGAAACGGCCTACCGAAAAATGGATACAGACATAAAAGTAGGTATTGAAACTTTGGGAAAGGAAAGGGGAAATCTTATTTCAGTGGTGGGAGGAAGGTTTCCCTGAAGAACATTCCCATGGGGGAAGAGGGATATTCTATAATGGGAGATGGAGTTATTACAATGAATATAATGGGTAGTGATTTGGTGTTTAGAGATACCATTTATTCCGCCCCAGAAGGGAAACCCAAACTTCTAGGGGCAACAGACACCCAGAAGAATGGGAAGGTATGGACCCAGGGAGCTTTTGTGGCAAATGGGAAAAAAATAATGGGGAAAGTAAAAGATAGTAATGAAATAATGTTTGTAAAGCACTTAGCACAGTGCTTGGTCCTATAGGCTCTCTGTAATTGCTTATTCCCTTTCCTTTTCTTTCCTAATCAACTGCACAATCAGAGACAAAGGACAATTCCTACCATAGAGCAATACTTCTGTCCTCCCTATCACCTGAAGGAATTGGTATTTTGAAGAGCAGAGCACAACAGAAAAAAGGTCAAATACCACAAGACAATAACATGGAAGTTGTTTAGAAGAGAGAACTCAAAATAGATGCCTCAAAAACTTTAATTTCACAAAGAATTTAGAGATTAACCAGGTGACAAATAAGTATAAGGGCTATGAATCAAAGAATAAGTCTCAGATGGAAAGGGAAGAGAAATATTGAAAATACCCAAGGGAAATTCTTTTAAAAAATGATTCAGAAAATGAAATAAAAACTTGACAAACTAAACAAGTTTAAAGAGAAAAGAAGAGGGAATTTTACTTGGCTACTTAACTGAAAAAAGAGGGGAAAATTAAATAATTAGATAAAAGGAAGAAAGAAAAAATAATTAAAAGTTAAACAAATGTCTAGAACTAAGGAAATGGTGGCAAATATGAGGGATGGAGTTTGAGAGTTAGGGGAAGAGAACTGGTGGAAATAGGATTGCTTTAACATAGTTCAAGGTGAAAGAACTGATGAAATTAAGTACTGGTTTTTGGGCAACTAGGTAGCACAGTAGATAGAATGCTGGAACTTAAATCAGGAAGACTCATCTTAATGAGTTCAAATCCGGCCTTAGACACTTACTAGCTATGTGACCGTGGGCAAATCACTTAACCCTGTTTGCCTCAGTTTCCTCATCTGTAAAACGAGCTGTAGAAGGAAACGGCAAGCTACTCCAATATCTTTGTCAAGAAAATGCCAGGTAGGATCATTAAGAGTAAGACACAACTAAAACAACCTAATAACAACTGTCTTTAGAAAGGAAGAGGCAAAAATAACAAACAAATGTAGGAAAACCAGAGGAACCAGAGAAAAGTCTCTATGTATTAGGGAGATTGTCCATGAGAAATTTATTGAAAAAAATGAAAAGAATTCTAAAGGATGATGTTTCAACAATCCCGCTGGCAGCTGCTGTGGGGTTGTAAAACCAACAACGACCAGCTCACAGAATGCTGCAAGCCCAGGTTCCTTTGATCTGATTTACTAAGGAAAGCAACGTTTAGGGGTTAACAAGCTTACTTTAATCCAGCATACAAATATCATTCCCTTAGTTCGGGGGAAAAAGCCAGAACCCTGAACTTCAGAGCAAATACAAACAAATTACAAACATCAACAGACAGACCTTGTATGATCCGAATCTCAGCTTATAGTTACCAGTTTAACAAAGTCCGAACATCCAGGTTTACAAGCTGGAGGGCTCTTAACTACAGCTGCCCAGAGCCTCCATATCAGCACACCACCAAGAGTGAGAGCCCTAAGCAAATAGCTCTGTCTTCCCTTTTTATGCACTCTTTAGCCGTCATCAAACATCATCTGAGTGACCAGAACTTAAGCTCATACTATTGGCTCTGGAGTTAGCACCTCCCCCCCCCCCCAGGACTTGAGGCCTTCACACCCACAGCGACTAAGCACCTAATAGCTAGGGGCTTGGGGCCTACTTGGGAGTGAAGATATAATCAGACCTCCCTTCATGGGCCCCACCTGGAGCCCCACCTTAGTTACCTAACTTAATCAAGGAGATTGATCACCAATACAGATGAGAAAGCATGGATTTATTGCTATTTGTGCCAGTGGAGGGAATGAGATAAATCATGGCTTTATGGAAAAATACTGAAATATTGTAAAATTGCAGCAATCAGGGTAACCATATTTAGGGTATGGATAAAGATGGTTTAGTTCCTTGTTAGATTCTTTATGATTCTATTTTATGACTAAACTACAACCCCATGGTTACTAGGATTTTAATTCTTTTGTTCCACAAATATTGATGGTGTACATGCCATGTGCATGGCACTCATGTTACTTTTGTATCTTCTACAATATTTCTACCTATCTAGATTTCATCTAAAAATTACATACAATTCTAGGGAAGGGAACAGGCATTTATTAAGTGCCTACTGTATGCTGGCCACTGTGTTTTTGGTGCTTTATAAATATGTTATCATTTGCTCCTGAAAGTAACTTGGAGATAGATGCTGTTATTTATTCCCATTTTACAGTTGAGGGAACTGAGACAGTGTTTAAGTGACTTGTCCAGAGCCACACAGCCAGTAAGTATATGAAGGTGGATTCAAACTCAGATTTTCCTGACTTCAGGCCCATCGATTATACCATCCAGTTGCTACCCTCTATATGCCCTTAGGGGGTGCAGTAAATAGGATACTAGATTTGGAGTTTGTAAGACCTGAATTGGAATCCTGCCTTAGACTGAATAGCTTTGTGACCCTGGGTAAGTCACTTAACATTTTGCAGCCCCAGTTTCCTCGTCTATTAAAATGAGGATAGTAATAGTACCTATTTGACAGAGTTATTATGAAGATCAAATGGGATAACATATATAGCACTTGGAAATCCTTAAAATGCTACATAAGGACTGTCATCATCCATCGTCATCATGGTCAGCCATCGTCATCATGGTCAGCCATCATCATCATGGTCAGCCATCATCATCATCATCAGCATCATCATCACCATCAACAACAACAACAATAACAACAGGCCCTATAGTTAGAGAATACAGAGATTGTCCCCAGGAAAACTGGGGCAGAAAGATTCTTTTCCCTAGAGGATTTTTACATACTAAAATAGTGCTCCAGCATGAAGAAATTTGCATAGTGGCAAGAGGAACAAGGAGAAAGACCACACATTTAACTGAGTGATGAAATGTTTGTAATTAAAACCATTCCAGGGATCTCCAATTACCAAATGTGCCACAGTTTTCAACCTTCTCTTGCCTTTCAAAATTTTATTTAACTGAAGCTTAAGTGAACTAATAAGATAGATTTTAAAAAAAAATCCTTATAAGACGACGAGCTGACATACAGCATTTTAAGGTTTACAAGATATTGTATCTCATTTGATCCGTAAACATCCCTGTGAAGTAGTTGTTATTTTTATCCTTATTTTACAGATGAGGAAACTGAGGGCTGAGCAAGGTTAAATGATTTGCCAATGTATCACTAAGGCAAGATTCATGATATCGATGAATATGCCTGTACAGTTTGGTATTGCAAAATATGAGACTCTTTATAAAGAAGACAGAAGAAATAAAACATTTATTCAGACACCAGAGGATCAAATCCCAAAACCAATAATTCCAATTCAACATAGCAACATTTGTATTCAAAAACCAGTAAGTCCACTTCAATATAACAGCAAGAAAATTGAAACACAATATCACAGCAAGGAGCCAAGCCATCCTGTAACCTTTCCCTCTGATGGGGCCTTCCTGTAAATACTCACAAACTGTAGCTGACTGCTTGCCTGTGTCCTCTCTTCCCAAAGTTCTGAGAGCTTGCAGTCCTGAGAGCCCTTGCAGCTCTCTCTCTCTCTCCCCACCTCTCCATCTCTCTCTCTCTCTCTCTCTCTCTCTCTCTCTCTCTCTCTCTCTCTCTCTCTCTCTCTTTCTCTCCCTCTCTCTCTCCTTCTCCTTGGGCTGAATTCTGAGCTTATTGGCTACACTCAGAGTATGTATACCCTTCTTAGGGTTCAAGGGCTTCATGCCTAGTTAGCAAGAAGGTGTAGGCCTTCCTACGAACAAGCCTCCCCTAATCAAGCTTGCCTTAACTAGCTCCACCTGAGGCCTATTAAATGAGGGGGGGGATCTTTATTCACATTAACATCACAGCCTAGGATCATATATCCAATTGAATGTATTAAAGAGGATCTAACTCAGGACTTTCTGGTTCTGCAACTAGTGCTCCAGTGTCCTATCTACTACCCCAAGGCACCATTCTGGAGAAAAACAATTTAGTTTAATTTCATTGCCATGGAGTGTTATAAGGAAGGCCCCAAAGGACATCACAATCTAATAATTAAAACAGGAACAACATGAAAATGTAAATAATTACACAACAAGAGATAAAGAACATTACAAAATGCAAAATGGATAATTTTGATTAGGTTAAATTGAAAAGTTTTTGTATAAACAACACCAATGCAACAAAGATTAGGAGGGAAGCAGAAAATTGGAAGAAAATCTTTACAACCAGTGCTTCTGATAAGGGCCTCATATCTAAAATATGCAGGGAACCGAGCCAAATTTATAGGAATAAAAGCCATTCCCCAATTGAGAAATAGTCAAAGGATATGAATAGGCAGTTTTCAGAGGAAGAAATTAAAGATATCTATAGGCATATGAAAAAAAGCTCTAAATCACTATTAATTAGAGAAATGCAAATCAAAACAAACCTTAGGTACCACATCTCTCCTGTCAGATTGGCTAACATGATAAAACAGGAAAATGATAAATGATGGAGAGGATGTGGGAAAATTGGAACATTAATACATTGTTGGTGGAGTTGTGAATAGATCCAGCCATTCTGGAGAGCAATTTGGAACTATGCCCAAAGGGCTATAAAAATGTGCATACCCTTTGACCCAGCAATACCACTCCTAGGGCTATATTCTGAAGAGATCACGCAAGTGGGAAAGGGACCTGTATGTACGAAAATATTTATAGCTGCTCTTTTTGTTGTAGCAAAGAATTGGAAATTGAGGGGATGCCCATCAATTGGGGAATGGCTGAATAAGTTGTAGTATATGAATGCAATGGAATACTATTGTGCTATAAGAAGTGGGGAACATACAGACTTCATAATAACCTGGAAAGACCTACATGATCTGATGCTGAGTGAGAGAAGCAGAGCCAGGAGAATATTGCACACAACCACAGACATATTGATCCTGTGATGACTAACCTTGATAGATTTGACTCTTCTCAGCAATACAAGGCTTAAAGACAGCTCCAAAGGACTCATGATGGAAAAAGCTATCTACATCCAGAGAAAGAATTGTCGAGTCTCAATGCAAATTGAGGCAAACTTTTTGCTCTCTTTTTATCTCTCTTTTTTGGGGCTTTTGTTTCTTCTCTCTCATGATTCATTCCACTGGTCATAATTCTTCTTTGCAACTTGACTATTGTGTTAAATAAGTTTAATGCAAAGGTTTATATAGAATCTATATTGGAATGCATGCTGTCTTGGTGGGCAGGGGGGAGGGGAGGGAAGGGAAGAAAATTTGAAACTCAAGGACATGTAGAACTGAGTGTTGTAAACAAAAAATAAAAAAAACCTAATTAAAAAAGAAAAAAAGAAAATGTATATTATTACACAAATAATTAAAACCTGTATAGATATATTCAGTTGTGGCTGTACAAAGATGTGCCAAGTATTAGGAAGCTTAAATGACAAATAGATTAGAGGAGTAAGCACTGGACAGAGATCCAGGGCATGCATCTTTCTCCCTTCCCACCTCCCCCCATATATATATATATATATATATATATATATATATATATGTGTGTTGTGTGTGTGTATGTATATTCTCTTCAGTCCAATGACTCTGATTCTCTTGCTGTTCCTCAAAATACTCTCCATTTTCTCTTGCTTTCTGCCTAGACAGGCGGACATCCTCCTCATCTCTATCTACTGGTTTCCCTAACTTCCTTCAATTACCATCTAAAACTCTCACCTTCTTCCCTTTAATTCTAGTGCCTTGCCTTTGTTGATTGTCCTACACATAGCTTGCTTGTGGTTGGTGTTCAGTCATTTCTGTCCTGTCTGACTCTCCATGACCCCATTTGGGGTTTTCTTGGCAAAGATGTTGAAGTGGTTTGCCGTTTCCTTTTCCAGATCATTTTACAGAAGAGGAAATTGAGGCAAGCAGGGTTAAGTGACTCATCCAGGGTCACATAGCTAGTATCTGAGGTCACATTTAAACTCAGGTCTTCCTGACTCCAGCCACTCATCTCTTTTTACATATGTGAACACAGGTGTAGAGAAGTTAAATGACTTTTCCTGTGTTTCTTCATTTGGAAAATGAAAAGCCATCTCACACCATGGAAAGAATACTACTCATTTTGGAATCTGAAGGTATAGGTGTGAGCCATGGTTCTGCCATTAACCACTAAGTGACCTGAATGAGTCACTGAATCTCTTTGAGCCCCCATTTCTTTATTGGTGAAGTGGGTCTACAGATGCTTGTGCTAGTCCCCTCACAGGACTGCTGAAAGTAAAGTGCTCTGAAAAATTTCACTAGTAGGCAGGCAATTTTTTTTTGTTGTTGTTCGCTAAGTATTTATTGAAAACCTATTGTGTGTCAAGCACTGTGCTCAGCGCTGGGAATAAAAAGAAGGGCAAAAGACAGACCCTGCCCTGCTCTCCAGGAGCTCCTAGTGTGATGGGGGAGATAGTGTGGATACAACTACATGCAAACAAGACACACATACAGGAAGAAAGACAGAGACAGAGAAACATAGAGAGAGAGAGAGGAAGAGAGAGAGAGAGAGAGAGAGAGACAGAGAGAGAGAGAGACAGAGAGAGAGAGAGAGACAGAGAGAGAGACAGAGACAGAGAGAGATGCCTCATATGCCTATATAGGATAAAGATATAGACACACATATGGAAGGTATATGTTTATATATCTATATCCTATATAAATATTTATATATATTATATTTATCCTATCTATCCATATCTATTTAGTTTACATACACATACAATATAGACAAAAGGAGAAATACATGTAGGATTATATTCTATATATAGGATAAATCTATATATATTTCACATATGTGAAAAAATATAAACATATGGATAAAACAGCTATGTGCAAATAAGATATCTATATATGCATAAGATATCTATGCATATATATGCACATATTTTATTATGTATGGTAATAATCAATAGAAGGAAGGTATAACATTAGCAAGGAGAAAAAAACCAAGTATTCATTCCTACCATATGCCAAGCATTTCAAAATTATGTCATTTTTATCCTCGCAATAACCCTGGAAAGTAGGTGCTATTATTTAACAGTTTAGGAAACTAAGGAAGGCAGTAGAATTCAAATGACTTGCCCAGTGTCACACAGCTAGTGTCTGAGACTGGATTTGAACTCAGGTCTTCCTGATGTCAGGCTCCACATTTTATTTACTGAGTCACCTAGCCACCTGGAGTCAGGAAGACTCCTCATATAGTTACTAGCTGTGTGACCCTGGGCAAGTCATTTAACCCTGTTTGCCTCAGTTTCCTCATCTGTAAAATGAGCTGGATAAGGAAATGGCAAACCACGTCAATATCTTTGCCAAGAAAACTCCCAAATGGTATCACAACAAGTCAGATATTGCTGAAATGACTGAACAAATTCTAGTCAATCTTTGTCTGGAGAGCAACAATTGTATATGCTACTGTAGAAACTGAATCATATCTTGACATCCTAACTGTTTGAAAAACACAACAAAAAGACAAAGTTTCAGCTAACTGGAAGGATGGCTCCCAGAATCTCCCTGGAGGGGTGAATACAGATGATTTCATTGTGAGTGCAACGGTAACAAGAAACATAATTCCATGGGATGTGGCCATCTTGCCTTTCAGTATTCATAAGAAACATAAGAAAGCAGATCACCATGATGATAACTGCAGTATGTTTCAGAGGATGAAGAAGCTGAGAAATTCTATGAAGAACTTGGTAAGATCCTACAACTTTGATTAATTTCTTCTTGACTTTAATGGAAAGATGGAATGAAGGAAACATGGATATACTATGGAAAATATAGTTTGGGATCAATATTTAAAAGAAATCATATATTTAAAGTATATGCAGAAAGGTCATACCTATATTGAGGAGTGTGTTGAAGCTTGTACAGGCTCTGAAAGCTGATTATTAAATTTTTAATGTGAATAGCTACATCTCAGAAATCAGTAAAGTCTGCAAATCAGGGTGTGATATATTGTTTTCTTGATTGTCCAGACTTAAGAAAGTGATGGAGAAAATAAAGTTTAAATTTAATGTCAAATTAAACTTAAAAGTGTCATGCATCCTTTTTTCCAGAGGGCCAGTTAATAAACATTTAGCAGCATGCCCTTGCCAGTATTTCATGAGTAATTTCTTTAAGAAGTGAGTTGGTTGAAAGGTGCTGGATGTGGCAAGCACCGGACATTAAAAAATGAAATTAACTATATTTTGACAGATAGAAAATAGTGTGTTGCTCATGTTAGAAGTCATTTCAGTATCTGAATCAGTTTTTTATAGTTTCCTAGTAAGAGTAAAGGTCAAAAATCAGTAAAAGTCAGACATGATATGTTTCTACAATAGCATATACATTTGTCGCTCTTCAGACAAAGATTGACTAGAATTTGTTCAGTTATTTCAGTGATGTCTGACTGTTTGTGAGCCATTTGGGTGTTTTCTTCATAAAGGTACTGGAGTGGTTTGCCATATCTTCCCGTTCGTTTTACAGATGAGGAACTGAGACAAACAGGGTTAAGCGACGTGCCCAGGGTCACACAGCTAGTGAAGATTCTGAGGCCAGATTTGAATTCAGGAAGATGAGTCTCCCTGACTCCAGGTAAAAAAAAAGGATAAAGAGTTGAGGGCTGCTAACATACCTCAGACCAGACCTCTTCAAAATGAACTGTTACATCTACTCAATGGATAATAGAGAAAAAGAAAAATATTAGCTTTGTTATAATATCTTTGGGAAGCTTAACTGATGCATATGAAACATCCTAAGAAATGTCTCAGCCTACAAACTCTTAGTCAGTTTGTCAAACTGAGAAGTATGGCAATCACTGATAAAAAATGATTTAGAATCCAAGCTCATTTTCAAAATGTCCCACAGGAGGATGACTAATGCCCTCAGGCAGCATTGCCTCATAGAAGAGCTAAAGACAGTCAATGAATGGGAAAATGAAGTGGTGTGAGATTCAGCTGAGTTAGATCATCCGAAGAGCATTGGTATAGGAAACAGGAAGGATAAGAAGCAATGAAAATGAAATGATGCTTCTAGGAGGGTCTAGTTTTCTCAATGACAATAGTCTGAACTTCAGCAAATGTGCTAAATAGTGAAAAAAATGAAGTTGAGAAAAGCAACTAGACCTGACCCAATACATATAGAAGGAATCTGTGCTGGAAGTAATACAATTTCATAGGTACCCAAATACCAATTTTCAAGATATTTCAAAGAGGAAAATTTTAAAGGAATAGAAAAGGTCATAGGTATTATTATGATTTTTTAAAAAAAGGAACCAAGAGCACATTATCAGCCATCGACCAATTCTCACTTTATTAAACTCTTCATGATAATAGTCTATTATGTTTCAAGGGTTTCATTGACTGAAAAGTGAGAAGGGAACAGGTAGGCATTTGCAGATATTTTTTCTAAACAAGACCTTATCATTACAGTTACAAAAGTGTGTATGACCTCCCTGTGTCTATTTTTTATTGTTGAATACGAAAGCAAACCAACAAACAAATCCATTTGATTTGGTAGAACAAAATACAACTTTAAGGCTTCTGCAAGCAAGAAGTCTCTCTCATTTTATGTTCAACTCATTCATGATTCTATGAATGATACGAACAGAGATCATTTGTCAGTAAGATCTGAAGCAGGCATATTTTTACCAAACATATTCACCAATGTCATAGAAAGATATTCTAGATGAAGTCCAACGACAAGCAGGATTCCATATCAAAGGAGAAGTTCTACAGATATTCTTGTTTGCAAGTGATGTTTTGCACATTGCATGCTGGTCTGGAACATGATAGGCCATTTCAGTGAGCTTCGTGGTTATTTATTTAAGTACCTACATCTTGGGCAGGAGCTGCAGTTATATAATAAGTCCAGACTTGATAAGAGGAGAAGGCTGAACTGGAAAATATTTGAGAATTGTTCAGTACTTTAGGTGATCTCAAGTTGCTCCTTCTTGCTAGAGCCCATCTTTTTTTAATACTGATGATAGTCTTCTTGTGATTACATATTTCTGTGTGCCATAGAAGACCGTGTTTTCAGAAGAATCACAATTGAAGAGCCCTCAAAAGGCAGTAGGAAGATGCATGGTTGATTTAAATAGAAGCTATACTTATCAAGGATGACTTGTATGTAAGAAGTATACAAGGACCCGTAAGACAGTAAGATGAAGTACAACAAGCACTGGATTTGGAGTTGGGGACCTGGCTTTGTATCCTGGCTCTGTCACATATTTTGGACAAATCACTTTACCTCTTATGGCCTGCCTCAGTTTCCTTACTTTTAAAATGAGAGGATTGGACTAGATATGATATATGATGATATAATTCTGGTTGTAACTGGGAAAGGTCGTCCAGTCATGTAGTGAGGATGAAGGATGGATGATCCCATTGCTGCATTGGTATTCAAGGGATTTTAAGTGACCAAGGTCACCAACATGTTGAATAGCCCCTCTGCCTCAACTCTGGCCATTCTCCTTAACCCCCTCCCTTTGGTACCATCTATACTCTGCTTCTAGATCCCTGAATTCTGATAGGCAAGTTTTTGCCTCATCTCCATTTTGCATCTGCTGCCATGTCTGGTTTCAAATCCACTGAACAAGAAGCCATTGCTCCAGGCAACCCCTGGTTTCCCTCCAACCTTCCTTCTTCCTTTTGTGTGTTGTTTCCCCTGTCAGATTGTAAGCTCTTTGAGGGAAGAGACTATCTTAAAAAATTATTAATTATATTCCTGTTGCTTAGCACAATGTTTGACACATATAATAAATGTTTATTATATTGGATTGTATCTTGCTTGGGACGTGGACTCCATGTTACTCCCTATCCATTTCTGAAACATGCTATCATGTATATACTCGACCATTTTCTAGCTTGCTTTTGTGTGTTGTCTTCCTCTCATACTCACTGAAAGCATTGAATATCTTCTTTGCTTGCATTTTTATCACACTACTTTGCCCAGTAACTGGATGTTTAATATATCTTTTATAATTCATTAATTATTTATATGTGTCTATTATATGTTGAGAAAAGACAACATATGTATGTATGTGTGTGTGTATATGTACGTGTGTATGTATACACACACACACACATATATATATATGCATACATACATACAAGTGGTGACAATAAGAGACAGATTATATGGAAGAAGTGTACCATAAACAAAGGCATTGTAAGACTTTTTTGAATATCTTAGAAACAAGACTTGTGGCATAAATACAATTGCCTGAAAGAATAAAAACAAGCTCATCCTCCTCAGAGAAAGAGAGAGAGGAAGATTCATAAACTGTGGAGATGGAAAGGAAAATGGCAGCAATTTAAAACAAAGGAGGGGAGAGGTTAGACCAAACAAACTCAAACCACAAAAATGATCTTAATTTTTTGAGGTTACCATTTTGACATGTGGTGTTTCAGAGACTCTTAAAGTGTGGAATAAAAGTACGTTTTTAATGATTAGTGACATGGAATGACAGGTGTGGAATTTGTATCAACCAGTGGGTCCAGTGGAAAGAGATTCAAAATGGGCCAGGCACATAACCTCCCTGGGCCTGAGTTTCTTCAACTATAAAATGAGGGGGTTTGGCTAGGGGACTTCTGAGGTCCCTTCTCTGTCTAAATCTATGATCCAATGATGTATGCATTTTTCATGTCTGTCAAAAATTTTCATAGCAATGTGAATGAATAGTAAAAGTTCCCTCCCTAGCGCTATCGTCCAGACTTTTCCATAGTCTTCAGTTAGCGAATGTTGCGTAGACTTCAGTAGCTCCACTGTTCCAAGGAAAGAGACCTTTTGGTTTATTGCCCTGGATTTTGGCCTGTGAAGAGATACAAAGCTTTATGGCAAAGTTAGGCTGTCTGTTTAGATTCTGTCCCTGCTGTGGTTGTAGCTCATACACTCCTTGTGCCACGAAGCAAAATCTCCAGTGGTTTGTTTCTTTCTTTCTGGTAGTCCTCGGAGGACAAAGAAAAAACAAAACAAAAAAAGTTTTTCGGAGGCAAAGTTGGTGTAAATTCTGAGACTGGAATGATAACAATTACTCGTCCCAGCAGGAATGTCCAAGGGCCTGCCTGGTTATGTTCACTTGGCATAATATGCTCTTGTTTATGCCAGGCTGAACGAAGTCATTTGAACTCATGTCCTCTGATTGAACATTTTTGCATAGTACAATTTTATGAGACCAGTATAAATCATTTTTTAATGGCAGTCAGGGCACAGAGGAGATATGTGGTTCACAGGGATTTTTATGGACAAGGGCATTCCTCTTTCTCTAGACCTGAACGATTGTGTCTTTCATTTTTTTGCACCCTAGCTCTGCACACGCCTCCTCTTGTACTCATATATTCTCAATTTTCTAACCCAATTTCACAGTTTTCTAGTTCTAGAAGCAACCTTTTTCTCCCTTCTTCTACTCAGTCAGAAGAATGAGAATTTAAAAGACGTTCCTCTTACTCCCTACTTCATAAAGAACAACATTTTGAAAAGGTTCAGAGCAGGGCTTCTTAACCTTTTTGACCCCTTTCGTTGTCCAGTAAAGCCCTATAGATCTCTTCTCATAATAATTTGTTTTGTGTTAAATTATTAATGGAAGAAAATGCTAAATTTGGTGAAAAATAGTGATGCAATTTTCCCCCATCTAAGTTCGTAGCACTTTTTACCTCCAAAAATCTGGGGAGGTATGGACCCTAGGCTAAGAATCTCTGTTTTAGGATCATCAATTTAGTGCCAGAAGGGTCATCATGCCTTCTAACACAAATTTCCTATTTTACAGATGGGGAAACTGAGGCCCACAAAAGTGAAGTGATTTGCTCAATGTTACCCAATGAATAAGTGGCAAAACTGGTATTCAAACACATCCTTTGATTCTAAATCAAGTGAGCTTTCCGTAATACCATTCTACATTTCAAAGTTTGTTTAATATTTATGGATTTTTTTGAGAAAGCAAAAATTATGAATTTTCAGTTATATCTGACTCTTTGTGACCCCATTAGGGGTTTTCTTGTCAAAGATACTGAAGTGGTTTGCCATTTCCTTCTCCAGTTAATTTTGTAGGTAAGAAAACTGAAGCAAACAGGGTGAAGTAACTTGCCCAGGGTCACACAACTAGAAAGTGTCTGAAGCTGTATTTGAACTCAGGGTCTTCCTGACTCCAGGCCTTGCACTCTATCCACTGCTCCACCCAGCTGTCCCTTATTCTGTATTCTGTAGGACAATGTTTTAAAGTAACCATTGATTGACTTGAAAACAGTTTAAGTAGTATAAATTTTAACTAGGATACGAGTAAACTGCAATTCAACATTTCAGATAATTTAGGGATTGTCAACTATTGAGATAACAAATGATCAGTTGATATCTCTGAAAATCCGTGTGACTTTTTTCTCTGGCATTATGTCTTGAAATTTATTGTGATAACAATTGACTAGACTTACTCCTTATTGAAACACATAAGCCTTTTTCATTCTGTATCAGCTGTATTTAAATAATCACTACTTTTAATAGCTAATTGTAAATGGCTCTTCTTTCAGTAGGCACTATTAGTGTATTAAGCTGCCCTTTAGGTTCACACAATCTTGAGGAAAGATTAAGAGACTGATTTGTTGTGTAATATATAGTCCATTCAATCTGTAATTCCCACAAATTACTGGATTCAATGTAAGCGTAGTAGGCAGCTTAGATACACAGCCACATCTATTCTATAGATTGATGGAAATATAATTCAAATAATAACACATTTAATTAGGACAGAATAGCAAAGTAAATAAGAAGGAAAAGTCAACCAATAAGCATTTATTAAGTACCTACTATGTGTTAGACACTGTCCTAAGCACTGGAGATACAAATATGAAAAAGAGAGTCATACCAGCTAAGCCTAGATGTCTCTCAGGGTCCTATCATGGATGCTCCTCTCTTCTTCCTCTGTACTGCTTCATTGGGTGATCTCATTGACTCCCATGGATTTAATTACCATCTGTATGCTGATGATTCTCAAGTCTACTTTTCTTGCTCCAAACTATCTTCTGACACCAGTCTTGCATCTTTAACTGGCTTTCAGGGATCTCAAACTGGATGTTCATTCTATTTCTTAGACTCTTACTCTTAGGTAATGCAGTAACTCTGTAGTGCTGTATAGGTCCCTAAAAAGGTAGCGCTTACCAGAGGAGAGGGTTCCACTCTGTGTTAGCCCTAAGTGCTTTCCCCTTGGGGGTGTTTTCTTAACCCTGGGTTAATTACTGTTTATAGGCTCAGACCAGAGTCCTTTGCATTTTCAGTTAAGAGAGACAAAACTTGTCCTATTGTAATGGCAAGCAAAGTGGGACTTTTTGTTTCATTCTTTTTGCATTTGGAGTTCTAGTTCTTCTCAGCACTGACGGCAATCAGGTGCCTTTGATTGAGTCTTGCCTTTGCTTGAATCAAGAGTCTTTGATTGAATCAAGAATCTCTGATGATCTTCTTAAGTCACAAGAAAGTCTAAGTCACATGAGTTTGAGTCACATGGTTGTGATGCTCTCTGTGGACTGACCCTGAAGAAGTGTACGTATACTCTGAGGTTAGCTTTTTTCTGGGGCCTCACTCATTGGAAGAGCGTTCCTATGATTTCACCAGACGAGACTCTGGGTAGCCATTAAGGAGCTCCCTGGCTTTGAAAACCCAGATGTTGGTGCTTCTCTCTCTCTGGTAACTATGTATGCATTGCTATGGACAGACAGTTAGAAGCCCTGTCTGCTGATTTGTGCTATTTGCTCTGTTTATATAATTTCTGCTTGTAATTTCTGTTTATGTTTTCTCTGAAGTTCAGGGTACTGACTTTTCCCCCTGAGCTAAGTGAATGATATATGTATGTTTAATTAAAGTGAGATCTTAAATACCTTAAAGTTGCTTTCCTTAGAAAAGCAGATCAAAGAACCTGTGCTAGCAGCCTTCCTGTGTGCTGGTGTTGTTGGTCTTACACCTCCACAGCCGCTGCTACTAGCATTGTTGTTACACCTCTATTTAATGTCCTATTGACTGGAATGGTTGAATGGGAGCTCAGGTCCTCTTTAATTTTTGTTGTGGACAAAAAGGCCTTGACATAATTCAAATTCTTGCTTTGGCTCATGGCCATGAGCCAAAGCAAGATAGCCCTAAGTTTCAACCAGATTTGCGTAAAACCAGAGTTGCAGTTTGGAGCTATGGGTCACATTTTAGATTCTGTATAAAGAGGAAGATATCAGTTTAGATCAACATAAAGCACATAAACGTCAATGGAAAATTGAGTGTTGCATGAATGATAGTATTTATTTCTTTAACTAGTGTTTATCTTTCCAGGAATTATTTACAGAGATGGAGCAGAGACAACTTGCCCATTTTAGGGCTTAATTTAGACCTCATTCAGCCTTATTCAGTTTTATTTAAAGTTAGAGAAATGCTATGATTTAGACTCTGCTCACTAAAAGAAATATTGCTTAGACAACTCCCCTCCCCCTCCCACCCCCAATTCATTCATTCAACCAAGATGTACTTAGGTAGGTTAGCTAGGTGGTATAGTGGATAGAGCACTGGGCCTGGAGTCAGGAAGATCTAAGTTCAAATTCAGCCTAGTTGTGTGACCCTGGGAAAGTCATTTAACCCCTATTTGCCTCAGTTCCTAATCTGCAAAATGGGGACACACTGGAAAAGGAAATGGTAAACCACTCCAGTGTACTTGCCAAGAAAACCCCATGGACCACAAATAGTGGTACAAGACTGAATGACTGAACAACAAATGTGCTTAGGTACTCTGCTAGTATCTGGAAACAGTCATTACTTTTAAGGAGCTTACATACTAAGGAGAAGACAAGTAAATCTATAAGCATGTACAGAATAAAGATAAAGAGAATATAAAGGCATAGTAGTTAAATACAAAGTACTTTGGCAGAGAGGGGGCTAGCCATTGTGGGGATCAGGAAAGATTTCATGTAAAAGTTGAGTCTTAAAGTGGGTCCTGAAAGAAGAGAAGGATTTTATGGGGCTGAAGGAGAGAAGTACATTTTGGGGATGTGTATGATCAGTGCAAAAGCAAAGATGAAGACAGAAGAAGGATTAACACATGTGAGGAACAGAGAAGCCAGTTTGACTGGATTATGGACTTTAGGGGGCAGTAATGTGCAATGATGCTGGGAAGATTACCATCTGGGCTCTTTAGTGTGACTGCACCTAGATTTTGGTAAGGACACATGGAGAAATTTTTTTTTTCCTCAGTAGATACTATCTTATGATGTAAGAGGCAGAGGTTGACTCTTCAGGCAACTCTGACCACATTCTTGCTAAGTGTATCTTTGGGGCTGACCCTCAACTATTTTAGATCTACTGTGAAACCAAAAGAGAAAAAAGGCACCAGAGATTTAGATCGCCAAAGCTCAAAGTACTCAGTGGTACAATTGAAAATAATATTTTCCCTGCCTACTTTGATTTATCCAGTCTAATTACTAATAAATTGAGTGAAGCATTGAAGAGTCAATTACAGTCATTGACTATATCCTTTGTGCCTTTGCACAGGTGGTCTTCATGCCTTTTGGCGCTCCTCCCTCACATTCACTTCTTAAGATAGCATGATTCCTTCAAAGCTCAGTTCACTTGTCTCCTCTAAGAAGCCATTCCTGATTCTGGTAATTTAGTGCTTTCACTATTCTCAAATTATCTTATATGAATACCTCTTTATATGTTGCGTCCACCATAGAAAATGCAAGTTCATTGAAAGCAGGAACTATCTGTGTGTATGAATGTACATGTGTGGGGTATATTTACATGTAGGTGTGTGTGTGTGTGTGTGTGTGTGTGTGTGTGTGTGTATGAATGTGTGTGAACTTGGCAACTAGTCCAGTATCCATCATGTAGTATTTAATAAGTGTTTGCTAGATGGAATTGAATTCCTCCCCCTGCCCTAGTAGATTGGCTCCAAGTAGGCAGCTTTTGGAATAGGGAAAGAATTAGACTGGAAGTCAAAAGACTTGGGTCTGATTCCTGCCTCTTCTACTTATCATCTGAATAAGCATAGGTAAGTCACACAGCCTTGATACTCAGTGTGTGGCTAAATGGAACTGGAATACAGGGGACCACACCTTACAATTGAAGGAACCATATTAGGGGATCTAGATCATTGGCAAAGAGCCTGGATAGCCCCAATCCCCTTAAGGTTACTGGAGTACCCAGGGGAGGAGCCAAATAGAACTTACCTGGCCTTCAAGCAGAAGGGGTTAGAGTAGTTTGTATTATAGCTATAAAAGTAAGTTATCTTTATAGGTCAATCACTAGGCACAGGAGATATTACGGTTTATCGTTAATTATTTTGAGTTTGGTTGGTTGGTTGTTGTCCTTCTTTATTGAAGAGGACCAAAATGATGTCACTCAGTTGGATTCAAAGTACAATGTGTCCCATTGACTGATCAGACCAATATGGGCTTGGAAGACTCTACCATAGGTCAGGCATAAATAGTACATATTTAATTATATGAATATTTAACAATTGCTAACATTTATATAATATTTCAAGTCTGGCAAAGCACTTTCCATATATTATCTCATTTGATTTTATCTCATGACAACTTTGTAAGGTAGCTATGAATGTTGTCCCCATTTTACAAATGGATACTGAGAGAGCTTTAGTGACTTTGAGAGTCACAGTTATAAAGTACCTGAGACAAGGTTTGGATACATGTCTTCCTGACCCCAAGTCTAGCCCCCATCTAATACTTCTCTGGACTGGGAATCAAAGCTAGAAGAGACTCAGTACCTCAAACTACAGTTAATATTATATTTTAAGATTTATACATGAATACGTTAAGAGCCTATGATTTCATTGGTGTGTTATTATCACCAGCCAGACAATAACTTGTAATTTTAGATGGCTGCCCAAGGCTCAACATGTACAAATGATTTTTCCATGGTCCTGTAACTATTAAGTGTCAGAGGATTTAAAATCAGCTTTTCCTGACTCTGAGTTTTGCAAACTGACTTTCCACATTTAAGATTAATGTAAAATACAAATCAAGTCTTCCCATTCCCCAACCCCACCAAATATATTAACCCCATGCTACCTAAAATTGCAAAACTTACTGAATCATTTGGGTGCAACATGTTTATTGTTCTGAACACCTGCTTTCCTGGAAATCAGTTTTACTGAAGAATTGGAAGTTTTGATTGGGAGAGTAAAAGAGATTAGAGGAGAGATAATTTGGGAACATCAGGCAATGATATGGGCTTGGCTAAGATACTTGGAGGTTTTGAGTAACCAAAGGGTTGTGTGAATGCATTGATCCAGGGCAGTGGGAAAAGTGGGGCTACCAGGAGACACATCCAGGGTTGCTGGAAGACAGTGCAATTGTCAGAAAAGAATAGAGTATAGAAAATACAGAGGGAAATCAAAAGACCTTACTTAAAAATTTTGCCTGGGACAACTTTGCTGTTTCTTCTCTAAGACCAGATGGGAAAAGTCAAGCAAGTTCAGAAGGGCCACATGGATTTCTCAGGCTTTTGTGGTACCTCCTTTGGAAAGCAGGACTCAAGATAGAGGGGTATCCATGACCTTCCAACCACATTATCTTGTCATAGAAAATCTGGAGTAGTTGGAGGCTGTCTTCTGTGGCCCTAGGTTATATACCTCTTATCATGGAGGTACTACTACTGCTATTACTTTGTTATTGGGAGAAAAGTCCAGTCTGTGGGGGACAGAAAGCAGATCTTGTCCCTTTTACCTCTTAAACCTCCTGGACTCTATTTAAGATGGTTTCTTTTCCTTTTTCCCTTTTGCAGTTTATCATATGCTAAAGTGAGCTGCCTTTTTTTTTTCAAGGAAAAAGACAAAGTTTATTAAGGGTTTGCCATAATGGGTTGTCTTAAGAAATCTCACCCTTTGTGATGCCTGTTTTCACAAGCAGGCCAGATTCAATCTACTGAGCTAGATTGAATCTGAACACCTTCATGGAGGCAAGATGAGACTTATATACACAAAGATTGTGGGAGA
This sequence comes from Trichosurus vulpecula, assembly GCF_011100635.1. Lineage (NCBI taxonomy): Eukaryota > Metazoa > Chordata > Mammalia > Diprotodontia > Phalangeridae > Trichosurus > Trichosurus vulpecula. The sequence goes on from NC_050579.1 coordinate 83,267,793, forward strand.
GATTGAGGGGTGGTCTGGGGTGACTAGAGGAGGGGTTCAGGGAGGGTCTTGAGGAGGAATCTAAGGAGGAGGAGATGAGGTCAGAGTCCAGGAACCAAGAGAATGGGATTAAGGGTGGGAAGTAGCTGAAGGCATGGATATTGATAGTATCAAGGGTGGGAAGTAGCTGGACAATAAAGGGCAAGGCTAGGTAGAGATTTGGGCCTAATGATATTATATAAGTTTATAGCCTCAGGCCAAGGCCAGATCAAGTGGGAGATTCAAGGAGAGTTCAAAGGGGTTCCCAGAGATGACTGTGCCCTCATCATTCCACCCTCAAACAAATGGGACCCAAATTCCTTTGGGTTAAAGGGCAAAGGTCTCACCTTCTGAAATTTCTTCCTGCTGGCAAGGGGTATAGAGCTGTCTCTGCCTCGATGGGTCCTGTTCAGGGGGTACATAGTCTGAGCAGTCATCTGAAAGTTGATGGCTTGGAGCCTGGAGGAGACAAACCTGGCAAGGAGGTTAGCAAACAAGTACCAAACAGGCAGTACAGGAGTATAGAAAAAGGACAATTTCCCTGCTGTAAAAGACAGTTTCCCTGGAGGGAATTAAAGATAACTATTTTGTACCTAGCTCCCCTAATCACTTGTTCTGTGTACCATACTGCTTCAGGGTTCAAGAGTATGTGGCACACCCAAAGAATTAGGTCAGGGGTATCTAAGAACAAGGCTTGATATTTGGTGAGCCTGTGGCTAGCCAGCCACTGGTGGCCATCTACTTCTAGGATGCTCTTGAACTCAATGGGGAGTCAGAGCTTCTAGGGGCTGGTCTGCTAGAGGTTTAGAAGCTTCCTCAATTAGAGTGGCTGTAGCAGCCATGGCGTCTAATTGTTTTGAAAAAATACGCAGTTGACCTGGGGTCAGGTCTTAAGGGCTGGGTTAGGACTCCCAAAGCCTGTCCTCTCCTTTCATCAACATACTGACTGAAAAGTTTTACTGGATTAGGTAAAGCTAATGCTGGAGTGGTGGTTAATTTAGTTTTCAAAGTCTCAAAAGCTTTAGCCTGGTCTGGGCCCCACTCTAGAGGGAGTGAGTCGGGGCCTTGAGTGGAGTCATAAAGAGGTTTAGCAATGAGACCCAAATTAGAGATCCAGAGTCTACAAAGTCCAGCCATGCTTAGAAAGGTTTGAGTTTGTTTCTTAGTGGCTAGAATAGGAATAGACAGTATTGTCCTCTTCCTCTCCAAGGTTAAGGATCTAGAGGTCAGGTTAGTTCATGGCCCAGATACTTTATGGATTGGGATGCTATCTGGACTTTGTTCAAAGAGACCCTATAGCCTTGAGTACCCAAGAAGTTAAGGGCTTCTGCAGCAACAGCCAAAGAAGCCTCCCGGGTGGGGCTACAAATAAGAATATCATCCACATACTGAATTAAGCTACTATAAGCTAATTTCAGATCCCTTAAATCTTTTCCCAAAGCCTGGACAAATAAATGAGGGCTATCTCAAAACCCTTGGGGCAAAACTGTCCATGTTAGCTGACATGAACTTGATTCCTCTAGGAGTATCCATTCAAAGACAAAAATAAATTGTGAGTCTGTGTGCAGAGGTATACAGAAAAAGGAATCTTTGCAGTCCAGGGTGGAAAACCATTGAGTACCCCAATATGGGTTGAGGCAATGTATAGGAATAACAGCTTCATAAACAGCTTGGACCATTTGGTATTCTCCATTAGGCTTCCTTACTGGAAGAATTGGAGTGTTGCAAGGAGATTGACAAGGGACAAGGATTTTATGCTTAAGGAATCTTTCAATTAATGGTTGCAGTCCTTCCCAAGTCTGAGGCTTAATTGGATATTGACAGTGATTGGGGAACACATTAGAATCTCTGAGGTGAAAAGGGGCTGGGGTGGCATGAGTAGCTTTCCCAGGAATTCCCTGATCCCAAACAATTGGCTTGACTGTCTCCCACACTTCTGGGGGAACATGGAAGGTCTGGTGAGCAGTGGAGAAAGGGAGATGGGAGGTTTAACTAAATAAAATTAGCTCCCCAATTTCACCATCAGGTCCTTTCCCAACAAGGCGGCAGGTCCAGAGGAGAGTGTAAGGAAGGAGTGTTCAAACAACAGATCCTTGATGCCCATGACCTGATGGGTCAAGGGGCATGTAAGGCCAGAGCAATTAGTTAAAACAAGAGAACATAGCTGTGATAAAGTGAATAACTTTACCTTCAGCCTCGATTTTGCCCAGGGCTCTGTGAGGGAGGTGGAGAAAGTGGGAGCACTGCCAAGCCCCAGGCTTTCCCCTCCTTCTGAGTCCAAGAAGACTGGAGGACACAGTACCGGGAGGAGGCTTTACCACTTGTCCAACCTAGGGGATAATCCTTCCTCCAATGTCCCTCCTGGTCACATTCTGGACACAGTCCTGGAGGTGTCAATCCTGGGGGCTTCCTCTGGGGGGCGGCCCAGATGGGCACTCCTTTGACCAGTGACCCTCCTTGTGGCATTGAAAGCAGGTTTCCCCATGGCCCAAACTGCCAGGCTTTCTCCAAGGGGCCCCCCTGGAGGGGCGTTCCTTGGGTCTTTTCCTGGACATGGCAGCAGCCAAGAATAGAGCATATTCCCTGTCTCTAGCCCTTTCCTCTGCCTTGACTAAGTCTCTGTTGTTGAAAGCTTCAAAGGCTGTCTCCTGTAATTGGCCCTGAGGTGTTTGGGGTCCCATTGCCAATTTCTGCAATTTCCTCCTAATATCTGGGACAGACTGATTAATGAAATACATGCTAAGGATTGCCATTCCTTCTATAGAATCAGGATCCAAATTTGTATACTTCTTAATAGCTTCTATTAGCCAGTTTTGGAAAAGGGTAGGGTTTTCCTTTACTTCTTGAGTAATTTCCCTAATTTTTTGAAAATTTATTTGCTTTTAAAATGCGGTTCTTAGGCCTTCTAACAGGCAAATTACCTTATGGTCTCTCTTTTCTCTATCCTTACTGTTTTGATAATTCCATCCTGGGTCACTATTGGGAACAGCAGCTGTACCTGGGGGATATTTTATGGGGTTATCACTAGCCAAATGATCCCTAAATTTTTGGGCTTGTTCCCAGATCCTCTTTTTCTCCTCAGTGGTACAACAGATGGAGAAGAGGATGTGCAATTCACCCCCAAGAAAGCTCAAATTGTAGGGACAGATCCCTAAAACCCTTGGTAAACTTAATGGGGTCTTCTGAGTATCTCACCAGTTTCTCTTTAACCTGAATGAGATCTGAAATGGAGAATGGAACATGTACTCTGATTGTCCCCATAGAGGAGGCAGGCACTTCCCTCAGGGGAAAAAGCCTTGAAGGCGTTGTGGAGACTGAGGCTTGGGGAGGCATATAGGAAGGAAGTTCCACTTCTTGTGAGGAAGGGGCTGGAGGGTGCCAGCTGCAAGGCCAGGGGATCAGGCTGACAAGGGAGAAAATCAGTTGATACCTGAGGAAGTGTAGTGGTCAGAGAACCGAGTGGGTGCCACCTCAGAGAGAGGGGCCGTAGAGGGAGACCCTTGACTGGGACTTGAACAGGGTCTCTAAGGGGGGAGGGGCCGAAGTCCTGGGGGCCATAAGAAGGGGGTCATCCAAAATGTCCTGTTCACCCCCATTTCCCCTTTGTGGAGCAGCTCTAGCTACAAACATCTTACAACCTTTTCTGAGGATGGGATTCTTTTTAAGTTCTTTAGAAAAACTAAATTTTTCCCAATTTTGCAAAAGACAACCCAAAGGTGAACTTGTAGGAATTGAAAAGGATTGACTTATTTTGGACGTTTGGGCTGGAAGTCCCTTCCTCCATAGTAAAGGAGAAGTAAATGTAGAGAGACAAACAGAACAAAACAAGACAAAAAAAAATGCAAAAAGTACCTGAAATTTTACCAAATCCCCAGGGCCAAAAGAATTGAAAAATTCTGGCATATGCTTCTGGATGGGGCATCTGTCCATATCCTCCATGCTTCAGAAGCCATGCTTAGGTCCATGGCCTCCAGTATAGCCACTGTACTGAGAACCACCTGAGAGTGTCAGGCTGAGTGCTGACCTACTGGGACCTGGGAAGTTAGGCCCGAAAAACACCTCCAAGGTACTTGGGAGAGCTGGTCCTTTCAATTGTGTAGTGCCGTGAGGATTGAGAATTTGGGCATGCACTTCTGGATAGGGCATCAGTCCTTGTCCTTTATGCTTCAGAAGGTGTGCCCAGGTCCATGGCCTTGAACACAAACCACTGGACCAAGAACATGAGAGCATCAGGCTGAGTACTGATCTGCTGGGACCTGGGAAGTCAGGCCTGAAACGTACCTCCAAAATGCTTGGAGAGCCAGAAGGGGAGCCTTACCTTCCAGTCTTGAGATTAGTAGTGTTCATGGTCAGGTAACCAAATGAAGAGGTTTGGGGTTGAGGGGTGCTTTAGACCCCAAAATACTGACACACTGGGTCCTGCCGAAAGAATTCAACCCAAGCCTTCTCAGCCAAGGAAAAAGACAAAGTATTAAGGGTTTACTATAATAGGTTGTCTTAAGAAATCTCACCCTTTGTGACACCTGTTTTCACAAGCGGGCCAGATTCAATCTACTGAGCTAGATTGAATCTGAGCCGTGAGCTGGCTTTTAAATAGAAAGGAGCTCAAGGGAAATTTCAAAGGGGGAAGCTCCTTTAGGGATAGCTGTATGCAGTCAACCAAAGATATTCACATTTGGGTCATGTATGATCACATACATTTGAAGCTTAAAGGGAACAGTGCCCTTGATTCTGGTCAGCTAGTTGGTTGGTTGGTTAGTTGGTTGGTTGGTTGGTTGATTGTTATCTTTCGTTCTTGAAGAAGACAAAATGACATCACTACTTTGTAGACAAGGTACAGTGTGTGCCAGTAGGAGCTCAGAAGCCTCTGCCACAGGTCAGGCACAAATAGTACATATGAACATTTGGAGTTGAGATGTCTCTAAATTTGAGCATCTTGTGTTTCTTTTGAGCTACTGCAATTCTGCTTTGCTCATAGAGCACAGTGACTTTTTTTTGACGTGGGCACACTATGCAGGATGGTCCTTTGATAGTGTCTTCACATCACATGATTGATTTCAAAGTTCTTCAGAGACACCTTGAGAGTGTTCTTGTATCTCTTTTTCTGACCAACATGTGAATGCTTGCCTTGTGTGAGTTCTCTGTAAAAATAATCTTTTAGGCAAATGTACATTTGGTATCCTAACAATATGGCCAGACCATTACAGTTGTGTTCTCTGCAGTAGAGTGTGAATGTTTGGTAGTTTAGCTCAAGAAAGGACCTGTGTCTGGTACCTTATCTTTTAAATTTTGTTTTCACAATCTTTATTTTATTCTGAACTTAAGAAATAAAACAAACATTTCTATTACATAGTAGAATAGAAAAAGATGATTGTACGTGAAATTGAAGATGTATTATGTATAACTTGCTATTCCTTTTGAATATATAACAAAGTTAGAAAGTAACTTCCCCCCTTTATTCTTCCCTCCTCCTTGCACCCCACTCTGGAGATGGTTAACATTAGACACAAATATATAAAATCATTCTATACATAATTCTATTTATCAGTTCTTTGGATGATAGCATCTGGATAGCATCTTCCTTCATAGGTCCTATGAAATTAATTTGGCTACTTATAATAGTCAAAATCACTCATTTGTTCAAAGTTATCCTTAAAACAATATTGCTCTTACTGTATACAACATTCTCTCTCATTTCACTCTTCGTTATTTCATGCAAATGTTTCTAAAATGATCAAGCTCATTATTTGATTTTTTAATATTTTTTAAATTAGATTTTTTACTTTTAGTTTACACTTAGTTTTACATGTTCTTGAGTTTCAGATTTTCTTACCTTCCCTCCCCTCTCCCCTGCCCCCCAAGACAGCATGCAGTCCAATATAGATTCAACATAAACCTTCGCATTAAATTTATTTACACAATCATCAAGTTGCAAAGAAGCAATGGAATGAATTATGAGAGAGAAGAAACAAAACCAAAAAAAAAGAGGAAAAAAAGAGAGCAAATAGTTTGCCTCAATTTGCATTCAGACTCTGCAATTCTTTCTCCGGATGTAGATAGCTTTTTCCATCTTGAGTCCTTTGGAGCTGTCTTTGAGCCTTGTATTGCTGAGGAAAGTCAAGTCTATCAAAGTTAGTCATCATAGAATCAATATGTCTGTGGTTGTGTTAACGTTCTCCTGGCTCTGCTTCTCTCACTCAGTGTCAGATCATGTAGGTCTTTCCAGGTTATTATGAAGTCTGTATCTTCCTCATTTCTTATACCACAATAGTATTCCATTACATTCATATACCACAACTTGTTCAGCCATTCCCCAGTTGATGGGCATTCCCTTGATTTCCAATTCTTTGTCACCACAAAAAGCTATAAATATTTTTGTACATACAGGTCCCTTTCCCACTTGTATGATCTCTTTGGGATATAGCCCTAGGAGTGGTATTGCTGGGTCAAAGAGTATGCACATTTTTATAGCCCTTTGGGCATAGTTCCAAATTGCTCTCCAGAATGGCTGGATCTGTTCAGAACTCCACCAACAATGTATTAATGTTCCAATTTTCCCACATCCTCTTCAGCATTTATCATTTTCCTATTTCATCATGTTAGCCAACCTGACAGGAGAGATGTCGTACCTAAAAGTTGTTTTGATTTGCATTTCTCTAATCAATAGTGATTTAGAGCATTTTTTCATATGCCTATAGATATCTTTAATTTCTTCTTCTGAAAACTGCCTGTTCATATCCTTTGACTGTTTCTCAATGGGGGAATGACTTTTATTCCTATAAATTTGGCTCAGTTTCCTGTATATTTTAGCTATGAGGCCTTTATCAGAGACATTGGCTGTAAAGATTTTCTTCCAATTTTCTGCTTCCCTCCTAATCTTTGTTGCATTGGCTTTCTTTACACAAAAACTTTTAAGTTTAGCATAATCAAAATTATCCATTTTGCATTTTATAATGCTCTCTGTCTCCTGTTGGGTCACAAATTCTTCCCTTTCCCATAAATCTGACAGGTAAACTATTCTTTGCTCTCCCAAGTTACTTATAGTATCAGCCTTTATTCCTAAATCATGTACCCATTTTGACTTTATTTTGGTATATGGTGTAAGATATGGGTCTATGCCCAGTTTCTGCCATACTATTTTCCAATTTTCCCAGCAGTTTTTGTGAAATAGTGAATTCTTAACCCAGATGGATTCTTTGGCTTTATCAAAGAGTAGATTGCTATAGTCACTGACTTCTCCATCTTGTGTACCTAATCTATTCCATTGATCTACCACTCTGTTTCTTAGCCAATACCAGTAGTTTTGAGGACTGCTGCTTTATAGTACCATTTGATATCTGGTATGGCTAGGCCACCTTCCCTAGCATTTCTTTTCATTAATTCCCTTGATGTTCTGTACTTTTTGTTCTTCCAGATGAATTTTGTTATTATTTTATCCAGCTCTGTAAAATAATTTTTTTGGTAGTTCGATCGGTATGGCAATGAATAGGTAAATTAATTCAGGTAAAATTGTCATTTTTATTATATTAGCTTGGCCTAACCACGAGCAACTGATGTTATTCCATTTAATTAGATCTGACTTTATTTGTGTGAGAAGCATTTCATAATTGTGTTCATATAGGCACTGGGTTTGTCTTGGCAGGTAGACTCCCAAATATTTTATAGTGTCTACAGTAACTTTAAATGGAATTTCTCTTTCTATCTCTTGCTGTTGGGCTTTGTTAGCAATATATAGGAATGCTGGGGATTTATGTGAGTTTATTTTAAATCCTGCAACTTTGCCAATGTTGTTTATTATTTCAAGTAGTTTTTTACTTGAATTTCTAGGATTCTCTAGATAAATCATCATATCATTTGCAAAAAGTGATAATTTAGTTTCTTCTTTGCCTATTCTAATTCCTTCAATGTTTTTCTTCTCTTAATGCAAAAGCTAACATTACTAGTGCCAAATTGAATAATAGGGGTGATAATGGACATACTTGTTTCACCCTGGATCTTATTGGGAATGCATCTAGCTTATCCCCATTACGTATAATGCTTGCTGATGGTTTTAGGTAGATGCTATTTATAATTTTAAGGAAGACACCATTTATTCCTATGCTTTCTAGTGTTTTTAATAGGAATGGGTGTTGTATTTTGTCCAAAGCTTTTTGTGCATCTATTGAGATGATCATATGGTCTCTGCTAGTTTTGTTATTGATATGATCAATTATGCTGACAGTTTTCTTAATATTGAACCAGCCTTGCTTTCCTGGAATAAATCCTCCCTGGTCGTAGTGTATTATTCTCCTAATAAGTTGCTGCAATCTTTTTGACAATGTTTTATTTAAAAATTTTGCATCAATATTCATTAGGAAAATTGGTCTATAATTTTCTTTCTCTGTTTTGACTCTTCCTGGTTTAGGCATTAGTACCATATTTGTGTCATAAAAACAATTTGGTAGGACTCCTTCTTTGCCTATTTTCCCAAGTAGTCTATAAAATATGGGAATTAATTGTTCTTTAAATGTTTGATAAAATTCACATATAAAACCATCTGGCCCTGGAGATTTTTTCCTAGGGAGTTCATTGATGGCTTGCTTAATTTCTTTTTCTGAGATGTGGTTATTTAGGTAATTTACTTCCTCTTCTGTTAACCTGGGCAAGTTGTATTTTTGTAAATACTAATTCATTTCCCTGAGGTTATCAAATTTATGGGCATACAATTGGGCAAAATAATTCCTAATTATTGTTTTAATTTCCTCTTCATTGGAGGTGAATTCATTCTTTTCATTTTCGATACTGGTAATTTGGTTTTCTTTTTTTAATCAAATTGACCAAGGTTTTGTCAATTTTATTGTTTTTCTCATCAAACCAGCTCTTAGTTTTATTTATTAGTTCAATAGTTTTCTTGATTTCAATATTATTAATAACTCCTTGAATTTTCAGTATTTCTAATTTGGTATCTAATTTGGGATTTTCAATTTGTTCTTTTTCTAGTTTTTTTCAGTTGCATGCTCCTTTCATTGACCTCCTTTTAATCTATTTTATTCGTGTAAGCATTTAGAGATATTTTCATCCTTTACATTTTGTTTGACTACTTCTTGATGCCTCATAGAGTCATTAGCTTTCACTTGTTCAAGTCTACATTTTAATGAGTTGCTGTCTTCATTTTGCTTTTGAGTCTCCTTTTCCAATTGGTTGATTTTACCTTTCAGGGTGTCATTTTCTCTATTTAGATACTGAATCTCCTTAGCCATTTCACTAATTTTACTTTTTAAAGATTTGATCTCATCCATGGTTTTTTTTCATTTTTTCTTTCTTTTACCTCCCTAATTTGGTTTTTAAAATCCTCCTTTAGCTCTTCCAGGAATGCTTTTCGGGATTGAGTCCAGTTCACAATCCCTTTTGAGGTATCAGATATGGGTATAGTGTCAATGCTGTCCTCTTCTGAATTGGTATTTTGAGTTTCCCTGTCTCTATAAAAAGAATCAATGGTCCTCGGTTTTTTCATGTTCTTCTTCAGGTTGGTTAGCTTTTTCCTGGCTTTACAGTAGATTTCTGCTTTTGGGGCTCAGAGATCTCTGTCCTAGATGTATTGTTTTGGGAATTGTGAGCCTAGTTACCGGCTTTGTGCATTATGGCCTTTGGTTTCCCGAGGTATGTGTGTGTGTGTGTGTGTGGGGGTGGGGGTTGTCTGGCTGCTGGAAGTCTCCTCTTCCTCTGGGGGTGCTATTTCAGCTATTGCCTGTGCTGGTGTCTGCCCCTTCCCCTGGCTGTGCAAAGGCATGTCTGGGTTCTTGGTATTGACCCTTGCTGGCTCTGCCCTTCTGGGATTCAGGAATTCCCACTGTTAGGCTTTCGAAGCCCCACTTCTGTCTCCTCTATTCTAGTGTTTTTCCCGAGGAATTCTCTGGGTCAGTGATGGAGGGAGGGATGGATGAAAGCCGTTTACCTGGCCATTATGTCTCCTGGAATTTCAAGAAGGTGAGTTTCAAACCTTTGGGCTGCAAGCCTCAGGAGTAGATGTCTCATGGCCACAGGGGCTGCATTGCTGCCTCCCATCACTTTGACAGACTGCCATCCTGTGCTGGGAGGCCTGGGTATCTCTCTGGTTTCGGGCTCACAGCTTTCTCCCAGCCTGGATCACCAGCTGGTTTCCCCAGCTGCTTCTGCTTTGGTGCTGTCTGGTGCAGCTCCACATGCCAGGTGCTCTCCCAGCCTACAAATCTGTCCTGTTGACCTTTCAGACTCTCCTGGCTTGGAAATTTGCCCCGCTCAGTCCACTAGTGGCTTCTAACTTTCTCAAATCTGCTCAGATTCACTTTTTTAGAGGTATCTGACAGAACTTGTGAGAGAGCTCTGGTAAGATGCTGTTTTCCCTTGGCCATCTTGCCAAGCTCATTATTTCTTACAGCACAGTAGTATTTCCTCATGATCATATACCGCAAATTCTTCAGCCATTCCCCAATTGATGGACAGCCCAATATTTTCCAGTTCTTTGTTACCACAAAGAGAGTGGTTATAAATATTTTAGAACATATAGGTTTTTTTCCTTTTTCCCTAAACACCTTTGGAAACAGACCTAGTCTGTTGCCTTATCTTGCCAGATGATCTTCAGAATCTTCATAACACAATTCAGATGGAAGTGATTCAGTTTCCTGGCATGGCATATGAAAATAGGCTTACAACAATGAGGTCATCCATTGAAACAAATTGTTTTCATCAATCCATTCTGCTAGGGGAAATCTTCATATGCTTCTGTAGATACCTGCTAGTTCACCAAAGGTTTTGCAATCCCTTAGTTGCCTTCAACCTGGTTTAGCCCATCTGCTGAAATGGTTTACCAGGATGTAATGCTGCATATGCTATAGCTTGTTGGAGCCATAGGTGAGAGTTGGGTGAATCAGGTGGACACCAAAGGTGGGAAGCAGCACTGAAAAGGGCTCAGTAGCCCTCAGAGTCTAGTCTTCCCTGAATGCACCCTAAATGCCTTCTCTCCAGCAGTCATTTTGCAAGTGCCCAGCACTGGTCAAGATAGTATGAATGCCTCAACAAAGAGGCAAATCTATTTTCTAGAAAAATAACTCAACACACATGTTCTGACAGGTCAGCAATGCCATTTTTTTTGTAAGGGAAGCATGTACATGGTCATTCAGCTGATCAGACAAAATTGTTAGACCATATTAAAAGTATGGGTATGTATGAGTAGTTAGAATATGACCATACAGGCAGTCCCTAACTCATGAACAGTTTCTCTTCCAGAACTTCATTTGTAAGCCAACGTGATATGTGGCATTTAGGTTCTCAGGCCAGTCTGTAAAATTGTGTTTTTTAACCCATAGCAAACTTGAAGCATAGCACCGTGCAAAGAGTAGTATAGAACCTTAATTATGTGAAACAAAGTTTTTAAGGGAAGTTGCCTTCGGAACTGCAATTTGGGATACTATCAATACATCTCTCCCTCCTTACCTTCCAATAAGGAGGTGGAGATACCCTCTCACCTTCAATGAGAGCAGGAATACCCCTTCCTTTAACCTTTCATACTTGGGAGTTAGTGGAGACAATGGTAATGATAATTGTAATAGTGATAATAGCAAAATAATAGTAAGAGTAATAATTACAATATGGAGAGTGAAATGGCAAACCACTCCAGCATCTTTGCCAAGAAAACCCCCAGTGGGGACAGAGAGAGTCAGACACAAAACAACTCAACGACAACGGCAACAGCAACAACAGTTCTGTAATGCTGGAAAAACTTGGTCCCAGAAACAGATTATCAGCTATCCAAGGATCAAACTCGTTAGGTACAAAATGCCTCATCATCAGTAAACTGGCTACTTGCTGATGATTTTTTTTTTGGTTGAAACAACCCATGAAACAAGAAAATCATAATATGCCCCTTAGTCCTGTGCAGTTATTTTCCACTTCCGAATTGATGGTGACAGAGTGGTAGGAAACGCCTATGAAAGTGCAAAAAGTCAGACAGATTTGAAGCTATCTGTAAACATTATTATCTATTGATATTCTAGACATGAGATGCTTGTCCAATGACCCACGGTCATAGTAGAGGTTATAAATCAAACCAGAATACAAAACAAAGTTGCCCGCAAATGGAAGGATGGTTTATGGGTTCTCCTCAGAGGCAATTAAAGGAGATGGCAGAGTTGATTGTGACATATTTCCAAAGGCAATCAGAAATATCATTTCAGGGGGTGTTTGCTCATCTTGCATGACAGCACCCATTAAAAAGGTATTTGTCCCTCCTTCTAAAAAGGGAGCAGCAGGGACATAATTGCAATTTATGTGCTGATGGCTGTTGCAGTGAATAAAGATCTCAATTAATTTTAAAAAAACTCATGACTAAAATAACTAAACCAACTAAATTGACATATACATGGATACTTAGTGATGTCAATGAAAAGGTAAGGATGGTGAAAATATATAGGGAAATATGATTTCTGAGTAAGAAATGAGAAAGGCCAAAATCCACCTTTCCAGGTTTTCTAGGCCTATTGCTCATTTTATGGTCCTGAACTTGTGGATGTTTAAAAGAATCTCTCCCATTTTCATGCTTTGCATGGGTTGCTCCCTGTGCGTGGTTGTGGTGTGAAATGCATTCTCTTCTCATTCCCACCTCTTAGAATCTGTAATTCCATTCGCAACTCAGCTTAAGTGCCACCTTCCATATGAAGCTATTCCTTATCCCCCAGCTTCTCCTCAAACATTACCTTATGTTTATTTTGTTTACATTTTGTCTACAATTATATGTATATATGTTATCTCTCTGATAGAAAGTAAGTTCCTTGGCAGCAAAGACAATTTAGTTTTTGTCTTCATATTCCATAGTGCCTGGTGTATAGTTGATTCTTAATAAAGGCTTCTTGACTGGTTGGAGGCTACACAGAAAACTCTCATCACTTCACAATTAATGCCCTCTTGAAGAAAAGAATTGCGAGGCATAGGATGAGGTAAACACCAAATAACACCACAGAAAATGAAATTAATTATATTTTATTGCACAGGAAACAAGTATTGCTGATGTGGGAAGCATTTGTGAGTCATTTGTCCATATAGTCCAATCATTGACTTGTTAGAGCAAAGATGAAAATTGATACAAAACTAGAAAAAAAGAACAAACATGAGAAAGTTACATATCATGCATTTATAATAATTCCAACATGACATAAGCTGTGGATGCCAAGAAATCAGAAATTGATGTAAGAAAGGACATTAGCACTGATTATAACAATTTTTCCCCCACAAAAGTTTAATCAATACAAATTAATTTCCATAATGAGGTTACTAAAAAGTTTAAAAATCCCCCTTTTTTATTTGATCTCCTTGTTAGTCCAAGAACTATGGTAATCAAGGGCACTACTGGTTCAGAATATGAAGTTATTTAGAGAATCATAGTACAAGACTATGAACAGCATTATCTCTTAAAACAAAATCAAGTTTAAAGAAACCTTGGCCAGAAAGCTAATTAAGAAAACTCATTCTGAGGGCATTCAAGAATAGAAATGGAATGAGGGCAACAAACAGATGGTTATAGTGTATGTTTGTATATTCCTGTAATCTCCTTGCTAGTATCTTATTTGAAATATTTGCATCAATATTCATTAGGGAAATTGGCCTATAATTTTCTTTCTCTGTTTTTACTCTCTCTGGCTTAGGTATCAAAACCATATTTGTGTCATAAAAGGACTTTGGTAGAATTACTTCTTTACCTATTTTCAAAATGGCTTATTTAGTATTGGAATTAATTCTTTGGTAGAATTAATTTGGTCCTGGGGAGCTAAATAATCTAATCCTAAAGAATGAATGGGTCCCAGAACACAAGGGTATGGGATTAGAGATAATGAGGACTCCAGGGGTTAGGAGTATGAGGGACAAGGAAATTCAGCAGGATTATCTTTCCCTCTGTAGTAATAGAGAAGATAGTGGGGGGGGGGAGGATTTAGAGAGAAAGATAAGTTCCATTTTGGACGTATTGAGTTTAAGATATCTACTGGACATCCAGTTTGAGATGACTGAAATGCAGTTGGAGATGGAAGACTGGAGGTCAGCAAAGAGTTTAGGGTAGGAAATATAGATCTGAGAATCACAAAGATGGTAATTAAATCCATGGGAGCTAATGAGGTCACCAAATGAAGTAGTATAAAGGGACAAGAGATGGGGGCCCAGATAGAACCCTAAGGGAAACTCATCATTAGAGGGTATGATCTGGAAGAGGATCCAGAAAAGGAAACAGAGCTGTCAGATAAGTAGGAGAACCAGAAGAGAGTGGTGTCCTGAAAGCCTAGAGAAGAGAATATCAAGGAAAAGAGGGTAATCAACAGTGTCAAAGGCTGTAGAAAGATCAAGGAGAATGAGGACTGAGAAAAAGTCATTGCTTTGGTAACTAAAAATCAATAGCTTTAGAGAGAGTAGTTTTGGTGGAATAATAATGTTGACAGCCAGATTATAAGAGGTTACAATAGGAGTGAAAGGGTAGAAAGTAGAGGCATCTGTTATAAAATGGCTTTTTCAAGGAGTTCAGCTAAAAAGAATAGAAGAACTTAGGACAACAGTTGGGGATATAAAGATCAAGAGAGGGATTTTTCAAGGTTAAAGAGATTGGAATGCTTATAGGCAGCAAGAAATGAGGCAGTAGACAGGGAGAGATTGAAAATAAGTAAAATAGTGGGGATTACAAAGGAGATAATCTGTTGGAGGAGACAGGATGAAATGTGATCACTTGAACAACTAGACAGGGATGAAGGAGTAGAAAGTAGTGAAGGCATTAGCATGATAGTAGATGAGGAAGAGGAGAGAAAAAGGAGTTCATGGCAAATGGCCTCATTTTTCCTGTAAATATGAAGCAAGGTTCTCAGCTAAGTAGGTAGGGGTCAGGGAGCCATGGGAAGTTTGAGGAGAAATGAAAAGGTTTGGAAGAGCCATTGTGGAGAGTGGGATAATGAGTTGAAAGGAAGTGTAAGATTGCCTAGCAGCAGTGATGGCCCAGTTGAGATTGTGTAACATAAATTTGTAGTGGACTGAGTCAAAACAGTTGTATGATTTTCTCCACCCTCATCCAGTGGCACATGTATAGGAGTGAAGGCAACAAGTGGTAGGAATGATCCAAGTCTAAGTCGATGTAATTTGTGATATGATGAGGGGGCCAGAGATTCAAGGGAGGAGGACAGTGTAGAATTGAAATTGAACAAGGGGTCAAGATGGAGAGAAAAGGACAGAGTATCTACTGTAGGGGAAATGGCTTGGGAGAGAATTGAGGGCTCAAGGGATTAGAAGTCATCTTGTGGATGAAGAAGATGGTTAGGTAAAGGAAGGTAAAAGGAGAGGTAAAATGCCAATACATTATGGTCAGATAAAGGGATTTCAGAACTTCTGAACATTTTAGAGATTTCCATGGAGTTTTGTTTTATAGTATTTCCCTAGGGGCAGGACCAGAGAAAGCACTTGAACCTTCAGTGATCAGGTCCTCCATATTTGGACCCAGGTTCGTGTGATCCCAGAATCTTTGGGCTGTAGACAGGGGTATGATGGCAAATGTCTAACAACCATTTGTCTGAAAAAAATGCATGCATGACACACTTTCAAGTTTAATCTGCATTATTAACATTTTATCCATCACTTTCATAAGTCTAGAGATCAACAAAATAATAAATTAAGCCTTGACTTGTGGATTTGATGAATTTTGAGGAGTAAATGCAAGAATTCAAAATGTAATAATTAGTTCTCAAGAGTCTGCATGAGCTGGCTCCAGCACACTCCTGGCTCAGGGTATAGTTATATTTCTCAAAATGGAAAACACAGCCAATTACTTTAGGGATAAAACACCCTCTTAGTATTAACTTATGAATCAAACCTGTTTAAAATATAAATATGTCATCTAGAAAAAATGAATGTTGTATTAGTGAATCATATAATGTAGGAGAAATCTTTATGTATTCCATATTTAAAGTAACTAGGCTAAGCATGCATTCCAGTAGAGTTTATGTTTCCAGAAACTTTTTTGGAATTAAATATGGTAATTTTAGTGACTGTATATTAGGGAAAGACTATATTGTGTGTGCATTAAGAAGTAATTCACAATATGGAAAATCCACTGTGACTCTTCTGTGGCTTTCCCCCTCCAAATTTTCTCTCTCCACTTTCCTCTCTTGGTTCATGCTGCTTATACTTCAGTTTTTCCCCCATGTAGCAGAAACAGAAAACAAAACAAAGCAAAACAAAAACAAAGCAACACACCAAACATAGTTCTTTTAAAATATTTTTTTCAACCATACAGAAATCAATCCAGGGATGAGAATCCAAGATGCCACAAGATACAGATTGGATTTTCTTATTTCCCAGTTGGTTTGGCCTTACAGTTTAGAATTTAGTCCAAGTATCATGGAAAGTACAATATGCAGTAAAATGTTTTGGACAGCAACAAAGATAATTTTCCTTCAGCAACTGGATTTTATTAAAGAGAGATCCATTTACGTGTAGCTAGCATTTACTGGTATTTTAATCCCTGCTCTACACAATTCATGGGATCTCCAATATCTTTGGCCACCTTGATGTTTCTTACAGCAGCTTGAATGGAAAGAAATGGTTCCCAAGGAATTGGGATCTCATGAAGAAAAATATGCATATTTATTCAGAACGACTTGGGCAGATTATACTTAAGGTATTTACAAGTGTTACTATAGTGTTTCTAATTCATTATAACACTTGTGCAATCAAGTTTTGTAATTTGCCAAAGTTATATATCCCTGAATTGGTTTATTTTGTTTACTATTGTGAAACACTGTATTGCTTCCATCACCCATCATCAACCTTGGATACTATTAGCCAATACTTGGTAAAATTTCTTCATTTTTTGGGTCTTTATTCTTTCCTCTTATTCCTATCCAGTGGATGCATCAAATGACTCATTTACACAAAATTTTGTTTTATTTAATCCCACAAATACATTCCTTTTCTCAGAGTTAACATTGGCACTTCCAGCTCCAGCCATATTTATTTCATCATTGGCAATAACATTCCTACTCCTATGTCTCTACCAACAAAATTTAACTCTTAATTCCAATCTTTGTAGCACCCTCTTTGTAAACCATTTACTTTTAATTAACCAAGTTAGGCAATTCCTTTTATCTCAAATTTCATAATTGGTTGCATAATCAGAAATTGCAGGTAAGTTTCTTTATTATTTCTCCATCCCTCTCAATATTAGTCCTTGAGGAAGTTATTTTGTGGTCTTTAATCTCCTCATTTAAAAATTGGACTTGGTCTGCTCTTAATAAAATCACAACATTCTGGATTTTCCAATTGTCTGCCTCACTTCAATATTTATCACATTTTTACTGTTCTTCCTTAAACTACCATAGTAATTTCTTGGAAATTCCTTTCCACTGCCATTTTGCCTGATAAGACTTAAAGGAAAATATTGTTTTTGGAGTCAAGGGCTAGGTGTATTTCTCTTTATAACCAGTCATTTATTTATTTAATATATTAAGTTTTCAGCATTGATTTTTACAAGAGTTTGAATTTCTAGTTTTCTCTCCATTTCCACTCCAAGACGGCATATATTCTGGTTGCCCCATTCCCCAGTCAGCCCTCCCTTCTGTCACCTCATTCCCCTCCCATCCCCTTTTCCCTTCCCTTCTTGTAGGGCAAGATAAATTTCTACACCTCATTGCCTGTGTATCTTATTTCCTAGTTGCATGCAAAAACTTTTTTATTTGTTTTTGAACATCTGTTTTTAAAACTTTGAGTTCCAAATTTTCTCCCCTCTTCCCCTCCCACCCACCCTCCCTAAGAAGGCAAGCAATTCAACATAGGCCACACGCATATCATTATGTAAAACCCTTCCACAATACTCACATTGTGAAAGACTAACTATGTTTTGCTCCTTCCTAACTTATCCCCCTTTACTGAATTTTCTCCCTTGACCCTGTCCCTTTTTGAAAGTGTTTGTTTATGATTACCTCCTCCCCCTATCTGTCCTCCCTTCTATCATCCCCACCTTTTTATCTTCTTCCTCCTTCTTTCTTGTGGGGTGAGATACCCAATTGAGTATGTATGGTATTCCCTCCTCAGGTCAAATCCTATGAGAGCAAGATTCACTCATTCCCCCTCACCCGCCTCCTCTTACCTTCGTATAGAACTGCTTTTTCATGCCACTTTTATGTGAGATAATTTACCCCATTCTATCTCTCCTTTTCTCCCTCTCTCAATATATTCCTCTCTCATTCCTTAATTTGATTTTATTTTTTTTAGATATCATCCCTTTATATTCAACTCACCCTGTGCCCCCTGTCTATATCTATATATCTATATATTTATATCTATATATATATGTATACACATACATATGTACATACAGACACACACACATATATATGTATATACATACACACACATATATACATATACACACAGACACACATATATCTATACATACAAACACACACACACACACACACACACACACACACATATATATATATATATATATATATATGCATATTCCCTTCAGTGACCCTAATACTGAGGTCTAATGAATCATACACATCATCTTTCCATGTAGGAATGTAAAGAAAACAGTTCAACTTTAGTAAGTCCCTTGTGATTTCTTTTTCTTGTTCACCTTTTCATGCTTCTCTTGATTCTTGTATTTGAAAGTCAAATTTTCTATTCAGCTCTGGTCTTTTCACTGAGAAAGCTTGAAAGTCTTCTATTTTGTTGAAAATCCGTATTTTGTCTTGGAGCATGATACTCAGTTTTGCTGGGTAGGTGATTCTTGGTTTTAATCCTAGCTCCATTGACCTCTGCAATATTGTATTCCAAGCCCTTTGATCCCTCAATATAGAAGCTGCTAGATCTTGTATTATTCTGATTGTGTTTCCACAATACTCAAATTGTTTCTTTCTGGTTGCTTGCAGTATTTTCTCCTTGATCTGGGAGCTCTGGAATTTGGCAACAATATTCCTAGGAGTTTTCTTTTTGGGATCTATTTGAGGAGGTGATCTGTGGATTCTTTCAATTTCTACTTTAGCCTCTGGCTCTAGAATATCAGTGCAGGTCTCCTTGATAATTTCTTGAAAGATAATAGCTAGGCTCTTTTTATGATCATGGCTTTCAGGTAGTCCAATAATTTTTAAATTCTCTCTCCTGGATCTATTCTCCAGGTCAGTGGTTTTTCAATGAGATATTTCACATTGTCTTCCATTTTTTCATTCCTTTGGTTCTGTTTTAGAATATCTTGATTTCTCATAAAGTCACTAGCTTCCACTTGCTCCAATCTAATTTTTAAAGTAGTATTTTCTTCAGTGGTCTTTTGGACCTCCTTTTCCATTTGGCTAATTCTGCCTTTCAAGGCATTCTTCTCCTCATTGGCTTTTTGGAGCTCTTTTGCCATTTGAGTTAGTCTATTTTTTAAGGTGTTGTTTTCTTCAGTATTTTTTTTTCTGTATTTTTCCGGGTCTCTTTTAGCAAGTCATTGACTTGTTTTTCATGGTTTTCTCATATCATTCTCATTTCTCTTCCTAATTTTTCTTCTACTTCTCTAACTTGCTTTTCCAAATCCTTTTTGAGTTCTTCCATGGCCTAAGACCAGTTCATGTTTTTCTTGGAGGCTTTTGATGTCGGCTCTTTGACTTTGTTGACTTCTTTGTCTGTATGTTTTGGTCTTCTTTGTCACCAAAGAAAGATTCTAAAGTCTGGAACTGAATCTGAATCCATTTTCACTGCCTGGCCATGTTCCCAGCCAACTTACTTGACCCTTAAGTTTTTCACTGGGGTATGACTGCTTGTAGAATAAAGAGTACTTTGTTCCAAGCTTGAGGGGATGTGCTGTTGTTTTCAGAGCTATTTCTATATAGCCAGTTCTGCCACACCAGCACTCCTCCTTCCCCAAGGACCTCCAAACCAGACTGGACTCAGATCTTAGGCAGACTCTGCACTCCTGCTCTGATCTGCCACTTAATTCCTCCCACCAGGTGGGCCTGGGGCCAGAAGCAACTGGAGCTATAGTTCTGTAGGTGTACCACCTTTACTGCCCCGGGGAAGTGGCCGAACCGCAAACTCCTTTCACTCTGTCCCCACAACTTTTCCCATTAACCTTCCCTGTTGTCTTTGGTGTTTGTGGGTTGAGAAGTCTGGTAACTGCCACAGCTCACTGATTCAGGGTGCTAGGGCCTGTTCCGCCTGGCTCCTGGTCTGGTTGGCCCATGTGGCCCATGCTGTGCTCCTTTCCCCTTCTGCTCCCAGCTCCGTGCAGGGTAGACCTCATCCAGCGACCCTCCAGGCTGTCCTGGGCTGAAACCCTGCTCCCCTCTGCTATTTTGTGGGCTCTGCAATTCTAGACTTTTTTCACAGCCATTTTTATAGGTTTTTGGAGGGACTTGGCAGGGAGCTCACCCAAGTCCCTGCTTTCCAGCTGCCATCTTGATAACCAGTTATTTAGATCAGCTTTTGTCATAGAAGAGAACTTTCCTATTTCAACTCTCGTGACTATAAGAAAATGGAGTTAAAAAACATCCTATAGGAAGGGGTATTTCACTAGTTTAATCAATTATGAATTATTGAATTTCTTTTTCACTAATTTTAATTCTCTTCCAGCTATATAATCTACTTGAGGGCAGGGATTGCTTTCGCCTTCACCTTCAGGCATAATTTCCTCTACATTATAAAAACCTGACTCAGGATAAATGTTGACTATGTTGTTGCTGATGATGATGATAATCAACAAACCTAAAGGCCTTTTCTCAATGTGAATGTTTCTGCACTTAACTATAGCCTTCAACATGGTCGATAACTTTCTACTTCTTGATACTGTCTTCTCTCTAGGTTTTTGTGACCCTATTTTATTTTAGTTCTCTTCCTACTCATTTAACTGCTCCCGTATCCATTGCCAGGTCTTCCTCAAGGTCATACTGGCTAACCATGATTGTCCTACAGAGCTCCATTCTGGGCCTTGTATTCTTTTCCCTATATTTGGTGTTCTCATTAGTTATCATGAATTCAATTATCATTTGTATGCTTATGATTCTCAGATCTTTTTTATTTAGCCCTTACCCCTATGCTAACCTCTAGTCTCATATTCAACTGCATATTGGACATATTGAAATGGATATCCTGCTGAGAAGATGGTGGAGTAGGTCAGAAAATTCCAAGCTCTCAAGATTTTCCCCCATGAAAGAGATAAAATAGCACATCAGGCTGAACATAGAGCAGTAAAAATAAATAAGAGTAGGGGCACAAGAGGGGTCCTTCTGGGACAATCTTAGAAGACATGAAGAAAAATCCCAGGATGTGGCTTGGTCTGTGTGAAGAGTAAACACCTCCAGACTAGGTCCTAGGTCAGCTTGAACAACAAGAGGCAAGCCCTGGGTTAGTTTGGTTGGGAGGCTGCCTTGGCTCCAGCCACAGGAACTTTTGCCCCCAGGATAATGAGGGGAGCTGGGCATCTGAGCTGGGGAAGATCAAGGGAACCTCTGCTGACAAGGAACACCAGACACAGTTGTGCTGCAGAGAAATGGTGGGGGCAAGAATAAACCAGCACAGGCCCAGTGAATGCAGAATCAGTGGGGTGGGATGCTGCTGGCTGTGGGCACATATAGGAGACTGGAGATCTGGGCTACAGTTCCAGGCCAGAGAGGAAAACTGAAGATCTAAGGCCAGAGGTACTATCCCCAATACACTGCTTCTAGAGGTGATTACAAAAATTAAGCTACTACTACTACTACTTCAAAAAATGCACAGTCAAAAGAAAAAGAATCCAACCATAGAGAGTTACTATGGGAATAGAAAAGACCAGGGTTCATCTTCAAAGGAGGATATTGAAGCAAAGAAACCCTCTTCTACCCCAAAGAGTAATGTGAAATGGTCACCGGCCCAAAAAGAATTCATAGAAGAACTTTAAAAAGACATTAAAAATCAAATGAGAGAGATTGAGGAAAAATAAACAAAAAAAGAACAACCCAAGAAAGATAAGATTATGAAAAGAAAGTCAACCAATTAGAAAAGGCATTCCAGAATCTTAAGGAAGAAAATGACTCTTTGAAAATTAGAATTGGGCAAGGGAAACCAGCGAAGTTATAACAGATCAAAAAATAACAAAATAAAATATAAAGAATGAAAAAGTAGAAGAGAAAGTGAAACATCTTACAATAAAAACAACTAATCCAGAGAATAGATTAAGAAGAGAAAAGATAAGAATAATCAGACTACCTGAAAGCTATAATCAAAACCAGAATCTTGATACAATAATACAAGAAATAGTTAAAGAAAATTGTTCTGAAGCATTAGAACAAGAAGGAAAAGTAGAAATAGAAAAAAATCCATCAATCACTACTGGAAAGAGATCCTATGAGAAAAATCCACAGGAATATTATAGTCAAATTCTGAAACCCCAGCTCAAGGATAAAATATTACAAGCAACAAGGGAAAAAATTAAATCTGGTGGTTCCACAATTAGAATCGGATAAGACTTAGCAGTGGCAACACTAAAAGACCTCAGGGCTTGGAACACTATATATTGAAGAGCAGAAGAACTGGGATTCTGGCTGAAAACATCATACCCAGCAAAGCTAAGCATAATCTTGAATGGGAAAAAATGGATATTTAATGAATATCAGACTTTCAGGATATTGTTTAAAAAAAAACAAAGAAACAACAAAACCCTGAATTTAATAGAAGAGTTGACATATAAGAGCCAAGAGAAATATTAGATGCAAAGACTAATTACAAGGAGCTCACTAAAGACAGACTGTTTACCTTTCATATATGCAAAATGTAAAATGTATGTCTAAGATTGTTATTAGTAATTGAGTATTTCATAAGAAAGATTGGGGGTAGACCTGGGTATGATACAACTTTAACAAGTAAAGCATTTAAGAACAGCTAAAAAGAACAGTGAGAAGTAAGAGGAAGAACTGACACAGAGAAATTAGATGGGGGAAGAGGGCTGGTAGTTCTGGAAATCTACTTTCATCAGGAATAGGTTCAAGAGGGAATGATACATATACATATATATATATATATATATATATATATATATATATATATATATATATCTAGAAGAGTATAAAAGTCTTCTAAATTCAAAAAGAAATAAAATATTAAGGGGTTAGGGAGGGGGGAGGCTAAGGGAGGGATCTCTAGAGGGACAGGTGAAGAAAAAGGTTAAAGGGGGGGTATAGAAAGGTGTTTAGATTTATTGGGAATGGGAGGATAAAAGAAGGATCCTTGGAGGTGGGGTAGGTTAAGTAATAGGAGGGCAAGGTAGAAGTAAAGTAGACAAATCAGGAGGGATAGGAAATAAGAGACATGCACAAACATAAAAACAAAGATCGGGAATAGAATTTGTTAAGGAAAATATATGTCTATGTATGTATATATATGTATGTATACACACACACACATATACACACACACACACACACACATGTATATGTATATCTTCATGCTTAATTGTAGCCTTCTCGGGGTGGGGTGAGTAAGGGGCAAAAAAGAACAAAGCTAAAAGTACACAGCAGAAAAGAAAACTTACAAGGAAGCAAAGAAAAGATGGACAACTGTCAGCACGACATGTAGTGTTATTATATAGGCTTTCTTGAAATGGAAATTTATTACTATATATTTTGAATCCTCTCATGTTCTACTGTGCACGGGACATGCTTTTTTCTTTTCTTATTTTGTATTTAAATTTCAGTATTTAAGTTTATAAAGTTTCTTTTTCTTTTCTCTATTGTGTATTTAAGTCATAGTATTTAAGTCTAAAACTAAAAAAAATTGGATGTCCCACAGTCATCTTAAATGAAACATGTCCTAAACTGAACTCATTATTTTCCCCCTTCTCCCAACCTTTCTTCTTTCTAACTTCCCTATTACCGTTCAAGGTACCATCATCCTTCCAGTCACCCAGGTGCTCAACTTAGGTGACATCTTTAACTCTTTTTCATGCCCCCACCTCCATATCCAATTTATTGCCAAGACCTTCTGATTTTTATCTTTGTAAGATTTCTTGTATATGCCTTCTTATCTCCTCTGACACTGCTCTGGTACGGGCCCTTATTGCCTCATGATTAGACTGTTGGAATGGACTGATGGCTGATCTGCCTCAAGGCTCTGCCCACTTCTCCTCTGAGTCCATCCTCCACTCAACTGTCAAAGTGATCTTCTTAAAGCTCAGGTTAGACTATGTTGCCCTACCCCCTTCCAACCTACTCAATGAACTCCAGTGGTTCCCTATCACCTCCAGGATCAAATTTTTCAAAAATCCCCTGTTTGGCATTCAAAGCCAGCTGCTCTTCATTACATGCCCACTCACCAGCTTTCCAGTTTTCTTTCATCTTAGAACACTCACACCACCATACTCTTCAATCCAGTAACACAGACTTCCTTGACATTCCTTGAACAAGATACTGCATCTCCAGGATCTGGGCATTTTCAGTGGCTTCCCCAATGTTTAGAGTGCTTTCCTTCCTCCCCTCTACCTCCTGGCTTTTCTGGCTTCCTTTAAATCTCAGCTAAAATCCCACCTTCTCCAAGAAACTTTTCCAGGTCATCCTTAATTCTAATCCTTAAATCTTTACTTCTATTGATGTTTTCCAGTTTATCCTGTACATAGCTTGGTTTTCTATAGTTGTTTTCATGTTATCTCCACCATCAGATAGTGAGCTCCTTGAAAGCAGGAATTACCTTTTATGTATCCCCAGCATTTAGCATAGTACCTGGCACATAGTAGAGTCTTAATAAAAATTTATTGACTAACAATCCAATGAGTTATATTATTTCTGATTATTTGGAGACAGGGTTGTAGAAAGAGCACTGGACTGGGAGGCAGGTCACTTGCTTCTAGTTGAAGCACTGGGCTAACTCACCTTGTGACCTTGGTAAGTTACTTAACCTCCCTTAGTTTCACTTTCATTATCTACCTGATAGGGTTGGAATAGATGATTTCTACACTTCCTTCCAACTCTTGATCTTATGACATGGAAGTCTCTGGAGCAACTCAAGCTGTGGAAAGAACCTTAGATTGGGACCTGGGCTCTCATCCCAACTTTGCTACCAAATATTTCCCAATAGAGAATATTTTTTAACAAATAGATAAAACATATTTTATTTAATAATTATTTATATTCCAATGTCAATTCAAATAAACTTTAAAATACAATTAAATATGGAAGGTAGTACTTGTGGTATCGTTTCAGTATTGCTGCAATTTAACTTAATTAATTAAACTCATTGGCTTAGAAAACCCTTTTATTGACAGACAGAGTTTAATGTAGCCAAATTATCATAAATTCTGACTTGATCAAATGGAAATGAAGCTTTGGCTTCATGATTTTTTATGAGATTTCTTCATTGAAAGATGAAGTAGGGAGCAACTAGACGCCTGTTTTATGACCACTGATGGGCTCCTTTCCTTTTCCTTTCCTTTCTATACCAACTTTCTGCTTTAGTGTGTATGGATTTGAGTGTTTCCTTCTACCTTCTTTCGCTCATGTTCTTATCCTCAAATCCCTTTTCTGCTGCTTTGCTCAGAATATTGCTCTGTTCTTTGGCTCATTTTTATCAACTTACAACATTATCTGGTGTCAAGAAGCTGGAATTCAGCCAATGAATCAAATGTGATTTCTGGACAGTATAAATTAAATTGAATTAAGCATCTTGACTTTTTGGAACATAACAAACAGCTATGACAAAGGGTACTTAGTGTCTTATCATTTTATTAAATTTTAATTCGCATGCATAACATTCCAAGATTCTTGTCAAGTATGATGACAAGTGACAGAAGATTTTTGAAAAAAAATTAGGTAATTCTTTTAAAGCTGAAGTCAACATCTTCTTGTTGGCTTCTCAAATATAGTCCTCAACTCCTTTATGTAAAGTTTGGTGGTAAACAGTAGTAGGGTTATAGTCTTGAATGTGACCATGGGAAAGTATCCCCATGAAACTCTAAATTGGAGACAGAACAGTATCTATATACATCCCTTCACTTTTTTGGCATAGACAAAGAACAAGTATTGATCCACAGCAGAGAGTTCATGAATATTTTTTAATGTATGGCATACTTGTATAAAAAGCTTATTTGTTTTGACCTCCAATCCTGCCATCCTCATATTAAATCTTCACTTTTCCTCACTTTCCTGCCTATGGAGGGCAATATTAGGTACACATTTTAGTTACTATCTCCTCCATTTTTTTACAGCCTTTGGCAGCATGGAGTTATGTGATTCACCACAAATATGAACCATGTCTAAATTAGTCAGCTACCATGTAATCAAACGGTCAGAATAATTTCCTTTCTCTACTGTCAGTAGCAGGTAATAGCTCGGGATTCCTTGTGTTTTGACATCAGTGGTTTCTGCCCTTGGCTATCTTTAAAGTGGACAATCCTGGCCTCTAGAATTCCCATTCCTAACTGCTTAGATATTGTATCATTTGCAAAGGGGATGTGAAAGTTGCTTCACAAAGCGTATCCCATTAAGGAGAGGAAGTGAGAGTCAATAGATTTGATGCTATCTACTCTTTTGCCCACAAGACATCAGGCAGATCCAATTTTCTTGGTGTTCACAGATTGTAAGGCAGAAGGGAAACAGAAGATGGTGGGGGAATGTATTATAATATTCTAGGTTTGGATGTAAGACCCTCAGGGACTACTCTGGTACAGCTAGGTGGTGCAGTGGACAGAGTGCTGGGCCTGGAGTCAGGGAGATCTGAGTTTGAATCTACCCTCAAATATTTACCAGCTGTGTGACCCTGGGCAAGTCACTTAGTCTCTGTCTCACTTTCCTTATCTGTAAAATGGGGATAAACTACCTCCTAGGGCTTTTATGAGGATTAGATGAGATAATATTTTTAAAACCTTTAGTACAGTGCCTGACACCTCGTAAGCACTATGTAACTGCTAACTGTTACTATTATTATTTCTTAGGTCATGTGTCCAGAATGAATAAGCTAGACCATGATGATATGTTGTTTAGTAGCTGTCTTAAAACTGTGTGACTCTTAGCATAATCTACCTAAAATTTTTAAAAATTAATGATGTTCTCCAAATTGTCCTGTGTGATTCTCTCTGTCTCACACTGAGCTCCAGAAATAAAGCCTCCTCAGTGAAATCCACAGTTAATACAAAAAACTAACTGTTTGGAGGGGAGAAGTAAATGAATAATGGATATTGCTTGCACTGATATGCAGCTGGATGAACAGCCAATCAATTAGTCCTTCTAGGTGTGAATTTTAGACAGGCACTACAGATAAACCAGGCCCAGAATTGGGCAATAAGACATCATGCTACATTATATTTATGGTTTTTTTTCCCCCAAACTACTTACTGCTACAAAAAGACAGCTGTGTCTGGTGCAGAGAACATGGGTTCAAAACCAAACTCCATTATTTACTACCTGTGTAACTCTGGACAAGTCACTTAGTCTACCTGGCCTCAGTTCCTTCATTTGTAAAACAAAGAGAACTTAATGGACTTAATGACCTCCAAGGTCCTTTTAACTCAAACCATGTAAAACTATAATTCTGTTTGTCTTCAAATGATGGAATGAAGTGATTTCAGAAGAATCAAAATTACAAACACTGCAAAGCTACATTGTGGGCATAAGCAAGGCATGATATGCTACCAACTATGACATGCATGCAACAGTTGGTGGAATAAACTACATGAGGAGATGTGTGATTAGCAAAGGAAATCACTTGGTTAATGAGATTGAGAAACAACAAATAAACAACTCAAATGCTATGTTTACACACTAAATATACTAAAAGAACCAAAGTTCATTGAGTTGATTCTTTCTGGAGGAGTTTTTTAGAATAGCATTTACAAAAATCTCAAAGAATAGGAACTCATGAAGTTGTTATTTACATCTGTGGGTGGAAAGGTCACACTGATGAAATCCTAGCCCTTTCAAGGTATTAACATATGTAGTGATAATAATGATCATAACAATAGATCACATTTATGTAGCACTTTAAGGTTTGCCAATTGCTTCATAAATATTACTTTATGTTAACTTCATAAAAATTTTGTGAGATAGACGCTGTTATTATCCTCATCTTACAGATGAGGAAACTGAAGCAAACAGAAGTTAAGTGACTTGCAGAGTTAGTAAGTATCTGAGATAGGATTTGTGTAAATCCATGGCTTTTAATCAGTTGATCAGCAAATATCTAATTATTCCACCATATTTATGCCTTGTTGTTGTTTAGACCATCACTGGTGACTGACTTTTTGTGATTCCATTTGAGTTTTTCTTGGCAAAGATACTGGAGTGGTTTGCCATCTCCTTCTCCAGCTCATTTTACAGATGAGGAAACTGAGGCAAACAGGGTTAAGTGACTTGCCCAAGGTCACTTAGCGAGGAAGTATGAGTCTGAATTTGAACTCAGTTCCTTCTGACTCCAGATCCAGAGCTCTATCCATTTTGCCACCTGGCTGCCCATATTTATGCTTAGCACAGTGTTAAATGCTTTTTGTAGATACAAAAGAAGCCTAAGATATATTTGTTGTCAGATATGTTTGATATGTTTGTTAACAGTCTATTATTTTTGGTAGAAAGAGATTAAAATTAAAATTCATACTCAAAAACACTCATAGAGTTTCCATATACTTATATTCACTATACAATGACTTACTTAAACTTTTCGGGTATAGAACATAGTGTGAGTGCTAAGGCTGATAGAAAAGAAACTTTAGGGAAATCTGGTTCTTGCCTTCTTAGAGCTTAGAGTCTACTGGTTGGATGGGGTCAGGGTGGACAGAATGTAAGACACATGCACAGATAATGAAAGAATATAACAATATATGGTAAGTATATAACAAAGGTGTAGAATATTACGTAAGATCTCAGGAGGAAAATCCATTAAGATAGAGTCAGAAAAGCCTTCATGAAGGAACTGATAGCATTTGAATTTTAGGGACGGGTAGAAATACAAGGGGTAACAAGGGCGAAGCAAGATCACAATAATACCTAACATTTTTATAGTGCCTAAAGCTTTATAAAATGCCTCCTCTACATGATCTCATTTGATCACAAAACAGCCCAGTGAAGAAGGTGCTATTTTTTTTATCATTATTTTACAGATGAAGAAACTGAGGCTGAAGGAGGTTAAGTGAGCTATTTGCATTTCAATAGCTGGTAGGTGTCTGAGCTGGGATTCCAATATGGGCTTCTTGACTTAATTCCAATGTTTTATATATACAAGGAGAAAAGGCAGCACATCTATGTTTAGTTTTATGATGTCTAGAATGCTGACTCTTCTCCCACTTCAGCCTGTGTGCATACATTCTACCCAGGCTGTGAGGCCAAGTTTAAATCTCCTTAATGAAACCTTCTCTGGTCTGCCCAGATGGAAATTATCTCTCCTTTTTAATTTTTATTTTCTAACTTACATTAAGTGCTTTGTCTTTCTCTTAGGCTTATATTCTCATTTGTATTATATTTATGTGTCCATATTTTAATCCCCTCATTATATTGTAAATTCTATGAGGGCAAAGGTCATGTGGAGACATGTCCAGATCTGGGACTTCTTGCTCATGGGGCCTTCTCTTCACCTTGTAGGCTTAGAGAATTGTATTACATATAATAGGTGTTTAACTAATGTTTTTTAAATGAATAAATGAGTCCCTGGTAGTGATTTACAGTGACATATAGAACTGTAACTAGGACCTTTGGCAAAAATTCACCAAATCTGTTTCTGTCACCGTGCCACTTGCCTTTCCTTGCTTTCTAGTTCTTGCCAGGTATACTTCCAGTGTCTTTGTTCTGTTAGAGTCCCTTACTCTACCCCTTAATGTTAGTGTCTTCCCTCTGAGGTTACCTTCACTTTATCCTGTGCGTGTGTGTGTGTGTGTGTGTGTGTACATATATATATAGATATAAAATGCATGTGTGTGTGTTTATATATAGTTGTTTGAATGTTGTAAATTAGATTGTGAGCTCCTTGAGAGCAGACTGTTTTTGGTTTTTTAATCTTTAGCACCGAGTATAAAACCTGGCACATAATAGGTGCTTAATAAACGCATTTTGACTGACTACCCAGGCCTGTACTCCAATCCTAAATTTCCCTATCTTTCTCCTAATTTGAAAATTCCTCTAAGAAACTGTTCATCTTAGCTAAGGATTGGTCAACATCTGATAAAAATGATTCACACTAGGGAGTGAATGAATCCCTCCTGGGGCTTCAGCATTTTTAAACTTAACTAACCCAAATGGCAGAATGTTTGGGGGGTATTCCTGAGAAGGGTAGCCTTCTTACCTACTCCACTCTCTTTTCCTTTTCTGACCTCCAATTCTCTTTACTTCATTTGCCAGACACTGAAATAAACAGAGATCAGCATTTCAATCCCTCTTTTCCCCAGCACACCAACACAGCCATCTTTGCAAATGGGTCTCAGTAAAAATGAAAAGTCAGCTCCTGTGGAGAGAATGTGGGTTGGCAGAGAAAGGGTTGAATATTTGAAACTGTGAATCATGAATCTGAGAATGTGAAGGGCCTCCTGCATAGGAAACCAGGACTTGAAAAAACTGAAAAATTATGGGGAGGGGGTGATTATTCATTTTTCAAAAAGATTTCTCACTTTACAATAGATTTGTTTATGGCATTATAGCTCCTTATTAGAGGTAGAGACTGTGTCGTAGCTAAGCTTTTTATGTCCAGCAGTCTCTAGCTCTGTGTTCTGCACACTGTCAGGGGCAAATAAATATTTCTCCATTTTAATATGACATAGGATTCCTTTAATTAGTGAACTTTTTGAATGATTTAAAAACGATTCATTTTACATGCAATATTTCATAAACACATCTATTGAATGAGCAGAGGTATACATGTATGGATATCCAAAATTCATCTTTCATTTTTTTTCTTAGTATCTCATCCTAAATGAAGGGAAAGAAATAAGATCCCTCCCTCTAAAGTGTTAAATCATTGCATCAATATACGGGAAATAATTTCCATTTTCCTTACAAATAATATTTTAATATTATTTCTAAAAAATGAATAAAAGAAAAAAAAACTTGGCAATGGATGGAAATGGCGATGGAAAACAGAGACTGCAAAGGAGAGTATCATAAGTTCTAATGTTGTAATGTTTTCCCAGAGAACCTTCTTTTTCAAATAAAAAGTCTGCAAAAGGATGAAAACAAGTTAACTCCAATAAATGTGACCACCAACTTTTAAGAATGAATGCTAAGCCACAATGTCAATTTCCAACAGCTACTTTCAGTTCAGCACTGCATGGTGTAGCTAAGCCAGAATCACCCTTGGCACCCAGGGACCCCAAAGATCCTTCCCTGTTACTGCAAATAAAGAACACACAGGCTTCCTGACTTAAAGTGGCCAGAGAAAGGCAAACTTCACCACTTTTTCCTTGGTTGCTTTCAAATCGCGTGTGCCAACAGGGAGGCACCAGACAGAGCTCGGAGGCAGTGTTGTGCCCTTTGCCTCGGACCTGAGACCAGGTCCGGAACCGCTGTCTGATTTGCCTTCCAGATGTGCCAGCCCTGTGGAGGCTCCCTCATGAGT
Source organism: Trichosurus vulpecula (assembly GCF_011100635.1). Classification (NCBI taxonomy): domain Eukaryota; kingdom Metazoa; phylum Chordata; class Mammalia; order Diprotodontia; family Phalangeridae; genus Trichosurus; species Trichosurus vulpecula. Next base: position 83,299,323 of record NC_050579.1, read on the forward strand.
CCTTCGCTAATTCACAAGGGCAGAATTATTTATGGCGTTTTTTTTTTGCCCCCAATAAAATGGATTGTCCCTTTAATATAGAAACAAAACTGTTTGTGCACTTCTTCAAAGAGAGACGTGACCCGAAGATGCTAATTAATAAATGAGAGCGTTAAAGACAACATGGAAACTATGTTTCTCTCCCTGCTTCTTTTTTGCTCTCCCACCACCTCCCGTTGGCTGTGGCCAGTGGGTTGAGTTTTCAGTTGTGACTGTGTCAGAATTTCAGAGACTTGGCAGCGGGGCCCTTCTCGCTGCTACTGCTAAGACACTAATAACAAACAGCTGAGGGAAGAATGAGGGCCAGGCTTCAAAAACAAACAAAGCCTAACTTTGGGCAGAGCCCTTGCTGCTGCTGCCGCTGCCGCCGCCGCTGCTGCTGCCGCCGCTGCCGCCTCAGCAGCAGCTCTGATGTTATTCTAAGCCCCCGATGTTAGAACTAAGCTCAGGGATGCCCAGAAGCGGCTAGTCGGACAGGCTTTTTGTGTTACGTCTTTAGTACAGGACCCCTGCTTGTTGCTTCCCTTATTTGGGGAAAAGTCAAGTCTAAGCTCAACCTAAGGAAAAGGAGATTCAGAAAATTCCAGGGTCAAGTGACATTTCCACCACCCCTGTCTCCTAGGACAGAAGCAATCGGGAGTTGTAATCCCGACAAAAGGAACATTGGAAGCAGCTCATTTTAAAAGACAGTATATTGTGGAATAAGGCAGCCTTTGGCAGAGAAACAAGAAAATAATAGTAAGAAGAAAAGGGCTCTGGATCTTCCTAGACTACCACCTCCCTCCAAAACACACTCAAAGGAAAGAAAAATAGATAAGACTTTAAAAGATTGATCTAAGTTGAATGGAGTAGAGAAAGTGTTGCAATTAAAAAAAAAAGGTGGAGTAAAAGTTGGCCAGCTTTTTCTAAATTCACAGCCCCTCAGTCATCTGGGCACTCATTAAAAGCTCTGTCAACATTTCCATTTGACACTTCTCCTCTCTCCTTTTTTTCATGAATTGGTAAGGAGAATATAAAGCTAGCTCCAGACTGAAGGTCTGCCACTCAAATTTCCAATCCAGGTGTGACTATTTCTTTTATCTGAAAAAAGTATAATAAAAACTGAATTTCTTTTGGACAGTTTTTTTTCAATGAAAAAATACAAGTTCAGGATTAAGTGTATTTATAATATTTTAATAATTTAAAAAGGAATTAGGTTTCTGAATACAAATCTGTAGCTGTTAGTCTGACACTCAGGCAACATTTTTTTCCTTAATGAGAACTAGAAACCTGGGCTCTGTCACACCTCTTTCCCGTAAAGGAGTTAACATACATTATGGTAAGGAGGCTTCATGGTGGATTGAGTGCTAGACTGGGAAGTAGGAAGATCTGAGTTAAAATAGGCACTTACTGGCTATGTGATATGGGCATCTAACTTTTCTCACCCTGTTTCATCATCTGAAAAGTGGGGATAGTAATTGCCTTTACTTCATAGGATTCTTGTAAAGATCAAATGAGATGACATATTTAATATATTTTGTGAACCTTAGAACACAGTATAAATGCTATTATTATTATTATTATATCAAGTGAAGAAAGATTCAAATTCTTGAACACATGGATCAAGAGGGCAAAAATAGCATTGGTAGCTATCAAACCTTGTATATATGTTTTTGTCTTTGTAAAATCCATGAGAATAACTTATTTTTATCATACATAATATAGTACTAACTGGAATTTCTCTCCAAAACTTCCATTCTCACTGGCAACATGGGTTGCCAGGGAATGGTGGGGTTTTTTTCCCCCTGATGATTCTAGAGGGAAGCTCCAGAGGTATTTTTCTAATAATCTAGCCTATAAATCTCCAGTTTTATGTTTCTCAATGGTTTTCAGTTGATATCAGCTAGGTGGTTTGGTAAGAACAGTTGGTACAAAATATTTCTCTTGAGGTCTGTGATTTTTTGCCAAAAGTTCATGCTGAGTTCAGGGGAAAGTGGGCTCAAACTAACACCCTACTAGGTCAAGGGGCTAATTCACAGCTCCTGAAGTCCCTTTGTAGGAGTCCTCAAGATGTGCCCTGTAGTTTTCTTCTGGGTTCCTTGGAGAACCCTGACACTGTCTTTCCTCAATTTGTCTATTTTGTGCTCATCTCCTGATGAAGACACTGATGTTAGCTGATTTTGTTCTTGGGGTCATTGCTAGAATGCCAATGAGAAGTCCACATTTTCTGTAGTTTACATGGTGTGTGTGTGTGTGTGTGTGTGTGTGTGTGTGTGTGTGTGTGTGTGTGTGTTTGGGGTAGGGTTTGGTGGGGCTAAAGGGAAAGACAGATTTTTTTTACCCACGTCCTCAAGTGATTGCTTCTCAAGGGGTTACCTGGAATTTCTTTCTCCTCTATGTAGGCACAGCCTCCTTTACAGAAGGCCCAGATCACAGAGCATACATTAGTTTAATGCCTTTGATCAATCAATTAAATCAATAAAAATGTTCTCACCTGATAAGGATATCAGCGTTAGAATATTGTGTTAGTTACTGTAAGTGGGACTGGGTGATAGATTGACTCAATAACCCCTAACTTTGTTTAAGGGTCTTCTGATTACTAATATCAAAGAAAGGATAAAACATCATGATGTATACCACCAAACATTATTGTCACTATGAGAAGGATATTTTGCACAGGGTCCAATTAGAAAAGAGATTCCCTATCCTACAGATGCTGCTGTCTGAAGATTATTATTATTTTTTTAAAATTTTACTCATTATTTATGGAATAAAACAAACATTTCCATAACATGGTACAATAAAAAGATGATCGTACATAAAGCTTCAAATCTACTATGCACAACTTGCTATTCGTTTCAAATATACAACAATATTATTATGTAAATTTATTTTTTTCCCTTCCCCTCCCTGCCATAGAGATGGCTATCATTAGACACAAATAGGCATATTTTTGTAAAATTATTCTATACATGCTTCTATTCATCAGTTCTCTCTCTGGATGCAGATAGTGTCTTTCTTCATATGTCCTTTATAGTTAATTTGGGTAATTATAGTGGACAAAATGACTTATTTGCTCCAAGTCATTCTTAAACTAATATTGCTTTTACTGTATACAGTGTTCTCTTCTTTCTGCTCATTTTGCTCTTCATTATGTCATGCAAGTCTTTCCATGTTTTTCCAAAATCATTGAACTCATCACTTCTTATAGCACAGCTTATTCCGTCACAATCCTATACCACAATTTGTTCAGCCATTCAGCCATCATTGCAATTTTCAGTTTTTGCCACCACAAAGAGAGTTTCTATAGACATTTTAGAACATATAGGTTCTTTTCCTTTTTTCCCTAACCAACTTTGGAAATAGACCAAATAGTAGTGTTGCTGGTAGTTTAATAACTCATTGGGCATAATTCCACGTTGCTCTCCAAAATGGGTGGATCATTTTACAATTCCACCAACAATGAATCAGCATCCCACTTTTCCCACATTCTTTCCCACATTTATTCACTTTCCCCTTCTATCATTTTAGCAAATCTAGTAGGTGTAAAATGATATCTCAAGATTATTTTAATCTGCATTTCTCTAATCACTAACGTTTTAGAGCATTTTATGTGACTATAAATTGTTTTGATTTTTTTCATTGAAAAACTGCCTGTTCATATCCTTTGACTATCACGTGAAGATTGACTTATATTCATATTTGACAAAGTTATTTGTATATTTTAAATATGAACTCTCTGAAGATTATATTGAATTGGTTTTATCAATCCCTGCAATGCTACAAAGTCTTCTCAATACAATTCATGGTTACACATGATATATCAATGTAACATTCTATGTAGGAAAAAATAAATGGCTGAAATATTTCTATTATCCAGACTGTAATGTGTCATTGGCAATCTAGTCAAACAAGTTATTATATCAGCACATATATCTGGGACGGGAATTGCAGATGAACTATAAGTTTCACTCAGAACTGAAAAGGAAGAAGGAAGTATGCTATAGTGCAGTCAGGGAATTGGTCAAAGCTTCTATTGATGCCAAGCTGGACCCTGGCACAAAACCCCCTTGCATTAAGTCAAATATCCATTATGTGATGCTGAACATTTGTGAATTTTGGAACATCACAATCTCAGAAGAATAATGTTTGTGGGTAAACCAAAAGGGAATAAGAGGTGCACAGTGGGTAAAAGTAGGCTATAATATTTCCAATGATGGGCACCATAAAGAGAAAGTAACATAAGGGATAACACTGAAGAAATGTATGATGGATCAATCAAAAAATAAGCATATATTAAATGACCTCACTGGGCATTCCTACACATATGAAATCACAAATCAGACCCCTCCCCCTAAATGTATATTCTCCAAAAAACCAGTTAAGTTGGAAATTTTTAATGTATACACACATACATATATATGTACACACAGTGTGTATATATATGTATATATGTGTGTATACATACATACACATACATCACACATACATATACATATATATTCCCTACTCAACAGCAGGGGAAACTACACCTTAGAGTTTGGGTGACTTGGCTGAAGTCACCTGGCTAAGAAGAAGACACAGCAAGTGCCTGATATCTGTCAGAATTAGGCAGGAATTCCCAAGGTTAAATTTTCTGATGGTCTTGCTGAGACATGTAAGGGGCAACCTCCTTGGGGAGGGGCAGGAGGTAGCCTTTTCACCATTTAATGGAGGTTAGTTGGAGAAGTAGTTTGGAGGAATGGCATTCCTGAATAAAATACTACAGTTTAACTGTAGTAGCCCCAAACTGTTTGGTAGCCCCAAAGCAGGGTTCTAGAAATAAATTCCAGAGAAAACAAGAATGCAGGCATCAGATATGAGAAACAAAACAACATGCTTTATTAATTTACCAAAGCCTGATTGTATGGCACTGTGTGTTGGCAACCAAAAATGGGCTCCTTAGCACTTAGCCAACAAGTGCCCTTGACTAGTTTGGCTTTTTCCCCTGAACTGAATACTGTTTGTATGTTGGACTGGAGTAAGCTTGTCGGCCCCTTCACCTTGCTTCCCTTGCTTAAGCTGATGGAAAGAACCTGTGCTTTCCCGGTCAACCCCTTCACCTTGCTTAAGCTGATGGAAAGAACCTGTGCTTTCCCGGTCAACCCCTTCACCTTGCTTAAGCAGATTGAAAGAACCTGTGCTTTCCCCGGCATACCTTACACCTCCGCAGAAGCCGGATGGTTAAAAGCAGCTCCCGTTGGAGCCAGAGGCTGCTATAGCCACAGCCACAGCCACAGCCACAGCTGAAGCAGGAGCTGCCAGTGGCAGAGCTGACCTACAGGAGGAAGCTGAACAAGGACTTCAGGCCAGTGGGTAATCTTTTTACCATAGAGGGGGAAGCATGATTTTGCTTTACGCAATCATGCTTCTCTGTAGCCTCCTGGTTACTCTTTCAAGGCGTACTTATTGGGCCTGGAAGCTTTTGATCAATATATCAAAATGGGGTTGCTGGTTCATGGGTTGGTTACTGTGGAGCCTAAATATATGTTTTGATTCTTCTGCCTTCTACTTTGAGAGTTTCTTATATCCGGTGGTTCCGGACCTTTCAGACATGTTTATGATCCTCTTTGAGATTATAAACTCTGCCCTCCTAATACATTTGGCGATGAGGATGGGATCGCTAGGTATAAGATCTCTATTTAGAAGCAGAACAATTTCAGAGGAAGAGATGAATATCCCAGGATGGGAGGATCCATTTTATTCCTCCCTAGCAAAAGAATTGGCTAAAAAAGCTGGACCCTGTGAAAACTGGGAACCAAGGCTACGGAGGGGAGATCCTAGGGATTTGGAAAAGTGTTTACAAGAAGTTGGGATTCAGTCAGGGGCATCACTATCTAGGCAAAGCTGGATAGTGTTATCAGCCTACTGGCTAGTATACGAAAGATTGTGATTAAGTGAAAGACGTGGGGGCACTCCTACCCCACAGCAAGAAGGGGAATCTCAGATAGCAGGAGACCAAACTGACTCAAATGAGAACTTTTCTATTAATGTGGCTAGGAGCAACAGGAGACCAAATAAGCCAAGAGTGCATTCCAACCCAGCCCGGAAAGAGCCTGACTGCCTGCTTCGTCCTAGCCATGGTGGCAGAGGAAGTGAGTGGGGGGAAAATGAGACAACGTTAGGGGCTGAGGCACAAAACACTACTGGGGTTCAGGATGTGCCTCACACAGAGAATAGGAGATGGTTAAATGATCAGACAAGGGCTCGACCCATACAAAGGAGGAAGACAGAAACTCGAGGTGAAGATTCAGTTACAAGGGAAATTCAGGAAGATTTCTCACCGCAAGAGGTCACAGATATTTTGAGTAGATTCAGCCAAAGAATAGGAGAACCATTGATATCTTGGATGGTAAGACTCAGTGATCAAGGGGCCAGTGGAATATCAGTAGATAGGACAGACTGTATGAGATTCATAGGTATCAGCCATGATCCTCTAGTTCAACAAGCTTTTAGGGAACATCATCAGCAAGGAGATGGTGATAGCAGGACTACTCTGTTGGCGTTAGCCACTGTGGGATGCAATAAGAGATATGCTACTGATTCTATGTGGCCCACTGAGCACAGACCCTGGTATTCACTTAGAGATTGTATCATGAGACTAAAGGAGGAGGTGATGAAGACTGCCATTATGATAGGAACCGCAGACAATTATTACAATGATCCAATGGGACTGCCTCATAGGAATTTAATAATTAGGACAGCTCCCCCTGCTTATAAACAACTAATTTTGAATTTATTACTTGGAGAAGTAGGGAGCCGTCTTACAACAGTGATAAATAAGATTTTACAGTTACATGACTGGGTGACTGGGGAAGGGATAGATCTCCTCGAGAGAGAAGGGTGAATAACCAGCAAACTTGGCGCCAAAGGAGAGTAACAAGGAAAGAAATGTTTACTGCTCTATTGAGAGCAGGGGTAGGTTTTGAAATGATAGATGGCATTCCAACCAATGAATTATACAGAATGTATAGAGATAAAGGACTTGATAACAGGAGAGATAGGGAAATAAGAACTGCTCCTGCAAATGCTACAGATGTTGAACCTTCAAACCCAAGTGAATCACATGAAAGGGAATACTAGGGAACAGGCCGAGCCCCAGTCCAAATTAAGGAAATACACAGGCTGGATTGCAGACCTCACATTAACTTGACCATATATTGGAAAAATGGGTCAAGTACGGTAACTGAGGCATTAATAGATACTGGGGCCGAGGCCACCCTTATTTATGGAAATCCAGACAAGTTCAGCATGGAACTCCTATTACCATTACAGGACTAGGAGGGACTGAAATATCAGCCAGGCAAGTTAAATTAATGATGAAAATTGGACAGTTGCCCAAGAAAGAATATAGTGTGGTTATTGTGCCTATTCCCGAATACATCATTGGAATAGACATATTGAAGGGTATGACCTTAAATTTACCCGAAGGGAAATACCAATTTGCTGTGAGGAAAATGGGCATTAATGCAGTCTTAGTGGGGAAAATGAAGATGGATCCAATCACTTTGCCCGAACCTTCTAAAATAATTACTTTGAGGCAATATCGTGTGCCAGGTGGGCAAGATGAAATTGCCAACACACACTGCAGATGTAACCAGAGTAGACCAGAATGTGGAACAGATGAGTAGGAAAACAAAAATCATGGTAAAGCTGAACTGGAACCTTGAGGTTCTTTCTGTGAGAAGACATTTATAATGAAGAAGAGTCAGTCAGTCAACTAGTACATATTAAGTCCTATGTGCCAGGCATTATGGTAAGTACTAGGGAAACAGGAGTTCTTACTTTCAAGGAGCTTACATTCTAACAAGGGAGACTGTGTGTAAATAACCGGGTACATGCAAGGCATATATTGAATAGGTAGAAGGTTTTTGTTGTTTTTCCTTCATTCTCAAAGGGGACTGTGACATCAGGAAGTTGATGCCATCATGTGCAAGTGAATTGGATTTAAGTGAGGGAGAGTTGTGCAAAGTCACCAACCTCACTTTCTCCCCCAGAGCCATCTGGGTCCAGTGACAAGACATAGATCAGGACAACTGGAGATGGCCCTGGATACAGTGGGAGACCTTGGCCTTTCTAAGCTAAGGTCTTTAATAGGTCTCAGTGTGACTGAGGCAATGCACATTCATGGATTAAGGCTAGGTAAGAAATGAGGCAGAGAATGACCTCAATACATAGTGGAAAAAAATCAATCTGGGAGGGAAAGACCCTTAGGGTTTCTGCCCCAAACAGAAATAATTGCTATTTACATTCACTCTGAGCCAATCAGGGCCCAAACAATGACCAAGTTGAGCTTTAATCTGAGAGGAAAAGGCACAAGAAGCTGGGAGCAATGGTAAAAGTCTTCTGCAGAAGGTGGGGTCTTGAAGTCTTGAAGGAAGCTCAAGAAATTAAGAAGCAGGGATGTGGAGACAGAGCTCCAAGCATTGGGGATAGTCAAGACAAAGGTGGTGGAGTGTTGCATGGAGGAGATCAATTTTTAAGAAGTCTGGAAAAGTTGGAAGGAGCAGATAATGAATAGTTTTAAATACAAACATATTTTATAAATTTGCCTGAGAGATGTGAGCTAAGTTCCACCTATATCAGAAAAAAAATTCCCTAAAGATGAGAGGTATACCAAATTGGAATGGATTGTCGAAGTAGTGGGCTCCCCCTCATGGGGAGGTTGATGTTCATGTCTGTATTGGGGCCTTTGAGATTTTTTCAGTCTTTGAAAGTTTGTGATTTTGGGGACCTGATTCTCTGATTCCATTTGATTAACTGCCCTTGTGATAGTTGTTCACTTTTGGTATCTAAAAGTGGGCACAGTTGGGTAGTGTGTGATCTGATATTGACAGTGGGATAGGAAGGCAAGTTGCTCTATCCTCAGGCTCTGTCTTTTTATACTAGACTAAACCTTATTGTATTCAAGCAGTTTTTAGGAAGGTCTTTTTTGTTTAAAGTTGGTGGCTGAAAAATGACAATGTGGAAATTACCACCTTTGGGGAGGAGAATAAAAACCGATTTACCCCATTTAAAAAATGGCTAAAGGGGAAAGAAATCACTAGGTTTTTGTTAATAGAAAATGGAGATGTGCCTTGTATTATAACCGAAAAACTGAGTGGATGGATTTTTCATACGTTTTCCAAGTACACGATGGCCTGAAGACCATGCTCGGAAAATTCCATCCCCAAAGTATAATTTTTCAGAAGGTTTGAATGAACACAGGGGAACATAATGAAAGTCTGTCTGGATACAAAGTTCCTAAGCATTTCCTTACTGGCAACCTAAGGCCTTCCAGGGTTCTAAGGGTTAACATTTCCACAGCCCTTGGTAATGAGGCATTAGCAGACACATGGTATTTGATTTACCTTGATCCAATGAATTACCTTCCATTCAGAATTTCTGACAAAGCTGCAAATGTTAGTTTCAGATTTCCCAGTAAGGAGAAATATAATGGTAGGATTAAGTTTAGCAGGGAAACATGTTTTAAAATAACCAAATTATACTTCCAAAGTTATTAATGTTTTAGGTGAAGAGGGAAAAAGAGAAAATGTGGTATGATAGCTACATAAGTCCTCAGGCTTCTTGTATTTCTAAGCCCTTTCCTAACTAGCCTGCAGGAGACCTAGGTTTTAATCTCATATCTGCCATTAATTAAATGTGTAATGTTGAGTACATGACTACCCCTTTCTGGGCCCAAGTTTTCTCATCTGTAAAAATGAGGCCGATGGATTAGATGACCCTTATGTTCCTTTCCAGATTAAAATGCTATGTCCCCATGTTCTAGTCATTCCAGAATAGAACAAAAACAAAATATTGTCTAGTTTTACTCCAAGTGTTTGCTAATCATGACACTTCTCCACCCGTCATTAAAAGGGTCAGCCACAAACCCCCTTGCTTTGCCAATGGACACTTATTATCTCTTTGGTCAATTGTAAAAAATTAAAATTGATATGGGTCAACCTGACATGTAATCGCTATTTGTCTGCTTCATGTTATTTCTGATATTACTCATAAAAATTTTCCTTAATTCCCGTTTTGACAATCTGGGAAATGCCATGGCATAGAGAACCATCTTGAAAGCCAGCAAAGCCTGGGTTTATACTCCACCTCTGACACATCTTGGCTATGTTATCTTGGGCAGCTCACTTAACCTCTCAATTCCCTAGGCAAGTCTCTTAACACTAAATTGCAGAGTAGGAATGGAGGAAGAGTTCCTTACCTACCCAGGAATTCTCAATACCAACAACATAGAGTCTCTATCTCCTATCCCTACAATCTTAGTTATTAAAAAAAAGATGGAGGACTTAAATTAGTTATGACTTCAGATTTGGGTTCAATCTGGTGGGCATAATTTGGTGGAAAGAAATGAGATACATTCCCTACATTGACCTGGAGGGAGGAAGGAAAATCTGGTACAAATATATTTTGCCATATTAAATAGATCTGTTCCTGAAAAGTGGCATGTAGATAATTTTTCGTAAAGTGAAAAATATTGAAAAATGCTTGCTACTTAGAGTACAGAGTAGATTTTTTTTCAGTGAAGAAAGGAATCATTTTGTGATATTTGACTGCCCTTCTGGCTGTGGACCAAACCTTACTGTGAGGCCAGCCCTTACCCCACATCACCCTCTAAATTATTAACTCTTTATGTTTGTTCCTCTGTCTACTTGCTTTTATTTCTCTATTTTTCTACTTGTTTGGCTTATAGTGATCTGTGGTTGTAGTTTACTAATGCAAATGGAGGGGAGGGCTTTTCTTCCAAAGAAGTGTAAAGTAATTGATCAAGGATGTGTAGGACCAGAAAAGAGGTTTATATTGAGCATGAAAGATACTAGGTAGGAGACCAGACTGATGCATGGGTTTCTGGAGGTATTAAGAACAGAGGAAGACCTATAGCAGGCTTGGTAGACCCTAGAGAGTCTATTCAAAGAGGTGAATGAGAAGATGTGTTGTGGTATAATCAGCATTGGAAATATCCTCATTGATAAGATCATGGCCACAGCAATTCTGAGGTCAGTTAATTCCCATATGCCTCAGTTACCTTACCTATAAAATGACAGAGTTGAACTAGATCATCGTTATGCATGATTGGAGGAAAGTTCCAAACTGATAAGGTCACAGACCCATTTGTATATCAATAGTGTGTGTGCGCGTGCGTGTGTGTGTGTGTGTGTGTGTGTGTGTGTGTGGTAGGATTTCATTTTTGACAAAACCAGGGACCAAGATGTAGCCACAGAAAATTAGATAGATAAAACATTAGCAAGTCTTTTCTGTGGGCCAGGTACTGTGCAAAGTGCAAAGGGGCAAGTTCTGGAAGGAGTCAGGGGAATGAAAGACTGAGCCAGAATTGGAGTAAGCATGGATGTTTTTCTCAAATGGAGATTCTAGAGATAAACTCACCAACCAAAGGAAGAAACTATAAAAGTTAAGGTGTTGCCAGCATGACAAGGGCTCTGGAACAGGTGTCCAGAAGCGATCTGGTTGTCTTGGACTGAAGTAGATTTGGGTAAGAGGCCAGATAATAAGATGTTAACCTAATTGTAAAGACATGCCTGTACCCTGTACCCCTTTGCAATTCCTTTATTGAATTGAAAAGGGCAACTATTATTGGCTGGTTGAAGATTGTCTATGCCCCTGGTCACTCTTACAAAGCTAACTTGCCAACTCTGAAGGCCAAGTAGGAGCCAGTAGTCAAGCCAGAACCCAGTCCTTGAGAGGGAACCACTCTACCCTTTTGGAGGGAAGTCAGAGATTCCTCCCTTCTCCCCCCACCAATTATCATGGCACTTTGTAGGCATAAACATTTTCCCAGAAGGAGACAGTATATCTAAAGTACAGAGTCACATTGTTTGAGGGAAGAGCAGATGGATACAGAGAGGCGGGCAGCATTCAAGCTATGAACCAGCTTCAAGAAGTGTTACCTCTGGAAGCTGAGAAGAAAGCAGACTAAACTCAAGAGAGAATTGCCCTTGGAAGTAGGTGATCAAGATATAGAAAAGAAGAGACCTATGGAGCACAGGCCGCAGCTCACTTAAAGAGGAGCAATATGAGGATGCCATGAAAAAAGAAAGTAAAAACATTGAGGCCCTATAGTGCTAAAGACATGAGTTGTCCTGAACTCTTGGGTTCCAAGCTGGCAGCTAAGTGGTGCAGTGCAAAGTGTTGGACTTGGAACGTGAGTTCTAATTCTGCCTAAGGTATTTACTAGCTATGTAACCCTGGGCTTCACTTAATACTTAGCTTCTGTCTGTCTCAGTTTTCTCATCTATAAAAAAGGGTATAATAAGAGAACCTACTTCACAGGGTTATTCCAAGGATCAAATGAGATAAGATAGAAAGAGCTTTGCAAACCTTAAAGTAGTATAAATAATATTATTATTCACTACAATTGTATTGACCATAGTTAGGCTTCTCATTGAATCTGGATTCATTTGTGGGAGAATGTACCTCCGATTTATGAAGCAAGTCTTTTGTACTACTCTTCTTACTATGTATACCTTCTTAGAAAATGGCTTTGCTTTGATCTAATTGTGCCTACTGGCTGACTATTAAAAGTAAGCACATTGATGGGGGTGGAGGGGTCTTGGCTTGTGAGTTGTAATTTTGGAAGATCTAGATCCAACCAAGGAGTAGCTGTCCCCTGGTGACCTAACCTGTAAACTTGTGAGCAGCACGTGAGGATTACTCCAAGGGGGTGCAATGAAAAGAAACACTAATGGTGCAGAAATTAAAAACTCACTTGTATGAAATATATTTTTTTACTTTAACTGCATAATTCTAATTTTTTCTTTGCTATCTCTCATTTTTCCACAACCTTAATCAGAGGTATATACTCTTCTAAACTATCATGAAAATAGAAAAGGAAAAGAAGGCAGTTTTACTCGATGCCACAGTTGACATTTTGCCTCTTTGTTTTCCAAAGGACTTATAATTATGGTTTTCTATGGCATATTCCAAGCTTCTTCCATGGATTTTAATACTTCCTCCCAGTTTACCATAATTACTGCATTTCTTAATTCTTCCAATTTTTCTTTCTTATATGTGCTTATAGTTCTGTGGCCTGTTGAACCTTTTATTATTATATAGAGTTCAAGTTGTTTTGTTTTCTTCTAGCATGCCATTGTTTGGTATCGTGATAATGAGCAATAACCAATTTTTTTATTTTCCTTCAAAAATTCAGACAACAGACATTGGACAATCATGAGAGACAGCTGGTAGTTTCCTATACCAATGTATTCAATCATAGGTCTAGCCAGGGTGTGTCAGAGGTGGGGGGGGGCGTAAGCAGGGATGGGGTAGGCTAATGAGGAGAAGAAAAACATGCAGTAGACTTGTGTACTAGTGTGATTTTGTCACAGCCTTCAAAGTCACTCTTTCTAAGCACTAAGTGTGAAGTACTGAATACACTTTTGTATAAGGTCATTCTATTATTAGTTTTATTTAGCTGTTTTATTTTGTAACAAGGCATCTCACAAAATAATATAATCTATAAATGAATGTAATATAAAACAAAATTCATCAATAAAATGGAAAATGACAAAAATATTATGGAGCTGGATTAGATGACCTCTACTATCTTTCCAGCTATAAAACTTATGAATCAATTATCTGGAAACAGGGAAATTTAGAGAGCTTCAACATATCTAAGTTGGGGTGGAGTTGTAAGTGAGATGATAGTCACCCAAAAGTTTATAATTCCCATATCTATTTATCCAGCCCTGGTTTCTGTCATGAATTCTAGTCTTGTATTATCAATTGCTATTTGGACAGCTTGAACTGCATATCTCTCTCTTAGTTATCTCCAACTCAAATATGTCTAAAACAGAACTCATCTTTTCTCCCAAAATTGCCTCTCTTCTATAGTTCCTTATTACTGTTGAGGACTCTACCATCCTCCCAGTGTTCCAGCCTTGCAACTTTTGTGTCATTCTTCATTCCTCACTCTTGCTTATTTTACATTTCCCATCCATTGCCAAATATGGTTATTTTATTTTCATAACACCTGTTGTATACATTACTTTCTCTACACTTATATACCAGATATTGATATAAATTTTCATCATTTCCTATACAATTTTAATCCATGTAAAGCATTTGCAATTTGATGACACCTCATTTTTTCTTGTCCGATAATACTTTTTAATATTTTATTTTTTCCAATTACATGTAAAGGCAATTTTTAATATTCCTTTTAAAATTTTTTGAGTTTCAAGTGCTCTTCCTTCCTTCCAAACCTCCCCCTTCCAAAGATAGAAAGCAGTTTGATAGTGGTAGTATGTGTGCAGTTATGCAAAAATATATGTCCATATTAGGCATGTTGTGAAAGAATACAGACACCCCCCCCCCCCATAAAATCATGTAACAAATAGTATGCTTTGATCTGCATTCAGACTCCATCAGTTCTTTCTCTGGAGGTGGATAACATTTTCTTTTATCCTAAGTCCTTCAATATTTTTTTTGAATCCTTGTATTGGTGAGAATAGCTAAGTTAATCACAGTTGATCAATGTTGTAGTTACTGTGTACAATGTTCTCTTGGTTCTGATCACTTCACTTTGCATCAGTTCTTGTTAGTCTTTCTAGGTTTCTCTGAAAGCATCCTGCTCATCCTTCCTTAAAAGCCATGTAAAGCATTTGCTACAACAATGAGAAAAAGGAGTCTAGAAACCATCTTAGGGATGAGTGGTCTGTTTGTGAGTGGAGAGAGGTAACAGGCAGGGACAACAATGGTTTAGAATATAAACTTATTTTCAAAATAACACAGGGATGGATGGTGATTATGAGCAAAGATGGATGGAATATTATGACACTATTGACATACAACAGTGAGAAGCAGTAAGAGAAAAATGAGTTTGTAGAAACCTTGGCTTGAGACTCAATTAGTCCAGCTCATGACATTCGTTAAGGATGAAACTGAAAGGGGATCACAGATAAACAAAACACAGCGGGGGGGGGAAGTTCTATTAACATTTCTACAAAGAATTGTTTTATTCTTCATTGACAGTAGAGTCACCATTTTAATATGCCATTCCTCAGTGTGTTTCATTAGGAAATAGAAAAATAAATAAAGAGCTCTTATACTAGACCAACTATACAGAGAGAAAGTCTGAGTGTGAGACAAGACAATTTTGAGAGTGTTGTCAGATCAGTACTCAAGATATCTGATAGAGGTGAAAATGCTGTTATTGTCCAAAATGGTGACCAAGAGGCTATCAAAAACTAAAAACCCATGTGACTTTCCCCCCGACCTCTACAAAATTATTTAAAAATAATCATCATGTATATCGAAGGTTTCCCTGAAGGCATGAAAAAGGAACAATAATTATTTTAAAATGACATTGTGAAGCTGACTACATCTTTTCTAATACCTAGTGGACTGAAAGATTCAGAGAATTTAGGATCCCACTGTGCTTATTGGTTCTTGGCTAGAAAAAAGCATTTGTCATTAGAACAAAACACTTTCTTGGAGGCTCCCTTTTTTCAAAATGCATCCCATGCATATTTTAAGATCATAGAATGTTCCTTATAACATAAAATTTTATTTAATTAATTTCAGACTATTAATATGAAGCAAACACAAGTCAGGGAGACACACGTTGCCAAGAGCGTTTACCGATTTTATGGGAGAGTCCCGGTATATAGTCCAAGGGAAGATAGACTGCTTAAAGAATGTAAGATACTCCAGATGCTCTTGGTTTTGAGTAATATTGCTGATCTTACTTAGGAGGGTTGGTTATGTTTCAGGGCCTGATTAAATCAATAAATTCACTCAAAATTCACATACCTATCCACATAAGAAAAATAAAGTGGATGAAGACAGTCTACTATCCCTACCATGATATCCTATTGGATGAGTAATCCATAGAAGTCTTTGTCCATATATCAGAACTGTGAGTAACCCAAAGGGCAATTATGAGACACATGGTATACATAAATATGGATCACAGGATTATATGATGGATAAGAATTAAGAAAGTATCAACAAAGTTTTCTTAGAAAAGGAGGTAGACCAGTCCTTTAGTGAGAACAACAAACAACAACAGATAGACAAATCGAATTGGGCAAGCATACCCTCGTTATGTTGTGAGATTAAGATCAATTCTTATCCTATTATCATTTCATTTTGTTTATCTTATTTATTTTATTATCTTATTCATTACCAATTCAACTTTCTTATTAATCTTATTTACAAGTAATTGATTTTTTCCTGTTACTGCTTTTGTCCTGTAATTTCTTAAATCATGATTCTCTGTCTCTGAACTTAGTTCAGAATTCATCTAGCCTGTAATAGGTTCATTTTAGAAGTTCAGCTCTCTTGCTAATCATTGATTTATTCTTGCCCTAAGGAATTTAAGTGACCTTGGGGATGTCCGTGAACACAAAAGGAGTCAGGTCTAATATCTTTACACCACCAAGCTATCCTTTGGGGATGTCTGATTTGCTGTCCAAAAGTCTGGGCTGCTATCTCCCACCTGGACTCAAAAAATGAGCACTTCTTAGTCTCATGAGAGAAGAAGGAGGGTCATTGCTAGCTCCCTTTGCCAAACTTCCAACTAATTATGTTGTTCCCTGTGCCTCAGGTTTGTAACCAATCATGTTGCCCTTAATCCCGTGATGTTGTCTACCCTGTTCTGTTCTTTGTTCTGTAATCTCCCAAACTTATGAAAAAGGGACTGGTTTTTTGCTCTGGGTCTTTGGCACAAATAGAAGCAATCCATTGACTCATTTATTGACAGGTAGCATGCTCCTGTTAATAAATGTTACCATTCTCAGAGATTTGCCTCAGTTTACTATTTGTTAAATTTCAATTTTGACAGTTGAAAGGAAGGCCCAAATCTTAATGGACCTTTTATGGATGATTTACCATAGGATATGGACAAGAGTTGCACTAGGTAATGATGTCTGAATGGGTTGATGTCTGCACTATTGGAGGGAGTATCTAATCATGGTTCCATTGAAGTACTGTAAAAGTATCATTATTTACTTCCACTGGATTCCTACTTCTAGGTACGTGGACAGGTCCTACAAAGCTATAAAGAATTCAGGGATAAATATGGACACAGACTATGAATCATATCTGAAAATCAGGTGAGCTAAGTTCAGAGGTTTTTATACCTGGAACTTTGGATGCCAGGCAATGGGTATTTTTGGCCACAGAGACTCACGAAAGCTATCTACTAAGGTGTGGGAGAATTGTTGTTTAAACTGGCAAAGGAAGAAGTACCAATGCCAATGGAATCAGGGACTGTTTAAATGCTAATAAGGTGATTAAATAACTTTTCATGTTCTGCCTCCTCAACAAGAGTTTAATTCCTTCCTTGAATATATGGATCAAGTAATTTACATCACTTTATTACATAACTCATCATAGATTATTTTGTATTATATTTATTTGCATGTCTGTGTGTCAAATTTCCTTATGTTGAAACTGCATGAGGACAAACATCATATCTTATTTTCTGGTTTGCCCAACATGTAACACAGTACTTTACACACAGGTACCTAATACATATTTTTGTAATTGTGTAAGAGGGAGGATGGAAACCCCAATTAATGTGGATTCAGAAGACTTAGACTGCAATCGAGTCAATCCATCAGAGGTCCAAATCAGGTATGAATGTCCTTAATCATTTTGGGAGAAGTAAGTACCTAGGTCACTGAATTAAAACAGAGAATACTACACAACGGGCATCCTGGAAGAGAATGTGATATGATTCTGAAAGAGAGTCATGCTGGAACATTCTAGCAGCAGTGAATCCAGGGGTCTACAGAATTGCTCTAGGTGGATGGTGAAAGTGAGAATTGAGAACTTGCTTCCTGTCCCCATTACTGAGAGGACGTACCTCGTGAAGAGGTGAACTTTCTGTAAGCATCTTTAGCAGTGGTCCTAAAAAAAGTAGGTTCTAAGGGCAGCATTTACTTCAGGCATTGGAAGACACAAATCAGGGAGACACATGGTGCCAAAAACATTCACCATTTTTATGGTGGAGTCTTAGTGTATAGTCCAAGGGGAGAGAGATTGCTGAGTATATAGTAGACATGCCTAGTATTGACTTCTGGAAACAGCTACATTAAAAAGGAACTTCATGAAGACTTCCCAAAGAAGAAAAAGACTTATAGTAACCAGAAGTTGTGACTCAACACTTTGTCACTTAAGCTGTCTGAGCTTGAACCTACTTTTACCATGGACCCTATGTTTGTGGGGATTGTTGTTGTACCAGTTGTTCTCATACCACCTTAGTAAATACCACTTACCAAAAGCTAATCAAATCTGGCTTTCCAGCAATCAACAGGGAGTGCACTAGGGGACTCCTGAGCAGTAGTACAAGGCAATCTCAGCCTCTCTGGCTTACCCCTAGAACTTGGAATCAGACACTCTCTGGAGACTCTACCTCTCAGTGCTAATGAAAGTTGGTAGAGCGAGCCCTGGGAATATGGTGGTGGTGGGGCATAGTGGGGTGGGAAGATGCTCTGATCAAATCTTTAAGATTTTCTCTTCAATGCCTAGGACAGTCTTTGTATCTATTAGGTTCTAAATAAATGTTTTATTGAACTTCAGGTTAAATATCTTCATGACTACCAAGAATGTAAAAATCAGGAATGGCTTACAGGAAATTAAGCATAAAGGAAATGCCTCTGCTTTTTATCTTGGGATTCTACAGTTATCAGCACAATCCTGAGTAAATACCTTCTATATGTGGGTGCTTATGTTGTCTTAGTCAACTGATCTCTGGCAGCAGGGCAAGATGCCTTGGAGGGAGAAGGAGAGAGGCATGGGGTGACAGTGATTAATGTGGGCAGTATCAATATGAACATTGTGTGTAAACAAGTTTTGTGGTTGTATTCATCTTTGAAAACTATTTCCAAGGCCAGAGATTAACTGTGGTATGAGTACGCAAATTTATTTTCTACCATTTAGATGCCTACATAAGATTTGTTTGGGTTAATTGACTCCTTAAAAATATAAATTTAACTCTAGTTTGTGCATTTTTTGCAAAGGTTTTTAATGTCAACTGTTTAAAATATTTAAAAGTAACTTTTAAAATATTTAAAGTTATAGTATCATACATTTTTAGATTTGGAAGCCATCTTAGAGCTCATCTAGTCTAATCCTTTTGTCTTATGGAAGAGGAGCCTGAGGTTTAGTATGATTAAGAATTTTTTCCAAAGTCCTTTATTAATTTAGTGCTGGGACTGGAATTCAGGTCTCTTCACTCCTATGCCAGGAGTATTTCCATTGTACCAAACAAGTTGAAATATTTAGAAAATGAGCTTTGTCAGTATTTTCTCAGATACATTTTCTCTCTAATCTTCTATGTGGAATAATACTTCTTTATTGTACCTCAAGGTTTTGTTGCTTTTGGAGGCTAATATTTGTACATCTTCCTATGAGGATCCTATGAGCCATCTTCTTCAAAGAGTGAAAATTCCTAGGGTCCTTAGTGGTGAGTTAGAAACTACCCTCCTTTCTAATCTGAACAAGGCTCATGGCATTCCAGGAAACATCTATTATGTCTGGGTCAGGACAAGAAGAGCACTTGAATGAAAAGCCATAAAAATACCTTTCCGCTACCACAAAAAGAGCCGCTATAAATATCTTTGTACATATGGGTCCCTTTTGCTCTTGTGTGATTTCTTTGGGATACAACCCTAGAAGTGGTATTGCTGGGTCAAAGGGTTTGAACATTCCTGTGGCTCTTTGGGCGTAGTTCCAAATTACTCTCCAAAATGGCTGGATCATCTCACAACTCCACCAGCAATGTAACAATGTTCCAATTTTCCCACATCCTCTCCAGCATTTATAATCCTCCTGCTTTGTTATTTTAGCCAATCTTACAGGAGAGATGTGGTATCTAAGAGTTGTTTTGATTTGCATTTCTCTAATCAATAGTGATCCAGAGCATTTTTTCATATGCCTATAGATAGCTTTAATTTCTTCCTCTGAAAACTGCCTGTTCATATCCTTTGACCATTTCTCAATTGGGGAATGGCTTGTATTTCTATATATTTGGCTCAGTTCCCTGTATATTTTAGAAATGAGGCCTTTATCAGAGATAGTAGTTGCAAAGATTTTCTCCCAATTTTCTGCTTCCCTCCTTATTTTTGTTGCATTGGCTTTTTTTGTACAAAACATTTCAATTTGACATAATCAAAATTATCCATTTTGCATTTTGTAATGCTCTCTATCTCTTGTTGGGTCATGAATTCTTTACTTTTCCATAAATCTGATAAGTAAACTATTCCTTGCTTTCCCAAATTACTTATAGTATCAGCTTTTACTCCTAAATCATGAACCCATTTTGACTTTATTTTGGTATATGGTGTAAGATATTGGTCTATGCCCAGTTTCTGCCCTACCATTTTTCAATTTTCCCAACAGTTTTTGTGAAATAGTGAATTATTAGCCCAGAAGCTGGCTTCTTTGGATTTATCAAAGAGTAGATTGCTATAGTTGTTGATTTCTCCATCTTGTGTACCTATCCTATTCCACTGATCCACATCCCTATTTCTTAACCAGTACCAGGTAGCTTTGATGACTGCTGCTCTGTAGTATAGTTTAATATCTGGTATGGCTAGGCCACCTTCTCTAGCATTTCTTTTCATGTGGTAGCCAAGAACTGGAAATCAAAGGGATGCCCTTCAATTGGGGAATGGCTGAACAAGCTGTGGTATATGAAGGTAATGGAATACTATTGTGCCATAAGAAATGGGGAGGATACGGACTTCGTAACAACTTGGAAAAACCTACACGACATAATGCTGAGTGAGCGGAGCAGAGCCAGGAGAACATTGTACACAACCACAGATATATGGATTCCATAAGGACCAACCCTGACAAACTTCGCTCTTCTCAGCAACCTAAGGTGCAAGAACAACTCCAGGGGACTCACAATGGAGAATGCTATCTTCATCCAGAGAAAGAACTGTGAAGTTTGAATGCAGATTGAGGCACACTACATGCTTGCCTTTTTTCTTCTCTTTTGTTTTTTTTGGGTTTTTTTTTTTTTGGTTCTGTCTCTTCTTTCTCATGATTCATTCCATTGGTCATAATTCTTCTCTACAACTTGACTAGTGCATACATTAATTCAATGCGAAGTTATACATGGTAGTTATGAGATTCCATGCTGTCTTGGGGAGGGAGGGGGGAGGGAGGGTTGAAAATCTGGATCTCAAAATTATGTAGAACCGTGTGTGGTAAACTAAAAATAAAAAAATATTAAAAAAATAAAAGCTAAAAAAAAAATACCTTTCCGAGGCCATATTTAAACTCAGGTGTTTCTGGTTCCAGGCCTAGCTCTCTAATCACTATACTATCTAGCTTGAACTCCGAGGACCTGGGCTGAAATTCTGACTCCATCATTCACCATCTCTGTAACTTTAAGCAAGTCAGTTTACCTATCTGGGCCTCAGTTTTGTCATCTATAAAATGGAAATAATAACAGCATCTACTTATTAGGTTTGGAAAGCCTACAGTGGATGGAGTGCTGGGACTGGAACCAGGAGGACTCATCTTCCTGAGCTCAAATCTGGTCTCAGACACTTACTAGCTGTGTGACCTTGGACAGATCACTTAAGCTGGAGAATGAAATGGCAAACCACTTCAGTATCTTTGCTGATACCGAAACCCCAAATGGGGTCATGAAGAGTCGGACACCACTGAACTACTAGTTTTAAACTTTAATAACTAAAAACAACCTGTAGAATATAAGTATGAACTGAGTCTGCTAATTAGGGAAACTTCTTTTTTAAAGCAAATACTGAGTTGAGTTGAGCAAATAAAGGGGAAAACAGAAACCAAATATGCCTGACTCATACCTCCTGATCAGCTGCATGGAATACTACAAAGCCAGGTAGCCATTGAGTCAGTCAGCAAAAGTTCATGAGTTTCTTTCAAAATTATTCAGGAGTGATGGCCATACCTGACTCAGTGTTTTAAAGGAGATATAATATAGATGCTTAGGAACCTGATAGGCATGTCCAAACTGTCTGATCAGAAAGACAAAATAATAGATCCTGGCCTAATTTAGGAGCTTCTCAAGACCACTGAATTGCTTTATCAACAAAAGAATAGCTTTTTTTGGAAAAAATAATCAAATTTCCTTTATCTCCTTTCTTGATAGTTGAGTAGCCATCTAAATATGAGTAAGGACAAAGGAAATCTTTTGTTTCCTGTGGCAAAGTCCAATAACTGAGGTCCCGGTGTTCCTTTTATTTTGTACATGGCTTTCTATCCATTTGTTTTGTGTCAGAGAATAGAATACATCTGGAGAGAACTACATATCCTATGACTGACTCTGGGGAAAACACTGCTCTATTCCTTTCTGTTGCTACCATATCTCATCAAAGCCCTCAATTGATTTCTGGCTACTTGGCCAACAGGTCCTAGGAGAGGTAAAGGATCACTATCCTAGCTCTACAGTTTCTTTGGAAGACTTTCACTCCTCCAGTTCTCAGGGACCTGTGTCTTGTCATCTCCTTTGATCATATTACATTCTATCTTGTATCATTTTGTTAGATTTTCTTAACTCCTTGAGGGTATGGACTGTGTTATACTTTATCTTGTATCACCAGCATCTACCAATACTGCTTTCTATGTAGTAAAGAATCTAAATGTTTGGGGAACTCAATCACTGAATTTTCAAATACAGTAGAGTGATTTCTGAATATATCAATGCACTCTCGAGATTCTTTGGAAAAAGAAATGTTACATTTGAAAATTTAAAATTGTGCTAACGGAAAGTTCAGCACATCTTTTGTGTCTCTCACAAAAAGTTATACTTTTAACCAGTTATTTGTTGTTGTTCAGTTGTGTCCAACTCTTCATGACCCCATTTGATGTTTTCCTTGGCAAAGATACTTGAGAGGCTTGCCATTTCCTTCTCCAGTTCATTTTACAGATGAGAAAACTGAGGCAAATGGGGGGAAAGTAACTTGCCCAGGGTCACACTTCTAGTAAATATCTGAGGCCAGACTTGAACTCAGGATGATGAATCTTCTGACCCCAGGTCTGGCTCTCTATATGCTCTGACACCTAGCTGCCCCAGTTAAGTAATTGCTTTTCATTTAACTGAACTATTAACCAGTTAAACATGGGGATAGCGTAGTTCAAGTTAATTTCAAAGGCTACTAATCCAACTCTGACTAATTCACTGAATTGATTTACTAAATGACTTCTAGAAACATTTTAAAAATTCTGTTCATTAACCAAAGAGATGAATTTCTACCCCAAGAAAAACAGGATGAACTTTCCTTCAGGTTACGCTCATCACTTCTAATCCCATCACCATTCTGCTTACTCAAGCCTTGATTGATACCCCTTGCCTCAGCCTTCTCTTCCTTCTGATTAGAGGTTGGGATGGGGAGGAGGAGGCAGAGTACCAAACTCCTTCCAATGCCTTCTTCTATAGAAGGTATATACTGGACTCAACTCATTCTACTCTGTACCTGCTGGTCTTCCTGATTTCAACTCTACTGGACAAGATGCCCTCTCCACCGAGTACCCCTTGCCATCCACCTCTTACTCCTTCCTGCCTCCTTTTGTGTGTCATCTCTCCCCATTAGATTGCAATCTGCTTGTCGTCAGGATTGTCTTTTAAAAAAAATAATTGTATCCCTAGCACCTAGAAGTGCCTGGCACATAGTAGGCATTTAATAAATGATTATTGGATTGGATCTGGGGATTTCTGCTAATAGCAAATTTGTAGTTTATGACTACACTAAGACTTTTTGGGGGAACCCTGAATGCATATGTATGTACACACATAATTGATATGCTGTACCATATGTTCTTTATGTAACGCCTCACAGGTGGAACGACCACTTATTAAGGTCATTTGAGTTCTTCAAATGCTGACTCCTCTTTGATCTGGCCCAATATAGACTCAATAGACTCAACTGTTACAGAATTCTGATCTATATTAGACATTTAAAGAGATTGCAGTATATTAAACAAATCCCATGATTAACCAATTTTTTTCTTGCAAAATATGCCACATGGATATTGAAATTGATTCCACATGAAATATATCTTCTAAGCTGGTTTTGTATGTGCCAATTAAATATTCAACTAAGATTGAGAGCACATGCTATTTTTTCCTTGATTTATGCAACATATGCTGTCGAATATATTTGTAACTGTGGAGACCATTGTGTAGAATTGCTATCCTCATAGTAACTTTAGAACAATTCCAATGTGTCAGTTCAGGGTTTGGGGGCAGGTTCCATTTTGGTTGTCTACATGTGGCAAAAATCCCTTTGTTATGCTTTGTGGTCTTGCTTACTGCTAACATTCCTTCACTAACTGAAGGGTATTAACACAGCTGTTCTAATAACAAGAAATATTGATATTATGCAAAGATGATGCCTCAGGCTTATGCTTTGGAGTTTCAGACATATGCTTTTGGTTGATTTCTCTACTGTGATCCTGATTTGTTTTGGTCTAGCCACAATGTCACCTGGCTCCCTTGTGACCTGTGTGGTGTAGGTTTTAGTATTGGTTGGTTAGATGTGTTCTGTAGATGAAGGGCAGGCTTCAGTTAACTAGGAAGAAATGTTGTGACCTTGACCTCTGCTCTGTTTTGTGGTCCTCAGGTATACATTGGACTACTGTCAGTGGTCCATTTGAATCAATGTGGACTGTTATTTTCTAGCTCCAATTCAACAGACATTTATTAAATGCTTTCTATATACAATGAGAGAGGTACTGTAGCATTGTGGGTAGTATGCAAATCTTGGATTCAGGAAGACCCAGATTTAAGTCTTGCCAATGATACATGTTGGCTGTGTGACCACAAGACACCACTTAAATTCTTAGTGATCCAGTCCACTCTGAAACTTTAGTTATATGTCTGAGAGAAATGTCCAAACTTTCTGATCACTCTCCACTCGTATAGGGATTTTTCACCTGAGAATTCCTCATACAGTTGAAATCAGAGGTTCATATTACACCCTTCTTCCCACCCCCAATGTATGAGGAACCATGATGGGCCCTGGGTATATAAATAAGAGAACAACACAGGCTCTGCCTTCAAGAGCTAGATGGAAATTTAAAAGTCATTTAGTAAAGTAAAATCAAGTTCAGAAGCATTTATTAAGCACCTACTATGTGCCACTTACTATGCAAAGCACTGGGGATACAAAAAAGGGCAAAAGTAACTTGTGTCCTTGTGGAGCTAACAATCTAAAGGCTTAGAAAACATACTCCATGCATCTAGTTCAATTGCTTCATTTTAAAGATAGAGAAAATGAAACCTAGAGAAGGTACAGTAAAATGTGACAGAATCAGGATTTGAATTCAGGCCTGTGACTCCCTCGGCAGTGTTCTTTCCACTCCACTGCTTATCTACAATCTGATTTGTGGGCATATTTAAGATTGTAAGCTCCTTGAGGGTAGGGATTGTCTTTCACCTCTTTTTGTATCCTCAACACTTAGCACAGTGCCTAGCACATAGTAGGGGCTTAATAAATGTTTATTGACTGTCTGATATCTTTCATTATCTTTCTACTGAGGCTTCAGAACACTGGGTATGTTTTCCCTCCTGGTTCTAAGTTTAGTTTGTGCTTGGCCAATTCAGTTGCTTTGAAAGAACAGTGCTTATGCTGAAACCATGGCACTACCATGCTATCAGGCTAATCTCTACAGGCTTCATAAAATGATATGAAGGTTCTTTCTGACTCAGAGGGTAGTGCCATTATTCTGTTTTTTATATAAGGTTATCCAATGGAGAGTATGGAAAAAGTTCTGCCTTATTTCTCTGCCACCACCACGCATTTGCCTCAGGCACATAGTTTTGATTTGAAATCATGATCATGTGGGCTCCAGGTATTGTCCCCATATATTTTATGTCCAATGGAAGAAAGGATCATCTGGTTTGGCCTTAAGTACTCCTTGGGTTTCTACACTCAGACAAGATGCTAAAAGCTCCATCTGTCATCTATAGAGGAAAAGACACAGACACCCAGAGGGAAATTTAAGGAATCTGTGGGCAACCTCAAGCAGACACCATTAAACATGGTGCATACTGTACATTCAAAGCTGTCATCAAATCAGCAGCTGTGACTCCCCATGAGTCTTAATCAGGAGGCCCTAATGAAATCTTTTGATAGTGCTGAGCCTTCAGGACTTAGTACTTTTTGTTCATCCCTCAGAGCTGACATTTTAGAGACCATTGAGGTTTGACATCATTTATGTGCTATTCCTGCTCAAGAGAGCTTTGAGAGTGGAATCAAACGTGCTGCCTGTGGAAAAGTCTTTTTAGCTTTGGAGTTCATACCCGGGGGCTATTCTTTGCTTTGCCACCACCTTTCTAAGTGCTCACGGGATAAGTAATTTAATCTGCCCAAACCTCAGCCTTCTCATCTCTAAAGTGAGGGAGAAAAGTAGCTGATTTCCAAGGGCCTAGCTAGCTCTTTCATTCTGTGGTTCTATCAACATCAGAATGGAGTGAGTTTTGCTGAGTGAGCAAGCTCATAAAACATTGTAATATCCCTGGCTGAATTATCATCTTCTTCAAACATCTCTGAGCTTTGGTTTCCTCAATGGTAAAATGGGGCTGGTAATGTTCATGCTACCAAGACCATTGCATACAAATGGACTCCTTCTATCATCATCTTTTTCTATGTTTTT
The DNA here is from genome assembly GCF_011100635.1 of Trichosurus vulpecula. NCBI lineage: Eukaryota > Metazoa > Chordata > Mammalia > Diprotodontia > Phalangeridae > Trichosurus > Trichosurus vulpecula. The sequence continues at coordinate 83,325,990 of NC_050579.1, forward strand.
TTGGAGGGGAGAAGGCAGGGCAATTGCGGTTAAGTGACTTGCCCAAGGTCACACAGCTAGTGTGTCAAGTGTCTGAGATTGGATTTGAACTCAGGTCCTCCTGACTCCAGGGCCATTGCTCTACTCATTGCACCACCTAGCTGCCCCTCTTCCATCATCGTTAAGGTAAACATCATCACAAACTCTAAATCAGTCATATGATTTGTGTGGTACTATAATAGATAACAGGAGAACTATACAATTTCATCTTCTGCTCTCCAGAATTTCTGCTCTAAAATTGGGACAACTCTTTCTACTACTTTCAAGCTCACTACTTTGAACATTTAATAAGTTTTGAAATGAGAGCAAGTTCTAGGCAAAATTATTAAGTTAGTGTTATTAGATGGCCCTTTTCGTATATGGACGGTCTGCTTGCTAAAAAAGAAGTAGAAAAAGAATGTGTATAGTAAGTGTTAAAAGTCAGCTTAAGAGGAAACCTAGAAGATCAAATAAAATGCTCATGAGAGACCTGCCTCTCAGAGGACCTGTTTGAAGGCAGAGCATTTATTAGGCAATGGTGACTGCAGGGAATTGTGGTCAATTTGTTTGTTTGCATGTGACTTTTTCAGGGCTTCAAAGGATATAGTTAGTAAATTTAAAATCAGATAACAATCTATAAGAATATTGTATAAGAAATGTTGGTGTCACCCATACAGAAAGGTGGAATTTTAGAGTTTCATATCATAGATTAGAGCTGAGAGGTGCAAATCAAAATTGATAGCTTTGCTGATTAGAAGAGAGGGATTGCATTGACGATAGTTCATTGGCCAGGACAAGGTAGTATTACTCTCATAACCATCTCCAGCCTGAAAGAGGAGAAACCCTTCCAGGGTTTGCTTTTGCTGCTCTTTTACCACCATACCTGTTTTGAGAGGTAGAAGCACAAGAGGAAAGACAAGGTTTCAATCTACTTTGCAATGAGAAGAAGCTCAGCTTTTCTGAAAGCTGATGGATAAAACAAAATCCCCCTGATATTTGAAAAGCTGGCTGGGGAAAAGGATGCACAGCCCTATCATTAACTACAGCTTGAGAGGAGGAAATTCCTTAGAGCCCCACAATGGATCTGTGGAACATGGCCAATGAGGGTGCAATCCTGAGAGTATTCTTGGATTTGCCCTTCCTTGTGGGTTAGATAGAGCTTGTACAGTATCCTCTGTCTGGTTCTAATCTATTAGACAGATGTTTGGTGAATCTATTTCAAAACCTGAGTAAACTGAGGGATAGGTGCTATGTGGTGATAGGAGTCTTCTACTTGGTTAAGGATTTAGATGACTCAGGAGATACTGAGTGAGGCTGTACAAAAAAGACCAAACCTCCTTCCCTGGGCTCCTTTTCTCTTTTCTTTCCTGGTGGTAAGCTGCAAGGTGAGGTGAGAGGCAATGGTTGCTCTTACCCAACCCACCCTCCATGAGCCACGTAGTCTTTTGTCCTTTCCTGACCCTTTGGTAACATTAGGAGAATGCATGAATAATCCATGAAATGGGGAAATCTATCAAAGCATTCAGAGGCCCAACTGGCAACCAAAGCCTGTAGCAGTACCACCTCAGGCCTTCAAGGAACCAGTGAAGCAACTGTGTGACCTGCTTCATCCAACCCAGCAATGGATTGACCTATTAACAGAGACAAGGAACCAGGGAGGGAAGGAGTCATCTGCTGCCAGTACCTGACCCTGAAGCAAAATTGGTAGGGACTCTGAAAATGAAGGAAAGGACTCACAGGGCCAGGAGTCATGAATTATCCTTCAATCTCATGTGTTCCTTACTTGTATATCTTAGTCCCTTTGTACTTCGTGATTGAGTCCATTACACCCAGGGGCCTTTTGTGAGTGTAAGGGAAGGAAGCATATGCCTCCTGGTTTGGTAGGATTATCTATGAGTGTTGTTCCTGCTATACTTTTTCATTAAATCCCTTTTTGTAAGAACTAATTGATATCAGTTGGTTGATTGATATTGGGAACACACTAGATGGGAACTCATGAGTGACAGTAATAGAAATTTCAACTCCTCAGGGTTATCCCTAGAGAGAAACAGCAGCTATTACCTTCTGGGGAACCTAATCTGATGGTCTAGTGTAAGTTGAGAGCGTGAACCCTGAACATTGAAAGAACAAAATATTTTCTCAGGGCCCTGTTGAGGCTGGATATGTGGAGAAAGACACCACTGCTTCAGTGACCTATCAGGATTGCTGTGAGGATCAGAAGGGCAGAGAGAAAGCTTTTCCTAATAAGTGTTGTGGGACAGTCATGTAACTAATCGGGTTCTAAGGGTCCACTCTTATTTGTCTCCATTATTTCTCTTAAACTCTCTGTATGTTTGCTTCTTATTTACACAGATTAGTCACTGTAATTGACACCATTGTCTCTTGAATATGAAACAATTATCCAAGATAAGACATAAGTAGAAATAATTATAATTTAGTGGAAGCAAAAGCAAGAATAATCAAAGTATAACAGTAAACCCAGATCACACTTTCTTATCAGTACACACAGTGCCCATGGGAAAGAGTGGACACACACTTAAAGACACTTAGCAGGAAGGCATATGGGTTAGGAAATCTGTGTGACTGGAACCACTCATAACTCGGGATGGCAGGCCTTAACATCCTTCATCTCTTTAGAGAACAGTCTGCAACAGACATCACCTGGGCAAAGCTGCTTCTCTACTCTCAGAGCAGCTAATAAATGAACCAGAGAAAACTCTTCTTCCATTAACTTTCATTTCTCTCTCTTTTTCTCTAACTCCAGTCCCACGGGTTTAAACACCATTAATATTACAGGTCATACGATTTATTATAGGAGCAAATAACATTGCAAATGGATGAATCATTGTCTGTCTGCAGCAAACAAAACTTACTGCTCTAGTCATCCCTGTACTCTTCAAAAGCAAAGGAAAGATACGTGGAATGCAATATTCTCACCAGTACAGCCACTAATTCTTCAATTATGGAAAAACAGTTTTCTCAGGATGATAATTCAAATTTCCCAGGAATACTTTTCAAAATGCTTTTTCAGAGTCTAGTGCAGGTCTTTTTTGTATTGCATCTTCATATTCTCTCACAAATAATGGCTAATATGTTAGTCCTCTTGTGAACCTTTACAACTTAGAGATAACTCTTTCTCCTCAGAAAATGATAGCTTAAACAGCGTCCTTTCAAATTAGTTTACATAGTCTCCTTCTGTCATCATAATTGTCAATGCTTTCAAAATTCTTACTCTCAAATGTATAGTGACACAATCCATTGTTTCTGTGGGAAGAGCTATTGATGCTGGAGTTACATTAATATTTTCTTGCCCATAACATAATACTTTTTATCATTTTCTTCCTGTAAACCTGGTTTAGAAGCCTCTCTCATAGAAAGTCTGGATATAGTTACAGTGTATTTTAGAAAAGTAATAGATTCTTGGGGAGCTGGAGCAAGTTCACTGGGATGGTTTAGAGAAACTGAATACTAAGAGAAACAACTAAAAGAATTTCTTTCCTGAAAGACAGAGTTAATTGTTAAGGAGAAAGAGACTGAAGAGATATTTTGAGAGAATTGCGTTTAACTTGTATTTTGTGGAGAAGACCTGCTATGGAGAAGATATCCTAAAGAGAATTCTTGAGTGGATTTGACTGCCATTCTGAAAGCTAAATGGTAGGGTTTTGGTTTTAGGGTCTGTGAAGGAGTCAACAGTTAAAGTTGATACTTAGAGGTAACTGGCCATAATTTTTCTTGGAACTCATAACTTGTTGAAATATTAAAATGTCATCATATCGTTATATTATTAATAAATTGTATATCCAGGAACACTGATATTTATCTAAGCCTATGAAATTAAGAGTTTGAAAGAGAGGGAAAATGGGTGAGGGAGGAAAGAGGGGAAAGAGAGCTTATAGGAAAAGAGGTTTTTCTAGTACGTGCTATAGAGACTTGGAGCTAATTAAGCTTTGAGAGAGACTGCACATTTCTTTTTATGAAAAAAATAAGAATATATGCCTTGATTGGCTGAGAACCTACGTAGAACGTTAATAATACAATGAACAATTAGCAGTTAGGGAATGGTGAAGGTTGGTGCTGTTGTCACCTATTCATGAGCTCCCAAAGAGCACAGCCAAGCTACTCATGGAGGAAGTTTTTTTCTAAGTCCTCTGTATTTCTAGCATATAGCAAACCCCTTGGGAGAGGGTCTATTTTTCACTTTGTCTTTGTATCTTTTTGGGATCTTTTTCAGGAGGTGATTGGTGGGTTCTTTCAATTTCTATTTTACCCTCTGGCTCTAGAATATCAGGGCAGTTCTCCTTGATAATTTCTTGAAAGATAATAGCTAGGCTCTTTTTTTGATCATGGCTTTCAGGTAGTCCAATAATTTTTAAATTATCTCTCCTGGATCTATTTTCCAGGTCAGTGGTTTCCAACGAGATATTTGACATTGCCTTCCATTTTTTCATTCCTTTGGTTCTGTTTTATAATCTCTTGTTTTCTCGTAAAGTCACTAGCTTCCACTTGCTCCAGTCTAATTTTAAGGTAGTATTTTCTTCAGTGGTCTTTTGGACCTCCTTTTTCATTTGGCTAATTCTGCCTTTCAAGGCATTCTTCTCCTCATTGGCTTTTTGGAGCTCTTTTGCCAATTGAGTTAGTCTATTTTTTTAAGGTGTTATTTTCTTCAGTATTTTTTTTGGGTCTCCTTTAGCAAGTCATTGACTTGTTTTTCATGGTTTTCTCACATCACTCTCATTTCTCTTCCCAATTTTTCCTCTATGTCTCTAACTTGCTTTTCCGAATTCTTTTTGAGCTCTTCCATGGCCTGAGACCAGTTGATGTTTTTCTTGGAGGCTTTTGATGTAGACTCTTTGACTTTGTTGATTTCTTCTGGCTGTATGTTTTGGTCTTCTTTGTCACCAAAGAAAGATTCCAAAGTCTGAGAGTGAATCTGAGTGTGTTTTTGCTGCCTGGCCATGTTCCCAGCCAAGTTACTTGACACTTGAGTTTTTCTTGGGGGTATGACTGCTTGTAGAGTAGAGTACTTTGTTCCAAGCTTGAGGGGTTGCACTGTTGTTTTCAGAGCTATTTCTACACAGTAAGCTCTGCCACACCAGCGCTACTCCTCCCCCAAGAGCTGCCAACCCAAACAGCTACTCAGATCTTAAGCAGGCTCTGCACTCCTTCTCTGATGCACCACTTAGTTCCTCCCACCAGGTAGGCCTGGGGCCAGAAGCAACTGCAGCTGTAGTTCTGTAGCTGCACCTCCTGCGCTCTGGGGTAGTGGCTGAACTGTGAACTCCTTTCACTCTGTCCCCCGCAGCGTTACCCACTAACCTTCTCTGTTGTCTTTGGTGTTTATGGGTCGAGAAGTCTGGTTAACTGCCACAGCTCTCTGATTCAGGGCACTAGGGCCTGTTCCACCCGGCTCTGGTCTGGTTGGTCCTGATGCAGCCCATGCTGGACTCTGCTCTGCTTCGCTCCCAGTTCTGTGGGGTAGATCTTACCTCGTGACCATCCAAGCTTTCTTGGGCTGGAGCCCTGCTTCTCTCTGCTATTCCGTGGGTTCTGCAGCTCTAAAATTTGTTCAGAGTCATTTTTATAGGTTTTTGGAGGGACCTGGGTGGGGAGCTCATCCAAGTCCCTGCTTTCTAGCCCCCATCTTGGCTCTGTCCCCTGTCTTTGTATCTTTAGTAATTTTGTTGGGTGATATGCTTGTAGTGAGTGATTAATAAATGCTTTTTAGATTGAATTCCTAAATCATATTGCATTGTGGGGAATAATGATATTTATAGGTAAATACTTTGCTGGTATTAAATATATAAACATATCAAGGGTATGTTGTAGCCAGTTGCTACAGGCTTATGTGAACTGATTACTAAATTTTCAAAAACATTTATACATTGGGAATCAGTAAGTGATACAAATCAGGGCTAGATTTATTGTTTTGTTGATTGTCCTGAGTTAGAAAGTGATGAGTAAAATGTTAATAATGCAGATTAAACTTAAAATATGTAGTGAATTTTTTTTTGTTCAGAGAGCCAGTTGTTAAACATTAACTAGCACACTTTTGCTTTAAGTACTGAATATAATGCTAAGTAAGCTACCCCAAGACCATATCGAACCATGATATCCAAGACCTCAATTTTATAGTTTAGCTGAAAGCGAGGACCGAAAATAATTCTGCGTACTAATAGTGACCTTATGGTAGACACACAGCAATGGATAATAAGCTTTAAATTCCTTTTCCTTCAACAGTTAGAAGCTTTTATAGGGGCTATTCAATCCCCATCCCACTAAGTCTTTGAATGAAACAGAAACAAAATCCTTATGAGATATAATGAAAACACTCAAATACCATCCTTCTCTTATTTTTAATTCCCAAGAACATTCTTTCTTTGTAGTCTCACAAATGAAGAAAATGTTAGAGCTGGAGGACTTCTTAGAAATGATCATGTTTAGTTTTCTTATTTTAGAGATGAGATAACAGTCTCAGAGTGGTGAAATGACTTGTCTGCTTTCTCATAGAAAATTAGACATTGTTGCTGGGATTAGTACTCTTTTTCCACTTCTGATTTATAATAAGTCTGCATCACATCAGTATATGTAAAGCACCATATCGCCTTATGGGATTTTTGAGATAATTCTATCTATCTATCTATCTATCTATCCTCTATCTACCTATCTTATCTAACCATCTACTGTCTTTCTATATATCCATCAATCTACTTACTGTCTATCTTTTCTTCCCTTATAGACTATATGTTTTTTAGGGTAAGAACTATGAATTTTCTTCTTTGGTATCCCCTATTGGACCTAATGGGTAACTAGGTGGTGTAGTGGACTCTAGCCTGGAGTGGAAAAGATTCATCATCCTGAGTTTAAAACTGTCATTAGACACTTACTAGCTGTGTGACCCTAGGCAAGCCACTTAACCCTGTTTGCCTCAGTTTCCTCATATATAAAATGAGTTGGAGAAGGAAATAGCAAACTACTCCAGTATCTTTGCCAAGGTAACCCTAAATGGGGTCATGGAGAGTTGGACACAACTGAAAAATGACTAAACAACAACACAATTGTACCTAATACTGAACTAAGTATATGCTTGGTAATTGATAAATATTTGCTTGATGAATTTTAAGCAAACTAAAGGTTTGATATAAAATAAGATAGAAGCGTACATTAGAATATTCCTAGACGGTAGAATCAGGTCATTGACATAGGAAGGAGAAGAGACAGGAATCAATTCCAGGTTCTCTAGTTTTAAAACCTGTTGACTCTCCACACTACCTTAGCTCTTCTTCACCCCCAATTTATCAATGTCCTAGAAACTGTTTGTTGACAACTTAATATACTCATTAGGGACTACTTTCTTTCTAACATACTTTAGAGATCTATATTATTACTTTTGTGAATCCACTCAGCTTATAGTAGACAATCATATGGAATGGACATTTTATTCAAGGGTACATTTTGTTTTAGAAGAAGGATGCCATGTTGCCGACTGCACCAGAAAACAAAACAAAACTTCTTTAACATAGTGGAGTCACTTTAGTTTTGAGTAAAGGCATAGACGGAATGTTTTAGGGAGCCAAGGCAGTGCTACCAAAGGGGATAAGAGATAGCTGAGAAGGTAGCTTGAAGTTTCTAAATACTAAAAGAGAAATACTGTATCCTCTGGATCAGTCCCATGTATTCACATACAAAGACATAATCAGGGAACTTTAGAGTTAGAAGCAGATTTTGAGCTCAAATTATTTATTTTCTGTAATATCTGGAGTATAATGGCATGCTTATGTTGTTTATGTCCTTGGTTACCTGTTCCTTTTCTATGCCAAAATGACAAGGGTAGTTTTATCTTCTGGAAAATACCTTCAAGAAATCACAGTCAGTTACCATCATCATTTGTCTGTGATCCCTATCACTTTGAGAGGCCAGTACCTGCTTACCCTAATCTCTAAGCAGTTTTGATACTTTTGCAAGATTTTTGCAATACTTCCCTTTAGTTTCCTGGAGACAATGAAAAGCATTTGAGGAGAAAATTTACGAGCAGGGGAAGATTCCTCTAACTTCTCTCTTTTGATATCTTTAAATTTATAGGTGTTTAATCTCAATATAGAAAGACCTAAATCCTTTTATTTTAAGTGAAGATGGGGGTGGGAGTGGGGGTGGGGAAGAGTTTGAGGAAGAGTTCTGGTCACCAGACCTATTTTAAAATGGCACATTTCCTGTTCCTGGCTTATTGCCTCCTTGTTTTAATCAAGGGCAAGATTGAGGTAGAGAGATTATACCTTGAAGATCTTGAGCAATAACGAGTCATGGGAAATGAGAGCAGTAAAGTGAGATTCTATAAACCGGTGTCTGTGAATAAACTCAGGCCTTTAAAATTCAGCTACTTTCTATTTGCTGCCAGCCAACAAGCTAATTGTGATAAATAGACAATATTTTCTTAAGTTGACAGGGAAAGCTGGCAGTGAAACCCCAGCAAGTGGCTTCCCTCTTCTGCCATTTTTGGTCTGCCAAAGGATTGAGCCATCCTCATGAGAGAAGGCAGTTCTGAAATTCAATATCAACCTAATAATATAGTCTGGAGGGAGGAAAATTAGAAAGCAAATGTTTATACCCAGAAGCTGAGTGATGTGTCAGCAATTCTGCCGGTCTATTCCACATTAGGCACATGACAGCTTCTCTTAGAAATGTATTCCTTTTTTAATTTTTTCACAAGAATTTATATTGGTTACAATTTGCAGAACTGGGAACTAAAGCCTGATTTACAGTTTCCTGCTTTGCTTTTATGAGGTCCAAATTTTTTTTCTTGACCGTCATCTTAACACTGCGTGTGACTGGATGCATACTACTTTCTTAGGCATGTCTGTCTCCTAGTAGAAACCTTTGGGGAAAAGCTGACTTTTTCAAGCGCTGTTATAACAAGATCAAGTATGTTTAGAAAGGAAGGGGCCTGATTTTGGGAAGCCAAGAGTCCAATGGAAATTGTTTTCTTCTTGGAGTTCAGGTATCTTAATATAAAGCAGCTGTACCAAGGCACTGTTATGGAGACATTTTCAGTTTTAGTTCTTTACTCTTTCATAGAATATAGGTTTTCAGTGGTCTGGTCTCCACATTGCACTGTGCTGGGAGGGGGTGAAAAATGTTCCTTTCTTACCATGTGTGTGGTTTGAGGGGAAAAAGAACTCACATTTGCAAAAAAGTCATAACATTTCTTTGGGTTTGCTGAAATGGGAGCTTTTCAGAAGCTGAAAACACACTGGATGTAACCAGAGCTCCCAGATGTTAGGCATTAGGAGGAATGTGCCTCAATTTCCCTTGCCATGCCATTTTTTCCTCTTGAAGACCAGGGCCAGGAGGAAGCTTTTGATTGACATTTTCAATTCTTTTCACACTGTTTGCTGTCTCCCCCTCAGACTCTGTGCTGGCAAAAAATATCATTGCCTTCCTTTCCTCCATTTGTTCCAATCAGATGCCCTTAATTAGTCCTCAGACTACAACTCAAAAGCAAATCAATACAGTGATGTTTCCATTAGCTGATACACAAATGTAGCCTGTTAGACTTTAAAACAAAATCAGAGTTGGTCCGTATACTGAACGCCTAAAGATTTTCTTTCACTGAGGTGAGTTATTTATTTCCATACCCCTCTACAGAGCCATTATTCATTTTAAGTAGTTTCTTCTTTGAATATAATGTATACATGTAAGGATGAGAAGAGTGTGTGTGTGTGTGTGTGTGTGTGTGTGTGTGTGTGTGTGTGTAAGACTAAAAATCTAGTAAAAAGAAAAAAAATTGTATTGTGTCAAAAAGTCTGCCTCTCAGCCATCTTATCTATATCAGTATGAGAAAGCTAGTGAGGGACTTTTCCCTTGTCATCATGAGAACCATCACTCCATATTACATTGTGTCTTTTTTCTCTTTTAGCTTCTACAGGCGCTTTGAATAACAGTCAGTGGAATTTCCATTTAATTGACTTTGGTTATATTTTGGAGAACCAAACAAATAAAGAAACAAAAAACCTGAACTGATTGGTCAAGAAGGAGGAGGCACACACACATTGTCTTTTATAGCAGATTTTTCAAAGTCTCCATTAAACTATGTGCTGAATCATCACTCCTGGGAAAGTGCCAGCCAGAATAACAAAAGAAAAGCCATTTTTATCTTGATGCATATGAGGTAGAGCTATATTAATTATAAAATAGGCCCATTATCTGTTCTTTAAACCTATTTCTTTGACTTCCATACTTCTGACATTAGCACTACTGTTATTTGCTGCCAGTCCTGCAAGTTTAAAACTTCAGCATTACCTTGGGGCTCTTCCTTCTGGATAAAATCCTTATCTGGATTTTATAGGCAAGAAAAATGAGAATGGGTGAAGTTGTGGTTTACCCAAGTAAATCACCTGGTGTGAGAAATGGGACTCATATCCAGTTCTCTTGATTCCAAGCCCTTTACATCCCAGGACTGATCAGAGTAGGAGCCGGTTTCATCTTTACCAACTATGATGGTCTGATTTATAGATTAGAAATCCAGGTTATCAGTTTGTAGTAGTATATGTACTGGGAAGGATAACTAGTAGTAGTCACGTGCATAGGGATTTCCCTTCTGGTGGGTGTGTACCTTCTCCAAAGACCAACATGTAGAGCAAAGAATTGTTTAGTTAGCGTAAAATAAGAGTATGCAGAATTGGGTGCAAAAGAATGCTCAGGGTATAGTAGCTGGAAAAAATTAACCATCTTCTCCCAAGAAGTATTTCTGTCTTAATAACTAATACTAGTTGGAATCAGAATGCCCTTCCTCTTAGACTGTGAGAGACTCAATGACAGGTTCTTTCTCTCTGACTCTTCTTTTTCAGTTGTCTTATGTCAGCAAAATCAGATTTCATCACAACACTTCTTCATGCAAGGTATGTCACAGTTGTCATGGTTCCATATAATTTTATTAGTTACATTTGCTTTCAAATTTAAAATATTGTCTTGTAATCTTTTTACATTACAATTCCCATTTTTCCCTTTCACCATCCCAGAGAGATCCCTTATATCGAAGAATGAAAAAGATGGGGCAAAATTCAGCAAAACTAACCAATGTATATTGACAAGCTCTGGCACAGCATATTTTCCCCAATGATGATATCCCTACCTCTGCAAAAAAAATCCGACCATACCTTCTCATCCTGTGAATTTTTGTCCATGTTCTCCCATAAATCCTCCACAGAGGAGCTATCAGCCATGTTGGATGTTTTCTGTACCTTTTAACATTTTGTGGATACTGTGCCATGTAAACTATCTGTAGATAGTCTTGGATAGATGGAAGAAAGACAGAAGGTCATCCCAAGTGAGGAGAATGGGCTGGCAGAGGCAAGAAAATGGCAATGAGTATGACATTTCCAAGATAGTGAACAAATCAATCTGACTTCATGAAGTAGAACACTTGGGAGACTACTGTGAAATATGTTTACAGAATTAGCGTAGATAAGACCAGCTGTCTGAAGACCTTGAAAGCCAGTCAGAGGAATTTGAAATGAATATACTTAGCACGTGGAGCCAGTGAGAGTTTTGGAAATAAAATAATGAAAAGTAGTGTTTAAGGAGAGAGAATAGTGATGTTGTACAGAATGATTTGAGGAGGGAGATCCAGGAGACAGCTAAATTGCAAAAACAGACAATTCTCAAAATAATAGCAAACTATTAACAACCATATAAAAATGCTTTAAGTCACTAATAACAAGAAAAGTGCATGTCGCTGTTTTGAGGTTATGGAGGCCTAGGCCAAACGGGAGGGAAGGGAAATGACAAACATTATGGAGGTTAATCATTAACCAAACAGTTCCAACATTCATTCATTCATCTGTTTATGACAGCTAGGTAGTACAGTGCATAAAATGTCAGATCTAGAGTGAGGAATGCCTGAATTCAAATTTGGCTTCAAACATTTACTAGCTGTGTGTCTCTGGGCAAGTCACGTAACTTCTTCTTGCCTCAGTTTCCTTACTTGTAAAGTGGGGATGATAATTGTACCTATATTCCAAGATTGTTGTGAGGATCAAATGAGATAATATTGATGAAGTGCATAGCACAGTGTTTGGCTCATAGTAGGTGCTCTCTCTATAAAAGTTATTATTATTAATGTAACAAACAATAGCATTTCATTGATTGATGTTTAATAAGAAACATCATTTAGTTCATTAAACATGATGGATTTAAGTTGTCATGTTTTTAGTATCAATAAAAATGAACCATATTTTCATGTATCCCTTTCCTCCCCCTCCCCAAGAGACACTCCATGTGACAAATAGTAATTTTTTAGAAAGAAAAGAAGTCAACACAACTGGTTGATACATTAATAAAGTCTAAAAACATGTATGATGTCTAATACCTGTGCACCTCCCATCTATATGACGGGGTAGGTCAGACGTGTCTTCCTGTGTCTCTTTGTTTCAGTCCCAATACGTCTTTGTAATTTTGTTACATTAACTTTTGATTATTTGGTATCTCACTGTTCTTTCCATTTGCATTATTGTAGATACTATGTAGATTATTTTCGTGGCTCTGCTTACTTCACCCTGTATCGGTTCATATAGATCTTTCCATGCTTCTCTCTATTTATCTCACACATCATTTTTTACAGCACAATAGTTTTCCATTATATTCATGCACCACAATTTGTTTAGACATTCCCCAAACAATAGGTATCTACTTTGTTTCTAATTATTTGCTATCACAAATAGTTTTGCTATAAATGTATTAGAGTATATAGGTACATTTTTTGTATTGATGCCTTCCCTTTGTATAAGTCCAGCAATGGAGTCTCTTGTTCAAAGTGCATGGATAGTTTAGTCAGTTTATTTGCATAATTCCAGATTGCTTTTTAAAATGGTTATGCCATTCACAAGACCATCAACAATGTACCTTCCCACAAACCCTACCATGTTTATTTGACATTTTCACTAATTAATAGAATGTGAAGTAAAACCTCAGAATTGCTTTGATTTGCATTTATCTTATGACTAGTGATTTGAAGAACTTTTTCATGTGCCTGTGAATACTTTTCTTTGATAAAATGAAAACATTTTTGAGAAATGCAAACATTATTCAAAAGAAGGTGAAAGGTGAGGAATGTTTGTTCTTATCCTTTCACAATTTATCTCTTGGGGAATGGCCTTTAGTCATACACACACATACATATATATGTATATATGTGTATGTATGTATGCATGTACATACACACAATGTTTATCTTTTATTTATATATCTTAGGAAATCATTTTCAGAGAAATTTGACAGAAATATATTTTTTCTCATTCAAGCACTTCCATTTTATGTTGTCCATTTAGAAGCTTTTCAGTTTCAAGTAATCAAAGTTTTTAATCTTTTTTAATAGTCTCTCTTGTTTGGTTAGGAATACATCTCTTATCCATATCTGTGAGAAGCATATGATCTGTTTCTCTTTTAATTTTTTTATAGTATGATCTTTAAAAATAAAGTCACATAGCTATTTAGAATTTATTATGGAGTATGATGTAAGGTGTTGGGATAATGAAGCATATTGTCTTATGTGTATTTTAATAAGGATTTGTAGATTCATTAAATCTGACTTGTTTCAAGATGGCTTCCTCTAAATTACAGATTCATAAGTCTGTAATATGCTACAGATGGCTTCTTTCAGGGTGTGTTACATTCCACAAACTCAGGACTGTAAAGCATCAAGTTTAAAATGTAAACTGAAACTGAATTCTGTGTCTAAGATGACAGCATCTATTAAACAACTTTAGTTAGTCATCACATCATAACTTTTAAAAATTTCGCTTATAATGTTAAGTTTTTTTAAAAAAATACAATTAAGAAGATTTTAATAGAGGCAGCAGGTTATAGCGGAGAGACTTGCCTGGTGATCTTGGGCACATCTTCTAATCTTTCTGACCCTTGGTTTTCTCATCTGTAAAACTGGGGATTCTATTTGTTCTACTTACCTTTATAAGCATGTTATGAGTCAAAGGGTATGTATGCTTAAGTGACTTTTCAGATAAAGTTCCAAACTGCTTTCCAAAAAGTTTATGCCACATTATAATTACATTTACAATGTATCAATGTGCTTATCCTCTGAGAGGCCCTCTGACAACTGTCGTTTTCATTCTTCCTCAACTTTGACAATCTTATGCTTGGGAAGTGGAACCTCTGATTTTTTAATATGCATTTTTCTTGTTAGTGATTTGGAGAATTTTTTTCCATTTGGCTGTTGATTGTTTTTATTTGAAGAATTACGTATTTATTTCCTTTGACCACTTATCTCTTGAGTAATGACCCTCATTCTCACATATTTGTTTAATTATTCAGAGAATTTTTACATGTTTTCAAATATTCATCCATTTCATCTAAATTTCATGTTACATAGCCATAATTATGGCTATGTTTATTTATTTATTTATTGTCTTTTATATTTTGTCTCCCATGATTTAATCTACTCAATATTAGTTAAAATATAGTCTTATATGTTCCTGACTATGGCTCCTTGATGCTTTACCAAGGCATTATTTGGTGTTTTAAGTTTGGGGTTTCTTCCAAGATGTGACTGGCTGACTGTTTCAATTTTCACTTTGCCTTCTGGTTTGGATAGGTCTCGGTAATTTTCTTTTGGGATTTTATTAAATATATTGACAAACTTTTTGTGTCATTATTTTTTTTTGTGCTGTACAGTGATTCTTAAATGATCTTTCCTAAAGTAGCTGTTTGTGATAGTAAATAACTTACATCTTCTTCTATTTTTTCATCTTTTAAGTCTGTCCTAATATTTTTGTTGTCATATGAACTTATTTGTTCCATCTGTTTTAGTGAGTCAGTTATTTTCTTTTTAAGTTTTTCCTTCACAAATCTAATTTTATTTATAATTTCATCTTTTATTACTTTATTTCTTCCAGCCACTCTTATAGTCCTTATAGATAAAACTTTTATTTTTTCCTCTGAGACTCTGCTTATTTTTGTGAATTACTTTCTTCGAGTTTGCTGCTTGGATTTTTCTTAAATCATGATATTTATTCACTATTTTGCACAATCCACCAGCACTTTTTCATGGATTAGTAGACTTTGTTTGGTCCTGTTCTTTCTATAGTCTGGATTCTACTGTCACTGCCTATCTGTATGGAGTGGTTGCTGTTTGCCTTCATTTTCTGGATCAGTTGCCAGCTTCTGTCTCAGTTTCTGGGGGTCTATAGCATTAAGGCAAAATTCATGAATTTGAAGAAGATCATGAACATGCCTGAATGGTTTGGAATAGCAGGATATAAGGAATTCTCTAAGTAGACGGCAGAGGAATTAAAGCGTTTATTCAAGCTCCAAAGTGCCAGACCTAAGGACCAATGCTCCCAAGTGGATATTGTGGCCAAAACCTTCTAGATCCAAAAAGCACCCCCTCACAATAGTAACAAAGAGGTTACAGAAAAATATTATGGCAGCAAGCCAAACCCTACTTGTGCTTCCTCCCAATGCTAGGGCACTCCTGTAAGAAGATCAGTCCCAAGCTCCTGCCCAGCACTCTCTGGGTGGGAGGGTGGGGGGGGGAAGATCTTCTCTCTTAGCTAGAATCTATCTTTCTGAACTTCTTGGGTTGGAGACTAGATGGCAGAGTAAACACTTAACTGAGCTTGCCCAACATCCCCTCCAAGCAACTTTAAAATAATCACTCAAATGGAATTCTGGAATTGCAGAGGCAACAAAAGGTAAAAGTGAGTCATTCGTCCAAACCAAGACAACTTAGGAGGTCAAAAGGAGAGATCAACGACATGGGGGTGGAGGCTGACCTGGGACCATTATAGTCTAGTTTTCTTCCTAAACTTTTTCCCCCAATTTTCTTTAACATTCAATTTTGAAAAAGTTTTGCACCATTTATTTCCTCACTTCTTCATAGATCATAGCATCACAATAATGAAAATATTGTTAGGTTTGGAATTAAAATGGCATGGATTTAAAGCCCAACTTTACTATTTACTACCTGTGTGTTCTTGGGCAATTTACTTGTCAATATTCAGTTTCTTCATCTTTAAATTAGGGGGCTGGACTAGAAGACCTCGAATTCCCTCTGTGTTCTGGTTCAGCTGGAAATTTTTCAGGACTTATTCAGGACCTCCTCTAATATACCTCAGGAGCCCTTTCATCCTAGAATCTTAGTCAAGTCTTAGAATTCACCCCTTAGACATTCCTTCTGCCTCTGCTGCCTCTCCTGATTGGACAGCTCCTCCAAGAGCCTTCGTTTAAGGAAAATGTTCAGGACAGCCCTGTTTTCTTCTTCTCCAGGCTACACTCTGGACTTTATCATGGTCCTGGTGGTACTTCCAACCACCTCACATCCTGCTTCCATTGCCCCTTCCCTTTTCAATTTCCTTTTATGTGTTGTCTTCCCCCATGAGAACTTAAACTCCTTAAGGGCAGAGACTGACTTTCTACTTGTATTTGTATTTCTAGCTCTTAGCACAGTGACATATAGTTAAGTACTTAATGAATGCTTGTTGGCTTATAACTATACTGTGCTTCAGGTACATGTAGAATCACATGACCTTTAATATCCCTTCCATCTCTGGCATTCTAAGATTCTGTTGTACATGTAGCACTACATTAATCACTATGAACCTTAAGAATGAAGTAGAGGGGGCGGAGCCAAGATAGCAGAGTAAAAGCAGGGTCTTGCTTGAGCGCTCCCCCAAACCCCTCCAAATACCTGTAAAAAATGACTCTAAACCAATGCTAGAAATACAGAACCCACAAGATGACAGAGTGAAACAAATCTCTAGCCCAAGACAACCTGAAAGGCCAACAGGAAGGGTCTATCGCACTGGGCTGGGAATGGAGTGTAGTCCAGTGTGGGCTGGGCCAGCTGGGCCATGTGTATACTCTATGCCCCGATGAAACTGCAATAATTGTTTTTCCCTGAAGATAGTCTTAATTTTCCCATCTCCATGTCTTTGCTCACACTTTTTCCTTCATTTGGAATCCCTTCCTATTGGAAATCTGACATGTCCATTTTATATGCTGCCTCTTAAATGAAGACAGCATATAATATAGTAATATAATTTCCTATACATATTATGTACATATATAACATTTGTTAGATCTCTGTGTAGTCAACCAGCCCAATGAACTAGAGTAAGCCTGATTTTTTTAATCCAAAATTGATAAGTTTACAATTCTTGGAATGGCAGGATTCTTTTTGTGTACAGTCCTGAATCTCTTAGTGCCTTCTGAATTTGACCAAGTCCAGATGGAAACACATCATATTTTCCCCGAACCAGCCCCTCCTCCTAATGCCCTATTTCTATTAATAATATTACTCTCCTCCCAATTACGCAGATTAGGAATTTTGGAGTCATACTGTCCTTTCTTCCTCTTCCTACATTCAATCAATCACCAAGTTTTGTCAATTCTACTCTCTAATGTTCCCTTCACTGCATTCATACGGCAAGTCTCCTGGGTCATCATCCCTTTCATTTGACTCATCTTTTCCTAATTAATATCCTCATCACTTCTTTCCTAAACTAGATAGTATTATTCCTTCCAGTCTCTCATTTCTTTACACAGCTATCAAAATGATTTTCCCAAGGCATATATGAATTGAGAGTTCTGATCATAATTAATTTACCAAAGGCATATTCTTCCCATTTATATCAAACTTTGAGAAAATTTAGATGGGCATGGATTTTGTACTTTTCCTAAGTCCACATGGGAACATGGGAGCAGCAGATTGTAGTTATTTGCTTATAGATAGCTCATCTACCTATCCCCCTTGCTTCACCTCAGCCAAACAGAAGAAAAGGGGATTGAGGGAAAATGCAAGAGAAAAGGGTATACACCTCCCTTCCAAAAATGAGAGAGAGGAAGCTTGGCTTACTAGTCCTTGGAAAGCTGTAAGACAAGAGATAATATATATCTGTATTTTAATTTGACTTATCCTTTATTTCCAGTGTGGTAAAGGTCACACCCACATATACCCACACCCCTCCAATGTTCATGTACTCTTCCTTGCCAATGCTTCTGGAAGTTTATATAGTGTAGTGCAATGGAAAAAGCCCACGATTTGGAGTCAAAGAATGTAGGTTCAAATCTTGTCTCTACCATATATAGGACCATAGGAAATGACTTCACTTTCAAAGTCTCAGTTTTCTCTCCGTAAAATGAGGGTTTCGGACTAGAATTAGATCTAAAGTTCTTTTCAACCCTAAATTCAAAGTTCTGTTTTTCCTCTGGCTTTGAAGGTCTACTACTCTATGGCACATTGCCCTCCAGCTCCTCCCTGAGATTAGTGGATGAGTCAGCACTTCCTGCTCACATTCCATCCAAGCTTGTCATTATTAGCATTCTGGGTGTACTCTATCCTGTCAAAGGCAAGGCCAGCAAAGACTAGAAAAATTATTCCTTGTCTTGATGGAAAACCCATTCTCTGCTTTACTTCTATGATCCAAATGTCTCTTTTCTGCGACCTTTGTTTTAATATAATTTTTGGTTCTTTTGGGTACCCTTCAGATCAGCCAGGAAGGAATCATTTGTCAGTTAACCATGCTAAATATGTAGTATGCAGAATTCAAATATGGCCCCTTGCACATAATAAAAATCCAATAAATATTTTGGAGTACTTTTTAGTTAAATTGATGTAATTTTTCAAACATTAGCACGTGCAACTTTTCTTTTGGGACATATCTATTATGCAAAGAAAAGAATGTCTGTACTAGACTTAGAATGCTAGAGAGATAAAATTTTTAAGAACAATTTCCATAGGAATGTATATCTAAAAAAGAATGCTATAGGAAGAATTTTGCTTTGGTGGATATTTTGCAGTCAATAACTAGCAGGCTAGTTGGAGTTGTGTGCCCCCATCATGTCCAGTTCAATAGCCTTATTAACGCCACCATAGTTAGGCCTTTGGCATCAACTTAGCAAATAGTGTTTTACTCAAGAAAAAAGCTCCTCCTCGGTAGGAACCATCCATTTGATGAATAAACAAATTATTTTGGCTGTAGCTCAGATTTAAAATATTTGTCATAAAGAATCCATGGAACTTAGAGATGTTTTTGGTAACTCCAGTCAAACTTCAACTCTCTGTTTTCTTTTGATTCTCCACCCATTCATCTTCAAGGTCTGTTATTGGTGCTAGGATTCTCTTAATAGGAATCAGTTTGTACAGAGTGTTCCTGCAAGTGTTTTCAATGCTTTATCCTGTAACACCCATAGTAAAAGATCTTACCAGCTAAAAAATGAAAGTGTCATCCCTTACATGCACCATTACAAACAAACAAATTGAATAAGAACTAATCATTAAAACTGCAGTCACTTAAATATGTCTTGGTGTTGATCCATCTGAAGTTCTTAGCCAGGGCAGTTGTCCATTCATAGTAAGCAATAACAAAGCTTTTTTTTTTTTTAGTTGTTGTCATTAATTATGTTTAAATAGTTGTCTAGTGTCAAGAAGAAATCATGGCCAATTATTTCTTTCAAACTAACAATGTGATTTAGAAATCCACAAACCTTAGAGGGATACATAATAGAGAATATTTAGGTGAAATTAATGGGAAAGAGAAACATAGGTGATACAATGGAGAGTAGAATATTTTCCTTAGGTGTTGTCAGTAAGAATTCCAGAATCTTAGAGCTGGAATTGAATTCAGCAATTCAAATGCACAAGTATTAAGTACTTTCAATTATGATGAAAGCAAAAGTCATTATGAGGGGTCTATGGTTTTACCAGACTCCCCAAAAGGTACATTGCAGAAAGACTAAGAATTCTTGCTTTAAGACAATAAGGTACAGATGAGTTTTTTCAGTCTGTATCAATAGAAATGTTTTGCAGGGAAATGGGAGAACATTGCTAGAAGAATGCAAAATATTTAGGAGAGGGAGGCTTTCTCCTTCTTATTTGTACACTTAATACTTAGCACAATATTTTGCATTTGACTTGTTCCTTGATTGCAGACAAGGGGAAAGACACAAACAAAACCACTTTCAATGCCGTGACAAGGAGCAACTGGAAGTTGAGAAGTGATAGGATAGTACAGTGGAGGGGGAATTGGATTTGGAGTCAGAGGACTTGGGTATAGTTAGATTTTGGCTCTGACCTTTGTAACCTTTATTATCTATGTAACAATGGGAAAATAACCTTTTGGGCTTCAGTTTCCTCATCTGTAAAATCAGAAGGCTGGACTAGAAGATGATCTCTTAGACTCCTCTTAATTCTAAATCCTATGAAAGATTAGGTCTGTGAATTAAGATTGAGGGGTGGCAAGTCACATGAAATTAAACCATGCTGAACTCTGGTTATAGGCATGTGAGGGTGACATGTAATGGGGACAGGTGGAAGAAGAGTGAATGGCCTGACAGAAGTATAGGTTGGTCAATGTAATGAATCCTGGGAACAGAGTTAATTGCTTTCTGAAGGCAATTAAAAAACAAAACAAAACAAAACAGATAAAGTTGAACCATCAAGTAAGGAAAGAGAAGGATTAGGAAGGATCATAGTATTTCTTCTAATTAGGGTTCTTCAGGAAAATGTCATTGAAATAGAAGTGGGAATAGAGACTGGAGGGGAAGAGAGGGAGCATATGAAATATCTGCTTGTACATCACAACATGTTTCAGAAAGTTACATTCCCTCATTTCTCTCCCCTTTTCTTCCCTATAGCTTCTCTTTCCCTCCCTCCTTTTTTTTCTTTCATTAAGATTATAAACCACTCTTAGGTCCCTGCCTTATTCAAGTCTTTCTGAGAGTCCTGATTCATTAGGTCTCTCAGGAGAAGTAGCATATATCATCTCCCACTATTAGAATATATACAGTTTATCCTTATTTAGCCTCTCCCAATTGCTTGCTGGCTTGCATTTGCTTTTTTCAATGTTTCTCTTGATTCTGGTGTTTGTATTTCAGAGTTTCCACTTAGTCTTTTCTTCAGGTAAATTTGGAAGCCCTCTATTTCATTAAAAATACATGTTTTTTCATCCTGAAGGATTACACTTGTATTTTGGGATGTCAGTTTGGTTGTAAGCATATACCTTTTACCTTCTGGAATGCCATATCATTAATTCTCCACTTATATATGGTGGCAACTGTCAAGTCTTGTGTGATCTTGACTCTAGCTCCTTGGTACTTGAATGATTTCTTTCTGAATGCTTGTAAAGATCTAATTTTTTAGACCTGAAAGCTCAGTGCTTTGGCTATAGCATTCCTAGGAGATTTCATCTTGGGCTTCAGGAAGTGACCAGCAGATACTTCCTATTTTCACTTTACACCTTAGTTCTAATAGATCTAAGCAGTCTTCCTTCATGATTTGCCAATGTATTATATTTCAGGTTTTTTTTTATTTAAACCATGACTTTCAGGAAATATAATGATTTTTAAGAGATCTCCTGGATCTGTTTTCCATGTTAGTTATTCTTGATTGAGATTTTCTTATTTTCTTCTCCTTATTTTTGTCCTTTGACTTTGTTTTAGCATTTCTTTTCTTGTGGAGTCATTAACTTTTGTTTGGTCATTTTAATTTTCATAGAGTCTATAACTTAGACAAGATTTTTTACCTTTTATACTAATCTATTACTTCTCCTTCCAAGCCTTTCTTAAGTACTGTCATTTCATTTATATTTTTAACTTTTTTTTAAAGCTCTTGCTTAATTTCTTCATTTTTCCCCCAGAAATTCTAGTTCACCTTACGATTACATTTTATTTTTTCTTTGAGGATTTCCTATAGATATTTTGGAATTATTCTTTATTTCTGGGTTTGGGTCTTAGACATCCTTTTCATTATATCATTAATTTCTCTTTATCATCAATTCCTTCTTTCCTTCCTTCTTTTTTCCTTCTTTCCTTCCTTCTTTCTTTCTTTCCTTCCTTCCTTCCTCTCTCTTTCTTACTTTCTTTCCTTCTTCCCTTCCTTCCGTCCTCCCTTCCTTCCTTTATTTCCTCTCTTCCTTTTCTTCCTCTCTCATTTCCTTACTTTCTTCTTTCATTCTTCCTTCATTAACTTGAATTGAAGTATAAATGATATCTAACTTCTGTTTCCTATACATGAAACCAATTCAACATAATACTCAAGGATATTTAGGAATTTTTAATTGGTCTCCTAAGGTTCCCAAATAAAAATAAAATGTTATTTGGGTTTCCTCAAAAATTAATGAGAATTTAGCAGATTGATGTAATGTCTTGGGAATCAATACTCTTGAGGGGAATCCATGTGCTCCATATGATTTTAACATTGCCAGAGACTAACAGGAACAAGTAGGGAAAACTTATTGCATAATTTTCTGGTCCACATGTGAACTTGAGGAAGCATTCCAGTTTTCTGAAATAAACAACCCCATACCAGTTATTTGGTTCATTTATTTGACATCTGTCCTCACCAACTACCACGTTGCTTATAATGACCCCTACACCACCATCCCTACAATCATTCTCCTCTTGAGGAATTTCAGCACTACTACTATTACTTTAGAAGACATAAATTTATCTAATGGCATTCTTTGATGTCCTCATTTTTCACAGATATATTAGGATATTTATCCCCCCAAAACCCCACACCCCCCAAAATTGTAAACAGCAAGTGCTGTTGGTATTTGACTTTTTATATCACTTTGTTTTTAAGTCTTCTCTAGGGAGATCAGAATGCTTCAAAAATAGTTATCATTCCTTCTATTTTACTGACAAATAAAATGAATTCTGAGAAATAAGTAGCTTTTCTGAGATCAGTCTGCAGGGAGCCTGGAAGAGTTTTCATGATGATTTTTAGCTTTGTCTTCTGAAGTCTATACAACCAAAAATAATTTATTCTTTTTCAGTGTTAAACTTTTCACCCTTTTTATGGTAGTCTGACTCAATATGCTTGGAAATTAGAACAAGCCCAATCCAGATGTCTCCTCTATGCATGCACATGATAAGGAGTGAGGGAAGTGTGGACCATGCTAAGCAACACGGGGATAACATTACTTAAAAACACATCGACTGTGCCTTAAAATACCACTGCTAGTCAATGTGATTTGAAATCTTCAGTCAGAAATTCAAAGTGTTGTTATTTTGACCTTAAAAGAAATCCACACAAATGTTGCTGGCACAGGGAAACTGTAAAAAGTTAGATTATTTGGGCCAAGGAGTCTCTGTGTGTGGACACACAGACGTTCCTTATTCTTTACTCCAGATCAACAGCTTCTGTTCTGGTCCACTTTATCTCTGTCTTTTCTACTATTGCCTATACTTGGAAAGTTTCTTTTCCTTCCTGGACATTTAGATCTCTCTTCCCCTTTTATATAAATACCTGAAATTCACTAGATCTCTTGAACCGATAGGCACTTGTTTTGATATAGATTTAGATCACAGGAGCAGTCCAACATGTGTGTCTTTGTGCCATATCTATGACTTCGTTGGTATATGGAACTCCAGATGATAAAAGCTTTCTACCAGTGCACCTACTCTTTAGTTTGTAGTCTTAGTGAGGTGCTTGGGACACTGAAGGCTACTATGTTTGTCCACAAACTGGCATGTACCAGAGATGAGATTTGAACTCATGTTTTCTAACTCTAGATCTGTTTAGGTAAGTTAAAACTGAGGCTAGGGTAAAGTAAATTATCAGAAATTCTGGGAAATGAGAAGTAAGTCAATCAATGTAACTTTGTTATCTTAACTTGTATCTTCAAAATATTGATTTCATTGCCCCTGGTTGTGGCATCCAACAGTTTCTCACTCCTGCTCAACCTTTTATGACACTTGACTGTCTTAAATAAAGTCTTTCAAAGAAACTGCTGAAGCTTTTTTTCTGTCTTTCAGAGGCTGCAGAGAGGGATTTTTTTGAACAAAGAACATAGAGTTTACATTTTCTTATGCTTTCACTTTGGAATCCAATTAAATGTATTTTATATTTATTAAAAAATTACTATGTACCAGGTTACAGGGGATGAAAAGGCAATAGTATGTCTCATATCCACTCCTTCTACTCCATCGAAGTTTCTTACAGCTTTAATTCAGGCTCTACTAACCACTGACTTTTAATATTGTGATACTCTTTTAACAGGCCTTTCTGAATCCCTTCTTGCTTTCTTCCAGTGAATGAGTGAATGAAAAAATTATTAGGTACTTACTTTGTGTGAAAGTACAATGTGCTAAGCACTGGGGATACAAATACAAGATGCAAACAGTCTTTGCCCTCAAGGATGTTACTTTCTGCTGGAGGAAAGAAAACATACAGAAGAATGGCAATCAGGGAGGAAGTGACAGGGATGGTGAGTAGAAATATATGAGAATGTATTGATCTGATCTTTCCAGTATTTCCTATTCCTATCTTTCCTATTATTTTGATGATAGTTCTAGATTGGCAAAGTAAAGTGGATATGTGTTCATGTTGGGAGGGCGTATGGCAAAAAGATGGTCGGAGGAGAATGTGAAGCACAGCTGGGGCTGGTTGGATGTAATGATCCATATGACACTGGACAATCTGGCCAGTGTGGGAGCAAGAGAGCAGGAGTTCAAGAATTAAAAACATTAGGCTTCCCAGGAGGATGTTGCAGCAAAGCATATGGTAAATTCTGGTGGTCTGGAGGGTATAATGACAGGCAGGATGGCTGGCATAAAGATGGCAGGAATAAAATCTGAAGCGTGACTGTAGTGACCTAGAAAGAGTTGGGCAATTCACCTTTTTATATGCCTGATGGACTTATGTATAGACGTGATCTTGTCAAAATTGCTCCAAAGGCTTTTGTGATTCTCTATTATCTGTCTTAAAATGTGGTGCCACGGGGGGCAGAGCCAAGATGGCAGCTGGTAAGCAGGGACTAGAGTGAGCTCTGTACCCGAGTCCCTCCAAAAACCTATAAAAAATGGCTCTGAACCAATTCTAGAATGGCAGAACCCACAGAACAGCAGAGGGAAGCAGGGCTCCAGCCCAGGACAGCCTGCATGGTCTCTGGGTGAGGTCTATTCCACATGGAGCTGGGAGCTGGGAGCTGGGAACAGAGTGGAGCAGAGCCCAGCCTGAGCGGCATGGACCATCCAGACCAGAAGCCAGGCAGAGGGGGCCCTAGTGCCCTGAATATGTGAGCTGCGGCAGTTACCAGACCCCTCAACCCACAAACACCAAAGACTGCGGAGAACGTTAGTGGGAAAAGCTGCGGGAGTGGAAGGATTCGCTGTTCGGCTTCCAGCCCGGGTGGCAGCGGAGGTGGGGCAGCTACAGCTGTTGTTACTTCCGGCTCCAGGCCCACCTGGTGGGAGGAATTAAGTGGTGGATCAGAGCAGGAGTGCAACAGCCTGCTGAAGATCTAAGCCCAGTCTGGACTGGGGGTTCTTGGGGAAGGAGTAGTGGGGGTCTGACAGAGCTGGCACCTCCCCCCCAAACGTGGAACATAGAACTTGTTAGTCTACAAGGAGTCATACACCACTGAAAAACTCAAGGGTCAAGTTAGTTGGTTGGGAATATGGCCAGGCAGCGAAAACACGCCCAGATTCAGTCTCAGACTTTGGATTCTTTCTTTGATGACAAAGAAGACCAAAACATACAGCCTAAAGAAGACAACAAAGTCATAGAGCCTACAAGCAAAGCCTCCAAGAAAAACATGAACTGGCCCCAGGCCATAGAAGAACTCAAAAAGGATTTGGAAAAGCAAGTTAGAGAAGTAGAGGAAAAATTGGGAAGAGAAATGAGAAGGATGCGAGAAAACCATGAAAAACAAGTCAATGACTTGCTAAAGGAGACCCAAAAAAATACTGAAAAATACACTGAAGAAAACAACACCTTAAAAAACAGACTAACTCAAATGGCAAAAGAGCTCCAAAAAGCCAATGAGGAGAAGAATGCCTTGAAAGGCAGAATTAGCCAAATGGAAAAGGAGGTCCAAAAGACCACTGAAGAAAATACTACTTTAAAAATTAGATTGGAGCAAGTGGAAGCTAGTGACTTGATGAGAAATCAGGATATTATCAAACAGAACCAAAGGAATGAAAAAATGGAAGACAATGTGAAATATCTTGTTGGAAAAACCACTGACCTGGAAAATAGATCCAGGAGAGATAATTTAAAAATTATTGGACTACCTGAAAGCCATGATCAAAAAAAGAGCCTAGCTATTATCTTTCAAGAAATTATCAAGGAGAACTGCCCTGATATTCTAGAGCCACAGGGCAAAATAGAAATTGAAAGAATCCATCGATCACCTCCTCAAATAGATCCCAAAAAGAAATCTCCTAGGAATATTGTTGCCAAATTCCAGAGCTCCCAGATCAAGGAGAAAATACTGCAAGCAGCCAGAAAGAAACAATTTGAGTATTGTGGAAACCCAATCAGAATAACCCAAGGTCTGGCAGCTTCTACCTTAAGAGATCGAAGGGCTTGGAATGCGATATTCCAGAGGTCAATGGAGCTAGGATTAAAACCTAGAATCACCTACCCAGCAAAACTGAGTATCATGTTCCAAGGCAAAATATGGATTTTCAATAAAATAGAGGACTTTCAAGCTTTCTCAGTGAAAAGACCAGAACTGAATAGAAAATTTGACTTTCAAACACAAGAATCAAGAGAAGCACGAAAAGGTAATCAAGAAACAGAAATTGCAAGGGACTTACTAAAGTTGAACTGTTTTGTTTACATTCCTACATGGAAAGATGACGTGTATGATTCATGAGACCTCAGTATTAGGGTAGTTGAAGGGCATATGCATATATATATATATGTTTATGTATATATATAAGTGAATGTGTATGTATGTATGTATCTATGTGTATATGTATGCATGTGTATGTATATATATATATATATATCTGTGTGTGTTTATGTGTGTGTGTATATATATATATATATATATATATATATATGTAAAAGAGAGAGAGCAGACACAGGGTGAGTTGAAGATGAAGGGAAGATATCTAAAAGAAATAAAATGAAATTAAGGGATGAGAAAGCAACATACTGACAGAGGGAGATAGGGAGAGATAGAATGGGGTGGATTATCTCGCATAAAGGTAGCAAGAGGAAACAGTTCTGTGGGAGAAGGGGAGAGGGCAGGTGAGGGGGGAATGAGTGAACCTTGCTCTCATCAGATTTGGCCTGAGGGGGAATACCATACATACTCAGTTGGGTATCTTACCCCACAGGAAAGAAGAGGGAGGAAGATAAAAAAAAATAAAAGGGGGGGGGATGATGCAGGGGAGGGCAGATGGGTGTGGAGGTAATCAAAACAAACACTTTGGAAAGGGGACAGGGTCAAGGGATAAAATTCAATAAAGCAGGATGGGTTGGGAAGGAGCAAAATGTAGTTAGCCTTTCACAACATGAGTATTGTGGAAGGGTTATACATAATGATACATGCGTGGCCTAGGTTGAAGTGCTCGACTTCTTAGGGAGGGTGGGTGGGAAGGGAAGAGGGAGAGAATTTGGAACTCAAAGTTTTAAAATCAGATGTTCAAAAACAAAAAAAGTTTTTGCATGCAACTAAAAAATAAGATACACAGGCAATGGGGCATAGAAATTTATCTTGCCCTACAAGAAAGGAAGGGAAAAGGGGATGAGAGGGGAGGGGGGTGATAGAGGGGAGGGCTGACAGAATACAAGCCATCTTGGAGTGGCGGGGAGGGTAGAAATGGGGAGAAAGTTTGTAATTCAAACTGTTGTGAAAATCAATGCTGAAAACCAAATATGTTAAATAAATAAATTTAAATTTAAAAAAAATGTGGTGCCACCTTACCTTTAGAGCATGATCTCCTTATATTCCTCTGCATACCTTCTAAGCACCAGTAAACTGGCCTAGTCTCCTCCTTCAAACATGCTCTCTCTTTTGTGTCTTTGTTCATGTTGTTCACTTTTTTTGCAATGTCTTCCTTACTCTTTTCCCTAGTTGAATTCCCATCGGGACCATCTCCAGTCATCTTGATCTATATCTTGCTGCTGGATCCAGATGGCTCTGGAGGAGAAAATGAGGCTGGTGACTTTGCACAGCCCTCCCTCGCTTAAATACGTTT
The DNA here is from genome assembly GCF_011100635.1 of Trichosurus vulpecula. Taxonomy (NCBI): domain Eukaryota; kingdom Metazoa; phylum Chordata; class Mammalia; order Diprotodontia; family Phalangeridae; genus Trichosurus; species Trichosurus vulpecula. Next base: position 83,353,950 of record NC_050579.1, read on the forward strand.
CATTTGAAAGTCCTGATGTTGTGCTCTTCTTCAAGAACAAGGGACAAACAACAACCTGTGAGTAGTCTGAGATGCCCCACTGAGTCCCAACTGGTCAGTTCCAGGACCCTCCCCTCTCCTCCCCTTCCCTTCCCTCCCCTTCACTCCATTCCCTTCCCCTCCCCTTTCTTTTCCCTCCCCTCTCCTCCCCTCCCCTCTCCTATGACATGGCTGTATATTGTCACCTTATTTATTTAACTTACATGCAGAGTACTTCATGTGAATTGCCAGGCCAGATGAGTCAAAAGCTAGAATTAGGGTTTCTGGGAGAAATATCAATAATCTCAGCTATAAAGATGATACCACTTTGATGGCAGAAAGTAAAGAGGAATTAAGAAGCCTCTTGATGAGACTGAAAGAGGAAAGTGTAAAAGCTAGCATGAAGCTTAATATAAAAACAAAAACTAAGATTTTGGCAACTGGTCTCATCACTTCATGGCAAATAGAAGAAATGGAAAGAGTGTTAGATTTTACATTCTGGAGCTCAAAGATTACTACAGATGGCTATTGCAGTCATGAAATTAAAAGATGCTTGCTCCTTGGAAGGAAAGATATGGTAAATCTAGACAACACTCTTAAAAGCAGACATTGCTCTTCTGAAAAAGATCTGTATAGTCAAAGCTATGACTTTTCCAGTAGCAATATATGGCTGTGAAAGTAAGACTATAAGGAAAGCTGAACACCACAGAATTGATTCTTTCAAGTTGTGGTGCTGGAGAAGAATTTTCAGAGTCCCTTGCACTGCAAGGAGATCATATCATTCAATACTTAAAGAATTCAGGCTATTTAGTAGAGCATCAAATACTGAAAATTAAGCTTAAATACTTTGGCAACATAATGAGAAGATGTGGATCATTGGAAAAGACCTTGATGTTGGGAAAGATTGAAGGAAAAAGGAGAAAGGGATGGCAGAGAACAAGATGGATAGATAGTATCGTGGAAACAATGAACATGAACTTGGACAGACTTTGAGAGATAGTGGAGAATAGAAGGACCTGGCATGGGGTCACAAAGAGTTGAACACAACTGAATGACTATCTATTTATATATTTATCTATCAAAATAGGAAAGTCATGAAAGGGTAGGGTCTTAGTTTGGGGGAAAGGGGTCATGTGAATTCAATCTTAAACATTGAGTTTGATATTGGAATATCCATGTGGAAATATTTTTAAGGTATCTGGAAAACCTTGAATTATAGACTTAGAATTGGAAGATGCCTTAGTGCTTATGTATTCTTCCTTTCCTATGTTGGAATCCTTCTATAATACTCTGACAGGATATCACACAACCTTAGCTGAAATATCTCATCAGGCATTTATTTCATTTTTGGACAGCTCTGATTTCTAGAAAGCTATATTTAATGTTGATCCAATATCTCATTCTTTGCAACTTGTATTCTCTGATCCTAGTTCTGTCCTCTGGCATGACACAGAATGAGTCTGTTCCCCTTTCTACATGACCGTTGTTCAGGTATATGAAAATAATCATATCTTTACTTAATTTTCTCTTCTTTAGATCAAACACACTAAGTTTCTTCAAGTATTTCTCATGAGCTATGGTTTCCAGGACCTTCTCTAGTCTAATTACTCCCCTCTGATTGCAATCTGGCTTTTAGCTGTCATTTTAAATGTGGTAGCCAGGTAGCCTCTTTCCTGGGCTTTCATTGAATTTCCAAGTTGTTAATATTTTTCTTTCCCATTCATCTAGTATGTTATTGTTTACTTATTTTTTGTATTTTTAAACCCCTTCCCAACTAGATTTGTAAGCTCCAGAGGGAAGGGACTATTCTATTTTTGTCTTTGGATACATACCACCTATATTCTGCTTTACATGAAATAGTAATTTAATAAATATTTGTTGATATATTAGATAATACTTCAAATATATTGAAGTATTGAAGATCAGAAAAGAGGACAGTAGGAATGCTAGAAGGAGTCAGTTTTGGAAAGAAGGGAAGGTAAGGGAGCCATCAGATCCTCTGAGTTTCCTGGTAAATTAATTATGATGAGAACTCTCATTTCTGGAGTTCATTAAGAATTTCAAAGTGCTTTTTTCACAACAGTCTCATGGGGTAGGCAGTGCAAATAATATCTTCATTTTACAGGTGAGAAAATTGGGGTTCTCAGAGTCTACATAAGTCAAATTCTTCATGACTGCCCCAAGTCTGAGGTCTGTTTGAAGGTTAAAGGGGAACAATCAACATCCTCGAGAATCAACTCAGTTCAAAATTTATTAAACATCCACTGTACTATGTGCAAGAAAATAATGGATCAAAGTAATAGCAATGCTCATACCCATCCCATTCCCTGACTGACAGCCAGTGAATAGCTTAGGCCCTTGGCCATATTTGGCTTACTATGAAATGGATCTAGTCCAGACCCATGTTTTTCAAATGTATGATGTTGTGGACTCCCTAATTTGTCATGTGTTGGGACTCTGTCTCTTAGTATAGTGTTAGTTGTGACCTGAAGATGAAGTAGCAAAAACAAGCTGATTGGTAGAATTACATGGGAACAAATGAGCTGATTTGCTTTAAAAAGCCTGATTTTTGATCCTGTGTCTGAAAAGGATAGAACTGAAACAAACAGAACTAGTTGTGAATTTGTGAGATTTTCCTATGTGTAACTACTCATAATGTTTTTATTTGCTTCTTTTAATAGCCATCTACTAATAAAAAGGACTTTTTTTTGTATTTTACAAAGGCAAGCTGCAAGGTCTTATGAGTAATGTAGCCTATTTTAGGACAGATTATAGGCACCTGGAAGATGTGCAAGTATCACGTTAGACTTTCCTTTATGACCTCTTCCTTCCAAAGACCATAGATGGTTTTAATTATTTATAAAAGAATAGTCTTCTAAAAATATTAAGCTATAATGAGAAAAATATTTTTGACTAATCAGGCAGTGTCTGGCTTAATGGCTAAGGTCAAAGAGATGAAAGAGGTGGAAATGAGTGATCTAGTTAAGGGATGATTTTTTCTTGATGAGGGGCTCTTTTCAGCAAGATTGATTAAGAAACAGTGGTGATGAGTCATGTAGTAGTGGGCCTTTGAGGTGAACTGTAGGCTACCACCATCTGGGGCAAATGAAAGAGCAAAAACTCTACTCTGAGTTCCAAAATTATTTGCTATGGCGAATAATTGCTGCTTAACTCAAGCATGCTTCCTTCCAGGAAGAAAGAAGTGGGGAAGAGGGAGGTTTTTCCCAGTAGAGCTGAATGTCTTGACCTAGACTTATCATGGGAACATGTCTTATGGTAAGCAAAAAAGTTCATGAATCATGTTGGAAAGGCTGTGGAGAGAAGCTTCACAAAGTGATTTGATGCAAAAATTACTTAAAAAAAAACCTTAGCCCCAGTAATCCTGAAATGACATTTGGCTTCCTATTGGTCCTCTATTCAAATTAACCAACATTTTCTTTAGATACCTAGTATGAACAAGGTGTTGGGAATATAAAAACAAAAATGAATGTCTTTGCCTTCAAGGAATTTATATTCTTCTGAGGGTTTCAACATGTAGTCTGATAATTACAATGAAAATTGAGGAAGAAGACACACACTAATGGTTAAGTAAATACGGGGAGGTGAAGCTTCACAGAATGAAGCACCTGTACTGATCTGTGAATGAAGAAAAGAATGAAGAAAAGAGGAGAGATGATGAGGGAGTACATTCTAGTAATGCAGGATTGACTTGTTAACTATAAAGAGACAGAAAGTGAAATTCCAATTTCAGCAAATAGCAAGTAGTCTCATTTGACTATAACATACAATCATGAAATGGCAGCAAAGTGAATGTCTTGAAAGGTAGATTTGTAGCTGAACTATAGAGATTGTTAAATGAAGTCTTTTGCCCTGCAGGCAATTGGGAGCCACAGGAGGTTTTTTAGCAGTGGAGGGACATGGTCATCCCTATACCTTGAAAAGGTAATTTTGATACATGGGTGAAGGATAAGATTGGAGAGAGTAGAATGTAAAAACAGGGAGACCATGAGGATACTTGCTGATAGTCCAGATTAGTGCCAATAATGAAAATGAAGTAGTGACATTGTTTAAATTTATACTGCATATTTACATTAATCTGAGACTGATTATCATAGTTTACATAATTACAATTTTGAATATTGATAGTTTGAATGTTCATTATTCATACTAGTTAGAACCTAAGTTTCAGGTTAGACGTAATGAAATTGCTGGGCATGTGAGTGGTAAGGAGTGGTATATAAGAAGTGATATGGATAGGGGAATGACAACTGGGGGGGTATAGGAATGAAAGGAAAATAATAAATCGATCAATAAGCTTTTGTTGAGTGCCTATTATGTGCCAGGCACTGTGCTATGTTCTGGGGATACAAACATAATACATTAAAAACTCACTACTCCTAAGGAACTTAACGTTGACTGGGAAGAAGGACATTTGGAATACAATTATGTTTAAGTTAGAGAGGTGATCAGTTTTATTTTGGACATGTTAAATTTGTCCTTGGTTAAGCTATCAAAAAAAGAGTTGAATGTTCATGTCTGACTTTTTATTGGGGTGAACATTTTAGGTTTGAGATAAGTAGAGTGCACAAAAGACCCGTGTTCAAATCGTAACTTTGACACATACTAGCTTTGTGACCCTGGATAAGTCACTTAACTTCTCAGTGCATCAGGCAACTCTCTAAGACCATAATTTGCAGATCACATCCCAATCTGCATTGGAAGAGGGAGCTTCCTCACTGAGAGTTCTTTATATAAAAATATCTCAAATCTAGTCCAAAAACAAGCAAAATTTGAGATGTTAATGAGGAATCTACATGGAGATATCAGTCAAGTTATTAATCAGACAAGGCTGGAGTCTGGAGAGAGATTTAAGCTGGATATACAAATTTGAAGATCATATACATAGAGGAACATTACTATTTGCCATCATGTTTTCAATCTCTTCTCCCAATCACTTATCAGCGCTTAACGCCCTCATGTCCATATTATCAGATGACTAAATTAAATCAATTCATCTACATTTATACATTTATACAAGTTATGCTAACTTCTTGCTTATTTCTTATTTAGGTAGTGCCTTGATGCCATAAAATTGCATCTACCTCTAATTGGTCTGGAGTTTACTAATTGCGGGAATATTAGGCTGGAAATACTTTGAGATTTGAGAATATACAAATGTCCTTAAAATCACACTATATAGATGATAAAACATTGTACCTATTCAGAGAACTAGTATTAGTCCTTTCTTTTCTTAGCTTCTTAGCAACACTACCAAAGGATAGTTAAAAGGAGGGAAAAAAGAGATAATATTTAATTCTTACCTTGTCTTGTTTGTTTGTTTTTTGAGTGACGGGGCTACCTGAGATGTTAAAATTACCTGTACATTTAATTTAGTTTGGGTTTTCTCATATGTGCATATAAATATATGTGAAGGTAGAAATACATGTTGCTGTAATGGCAAGTAAAGTGGGACTTTTTGTTGTCTTTTGTTTTGGAGTGCTTCTCAACACTAAGGCAATCAAGTGCCTTTATTCTTGCCTTTGTTTCAATCAAGAGTCTTTGATTGAATTTGGAGTCTTTGATGACCTGCTTAAGTCACCAGAAGACTTAGGTCACATGGGCTTGAGTCCCATGGTTGTGATACCCTCTGACCCTGAAAAAGTGTATTTATACTCTGAGTTTAGTATTTTACTTGGGGTTCACTCACTAGAAGAGTGTTGTGTGATTTGACCAGATGAGAATCTGGGTAGCCATTGGAGACCCCCTGGCTTTGAAAAACCCAGATGTTGGTGCTTCTTTCTCTGGTAACTCTGTATGTAATGTCTTAGATAGACAGCTAGAAGCCTGCCTGCTGATTTGTGTTATTTTGCTCTGTTAACATAATTTCTGCTTGTAATTTCTGTTTGTGTTTTCTCTAAAGTTCAGGGTGCTGACTTTTCCCCCTGAACTAAGTGAATGATATATGTATGTTTAATTAAAGTGACATTATAAACCCCTTAAAGTTACTTTCCTTAGAAAAGCAGATCAAGGGTGGAGCCAAGATGGTGTCTGGAAAGCAGGGACTTGCTTAAGCTCTCCCCCAAATCCCTCTAAACACCTGTAAAAATGGCTTTGAACAAATTCTAGAGCTGCGGAACCCACTAAATAACACAGGGAAACAGATCTCCAGCCCAGGAGAGCCTGGATGGTTGCCAGGAAAGGTATATTGCACAGTGCTGGGAGCAGAGAATAGCCCAGCGTGGGCTGCGCCAAGACAGACCAGACCCAGAGTCAGCCAGCTTGAACAGGTCTTGGGGCCACGAATCAGTGAACTGTGGCAGTTACCAGACTTCTCAACCCACAAATGCCAAAGAGAAGGTTAGAGGGAAACTGCGGAATCAAGTTCAGAGCAGTCTGATCATCAGCCCTGGGGGTGGCGGAGGTGGTGCAGCAGTGGAAATGGCAGCAGCAGGAAACTCCTGAGGCTTCTTCCAGAGCTACAGTGTCAGCTGCTTCCCGAGTCCCTGGCTCACAAGGTGGGAGGAATCTAGAAGTGGATCAGAGCAGGAGTGCAAAGAGCACTTTGTCTGCACAAAGGCAGATTCTCTTGCTGTGCCCTGCTAGGATCTATATTGAGGTCCTGGTTGGCAGTTCTTGGGGGAGGAGGAGCGCTGCTGTGACAGAGCCTGCAGTGACAGTGGAGTAAAAGTAGCTCTGAAAACAGCAGTGCTTTGACCCTAAAGCTTGGGACAAAGTAGTCCCTACTTGACAAACAGTCATATCCTGAGAAAAAGCTCAAGGGTGAAGTAGTTGGCTGGGAACATGAAAAGGCAGTGAAAATGGACTCAGACTCAAACTCAAACTCTAGATTCCTTTCTTGGTGACAAAGAAGATCAAAACATACAGCCAGAAGACGTCAACAAAGTCAAAGAGCCTACATCAAAAGCCTCCAAGAAAAATATGAATTGGTCTCAGACAGTGGAAGAGCTCAAAAAGGAGTTGGAAAAGCAAGTAGGAGAAGCAGAGGAAAAATTGGGATGAGAAATGAGAGTGATGCAAGAAAAGCATGAAAAACAAGTCAATGACTGGCTAAAGGAGACCTCAAAAAATACTTAAGAAAATAACACCTTAAAAAATAGACTAACCCAAATGTCAAAAGAGCTCCAAAAAGCCGTTGAGTAGAAGAATGCCTTGGAAGACAGAATTAGCCAAATGGAAAAGGAGGTCCAAAAGATCACTGAAGAAAATACTGCCTTAAAAATCAGATTGGAGCAAGTGAAAGCTAGTGACTTTATGAGAAATCAAGAAATTATAAAACAGAACCAAAGGAATGAAAAATGAAAGACAATGTGAAATATCTCATTGGAAAAACCACTGACCTGGAGAATAGATCCAGGAGAGATAACTTAAAAATTATTGGACTACCTGAAAGCCATGATCAAAAAAAGAGCCTAGATATCATCTTTCAACAAATTATCAAGGAGAACTACGCTGAAATTCTAGAATCATAGGGCAAAATAGAAATTGAAAGAATCCACCAATCACCTCTTGAAAAAGATCCCAAAAACAAAACTCCTATGAATATTGTCACCAAATTCCAGAGTTTCCAGGTCAAGGAGAAAATATTGCAAGCAGCCAGAAGGAAACAATTTGAGTATTATGGAAACACAATCAGGATAACACAAGATCTAGCAGCCTCTACATTAAGGGATCGAAGGGCTGAGAATATGATATTCTGGAGGTCAAAGATGCTAGGATTAAAACCAAGAATCACCTACCCAGCAAAACTGAGTATAATGCTCCAAGGCAAAATATGGATTTTCAATAAAATAGTGGACTTTCAAGGTTTCTCAATGAAAAAACCAGAGATAAATAGAAAATTTGACTTTCAAATACAAGAATCAAGAGAAGCACGAAAAGGTAAACTAGAAAGAGAAATCATAACGGACTTACTAAAGTTGTTATGTTTACATTCCTACATGGAAAGATGATGTGTGTAATTCATGAGACTGTTCTCAGTATTAGGGGAGTTGAAGGGAATATAGACAGAGGGCACAGGATGAGTTGAATATGAAGGGATGATATATAAAAAATGAAATAAATGTAAGGGGTGAGAGAGGAATATATTGAGAGGAGAAAGGGAGAGATAGAATGGGGTAAATTATCTCACATGAAAGTGGCAAGAAAAAGCAGTTCTGTTGGAAGGGAAAAGGGGGCAGGTGAGGGGGAATGAGTGAATCTTACTCTCATTGGATTTAACCTGGGGAGGGAATAACATAAACACTCAATTGGGTATCTTACTCCACAGGAAAGTAAAGGGAAGGGAATAAAAAGGGAGGGGGATTATAGAAGGGAGGGCAGATAGGGGGAGGAGGTAATTGAAAGCAAACACTTTTGAAAAGGGACAAGGTCAAGGGAGAAAATTGAAAAAAGGGGGACAGGATAGAATGGAAGGAAATATAGTTAGCCTTTCATAGCATAAGCATTGTGGAAGTGTTTTATATAGTGATACATGTGTGGCCTATGTTGAATTGCTTGACTTCCTAGGGAGTGTGGGTGGGAAGGGAAGAGGGGAGAGAATTTGGAACTCAAAGATTTAAAAGCAGTGCTTAAAAAAAAGTTGTTTTTCGTATACAGCTGGGAAACAAGATACATAGGGAATGGGGCATAGAAATCTATCCTGCCCTACAAGAAAGTATGGGGAAAGAGGATGGGGGGTGGAGTGGGGTGAAAGAGGGGAGGGCTGACTGAGGAATGAGGCAATCAGAATGTATGCTATCTTGGAATGGGGGGAGGGCAGAAATGGGGAGAAAATTTGTAACTCAAAATGTCGTGGAAATCAATGTGGAAAACTAAAATATTAAATAAGAATTAGAAAATAAAAAAAGAGATGAGAAAAGCAGATCAAAGAACCTGTGCTAGCTGCCCTCCTGTGTGCTGTTGTTATTGGTCTTACACAGCCACAGTAGTGGCAAGCAGCATTGTTGTTGTAGTTGTTTAGAGGGGTGAGGTATGGTGCAGAGGTGGAGAATATTTGAAAACAAGGCATGGAGTGATTTTTGATTATGTGAAAACTGTTATTACCTTGTTTGTTTTCCTGGGCATTTAAAATGTTATTTAAAATGCTGTCTTATTTTTGTTGATGCCTTTTATTTTTCATCACATTCATATTTGAATATCTCCCTTCCCCGTCTCAGACATTTCCAAGAAACATTTCTGAAAAATTTATCTCATGGAGTCAGTCATCATCAAGCATGTGCAAGTCTTTTCATTTCTCTCTTATGCCACAGTCAAAAGCTGCCAAGTGAAAATTGCAAATGACTGAAAGGTGGAAGAACAACATTTAACTTCACTGGAACCAAAACATCCCAAATTTCAGTTGTACTTCCCCTTCTTCAAGGAAAGATTTGGCCATGATTGAGCAACCAAAGGAAAGATTCCTATTTTCATGTCTGACATTTTGTTTGGGTTACACTTGTTAAAATCCTTACAGTCTAGCCTTCTTGGTACCTGGAAAAAAATTTATTTTCATTGTGGGACTTTTTTAATATCAAGAATAGTCTTAATATTTTTTCCACTTGATGACAGAATTTATGTAGTGAAATTTGCTCTGAAGAATAAAGACCAATTAATTATATCACTAAAGGTTTGATCTCCTTCTGTTCCTCTGTTCATCTAGGAGACTTCTAGATCTTTCTTATTACTGTTGTGGGTTTGTCCAAATGAGGGATTCCAAATAACATATTGAATGAAAAATAGGTTTCAGCAGTAGGATGTAGATTAGGTTGAATGAGTCTGTTCCCCATACTCCCACTCTCCTTTTCTGAATCAATGTTTGGTGAACTCCATGCCCAGAGTTGTTTCCAATTTCTGGGGAATCTCAGATAAATGTATTATGACTTACTCATGAATGAATATAAACATGGTTACAGGATCACATATTTAGAACTGGGAAGAGACTATAGAAGTCATTTTAGAGATGAGATTGAAGCTAATGGAGTTGAAGTGATATATTCAAGGTGATACAAGTAGCAAGTGAGGAGAGCTGGGATTCAAACCACAGTCCTCAATTCCAAATCCTATATTTCTTCTCTTATAGCACATTGCTTTCCAATACTTTTCTAAAATAGGAATTCTATCAGAGGGGTAGGACCTTGAATATTGAAGGTGACTCTATCCATTCATCATCATCAGCAGCAGCACCATCATCAGCATCAGCATCACTATCATGATCGTCATATTCATTTAAAGCAAAAGAAAGGATTTTAGTTCCTGGTTTTGCAATATTACATGAGAATTATTTTATCATTTAGGAAATCAAAATAATTACATAGCATGTACAGTAATCCTTTTGTTTTGTAAAGTTTACTCATATTAGTCCCCCTTATTATTTATATTTTATCCCCCCTTAATAAACTATCCAAACTCTATTGCTTCCAATTTGTTTTCTCATTCACTTATCCATTTAACAAACAATAAGAAAAAAAAACTACTCTGTGTGAGTGCTAGGCTAGGCATTGGATGGTAATGCAGATTTTTAATAATTAATCAGTAAATATTTATTAAAAACCTATTATATGTCAGTCACTGTGCTAAGCACTGAGGACGTAAAAAAGGTAAAAGAAAGTCCCTGCCCTCAAGGAGCTCAAAATCTAATGATAGATTATCGAATTGACTATCTAATTGATTACACATGGTTTCTATCATCACCAGGCATACTGTCTAGGAACAAGACAAAGCACAGGCACAGATAACTATAATACATAATATTTACATAAAAGTATTGAAGAGGTGCAAAATAATCCAATCAGTAAACTTTTCTTAACCTGCTGTTAGTGCTAGGTACTGACTTAGACACTAGGATCTTGAAGAGAAAAACAAGGTGTTTGTATTTGACCAGCATGAATCAAGATGATTTCATGGCTGAAGGGAGCTCCTGGTACTCCTTTTCTTGGTGCCGATCTGCAGCTGCTCTGCAATTTCTAGCCTTTGAGAGTTGCCTGTGGGCACTGAGGTTAAGCATCTTGTCCAGGGTCACAGAGCCCGTATGGTACATATCAGAGAAGAAACTGAATTTAGGGTTCCCGAACCTGAGCCTGACTCTTTATCCTCTATACCTCAGCTGCCTCTCATGACCACTTTACTGAGTGTTCAGTTAACCTGTATTACTCATATGTACATTGGTTTCATTCCTCTTATCAAAATTCACCAAAATGTTAGGTGAAATAATTTATTTTGCATAGCACTTAATTTACAAACCACTTCCCCCAAAACAATCCTACGAGATGGGTAGTGCAGGGATAATTGTGCCTATTTTTTTTTGTTTGTCAAAGTGGTTAAACAAATTGGCTTTCTTAGTCTTCTTTAATCTTAGTGTCTTCCCAATTTATCTTATCTATATCTCATTTTTACATAGTTGTTCACATGTTGCCTCCCCCATTAGATTGTGACCTCTTTGAGGTCAGGGGCTGTGTTTTGGCTTTCTGTGTATCCCCAGAGCTTAGCACAGTGCCTGGTACATAGAAGGGCCTGAATGAATGCTAGCTTACTGATTGTGATCATTCAGGAAGTGGCAAATGAAGAAATAGAACCAGAGTCCTCTGATTCACAGCCCACGGCATCTACCTTCATTAATGGGGGTGGGGCACTAGGCTTAGTTAATGATATAATAAGAAAAAATTGTTTTTAGCATCATTTCAGATTGTAGATGACATTGCTAAAATTTTGTGAATGTATCATATTTGGGGAAGAAAAGCTTAATATTTACTAGAGGAAACATGAAATATTGTGTCAACATCAGATATATCTAAAAATGTAAGAAGGTCAAACTCAGAGAATATGGTAGTGCATTGTAAAGAAAGCACTGTGTCCTTTTTCTTTCAATTTCTCTGAGGGAAGAAGTTTTTTTTTTTAATGTGATGTTCCCAATAAATATTTCTGAAAAATTTACTTCACAGACTCAGTTGTCATCAAACATGTGCTCATCTTTCGTAGTAAGCATATTTCTAGTTTGGAGGAGAGATATGTGAATGTGCTTTAGGATGGGAGAAATTATAGCAGTAAATATTCACAGATTAAAAAAATAAAATAAAGGTTTTTATAACCTCACCTTGCCACATCATTAGCATTCTTAGGTCCTAAGAGTACATTGTTACTTTGCATGTCCTTTTCATTTATTTACTTACAGACGTGATGTTCCCTACCAGTAGAACGTAAATTCATTGAGGCCTGGAACAGTCCAGTTTTGTCTTTGTTCTCCCAGCACCTAGTACATACTGTGCATTATACATAGTAACAGAAAATTCTTAATGATCTGAATTGAATCAAGTTGCAGAGTAGCTACTATAATGCTGTCCACATGGATGGCTGGGCACAGTGAAAACTGGTTGAATGAAACAGTGGTCTGTTGGGGATACTATAATTTTTTAAAGAGGCTGTTCTTTTCTAGTGTGAAAAGCCATGACCTATTTCATACTGCCAAGGTTTGGGGTGATGAGATAGCCTGCTCTTGCCAGAAGACAGCGCTCACTGACCTCTAACAAATCTATCTGGGTGTGGGTATATGTTAGCTAGAATTACATTTGAAATAATCTTGTTTGGATGTCCCCCACAATCAGAGTAGTGCCACTGAGTTTTGATGTTAGCCTTTGCCCTACGGACCCTAAGTGGTAATATTTACTGTTTTATATAACTGTGGAAACATGGCGAATCATTTATAGTCCCTGAGTCTTGGTTTTGGTCACTTGTAAAATTTGAACAAGAAAATATCTAAGGGACCCCCTAGCATTAAAATTTCACAGTATCCTGATTAAAACCCTTTGGTGACTAAATTTGTCTTCAACTTCTGTGGAGCAATTATTTGTTCAGTACAAATAACCCAAGCTTCCCGTGAAAGCTAAAATCTATTTTTCAACATTCTATCAATATTACACTGAGATGTGGAATACAGCAGTCACTGAAAAATTAAAAATGAATGTCAAACAGAGGGCAATGCTGTGGTTTCTCTGAGCAGGATGCTACATATACCAATGAGGAGCTCCAAAGAAAAACAGAATAAAAATATCATCAAAGAACAGAATGATAGAAGATGAGTCGGCCATGTGGTGAAGAAAGAGGTGACAGGTATATAGCTATAATATTCAGCTGGTACCCTCAGCATATCAGGAGAAAATGAGGACCTATCATATTGGTGTGGACTCTAAATGGTGAATATATGTGAGAACTTACGGGAGTTGCATGGGACAGACAGTTATGGATGGTGTGCTACCTGCATCATTGGAGGGAACTTCCAAATTGATGAGTTCATAAATCCACTTGAATATCAACCATCCACTTGGTTGATTCAAGTTATAATATCTTTTCCCTAACAGCAAGGTTTCTCTCAGCCAAGAGTATCTGGATAATTATTTTAATTTTAATTTTCCCAATGTAGACATCAACATAGCCTTAATTAACTTTCTCTGTCTCTAACTTTGTCTCCCCCCTCTCTCTTTCTTCTTCTTTCTCTCTCTCCCTCCTTCACCTCCACCCACCCTTTCTCTTTGCCTCTGTCTCTGCAACTGTCTCTCTTCCATCTTTCCCCCTCCTTCTGTCTTTCTATTACACCTTCCAACTTTCTTAGCTTCCATCTAACCTGGGGGTGGGGAACCTGTGGCCTTGAGGCCACATGGCCCTCTAGGTCCTCAAGTGCAGACCTTTGACTGAATCCAAACTTCACAGAACAAATCCTTTTGTTAAGATTGTAGCCATTCTCAAGACATAGCTAACAACATTGTCCCTCCTAGAAACTTTACTTGCCTGATCTCAATATGCTCTTCCCACTTTCTTCTTTTATTTTTTCTTTCATATGACTCTCTATTATTTAATTTGCTGCCTTGCCACTGTTTTTCAGCAGTCTCATGTTTGCATATATGGGAAAAATTAGTTTGTCAGATCCTGGAAACATTTCTTCAATTGTATTTGACAAGACAAACTTCTCTTGTCCCGGTCAGAGACTGGGGACATTTCTTCAACTGTATTTGACAAGACAAACCTTCTAATGCAATATTAAAAATGGGAACTATAATGTCAGTGAAATCTTAGGCTGTATATAATCCAGAATAGGGACTGCTCTCTACCCTGGCCTGATAGAAGCATAAGAAAGACTTACTGACAATTTAGAAAAGGCATTAATGAACTGAAGTGTATTCAGGAGAAAGTGACCAGTTTGGTAAAGGGATTGAAGAAAAATCTATATAAACATAGGAAGGAACCAGGAAGGTTCAGCTTGAGAACAGGCAGACTTTGGGAAGGGGATGACAGTTGTCTTCAAGCACCTGAAAATTTTGTTCTTTTTGTCCCTAGGGAACAACAATAGGAAGATGGATAGAAATTGTAGAAGGGCAGAAAATCTTGTTACAAGGGAAAACTTCCCGACAATTTAGGATTGTCCACAATGGAATGAATTGATTTGGTAGACAATGGGTTTCTCATCAATGGAGATCATTACGTGGAGTTTGGATTGCTATTTTTCAAAGGTACTGTAGAACAGATACCTGTTCAGACTTCAGTTGGATGAGATAACTCCTGAGGTGCCTTTCAACTTTGAGACTCTATATTTCTCATTACTTACTTAAATTGTGAACTTCATAGTACCTTAAAGAGTATGAGACCCATAGTAAGGTCTTAGTTAATACGTGTGAAACTAATGAATAAATAGAGACTGGCTAACAATTCTGTTTCACATACTTTTCTAACTATTGAATAATTTCTTTGCCCTCAAAGGCAGCTCAGTAAATAGAGGCTTTTTAGATGTCTCTACATGGGGGAAAGTTTTTTCCTAGGAAAAATAGCATGATCTAAACTATGTGCTTATCTGGGTCAGGAACAGATAAAGGCCAAATGGCATTCATTAGGGACCTAGAAGTAAAGAATGACATTATAGTTTCCATTTTTTACAGACCCCAAAATCCACAGATCCAAGTCTTTTCAAGTGTGGCATTTCAAATACATTTTAAAGAAGCCGTTACAATTTTGGATGAATATTAGACCTCTAAAGAATAAAAGTGTTTCCCCACTAACATTTTTGGATTAGAAAAAATGTCTTCCAAATTTATAAACTCCTTCAGAAATCCAGTAGTAGGTCAGAATTTTATTTATCACCATTGCAGTAAATACCCGGATTCTTTGTACTCTGATTTCCTTACCTGCCATCCCAAATCTACCTCTTGTTTCAGCAATGGAAAACTACAGAATTAATTTTTGTTTTTTTTTTTTTAGCTTGCATGTGAACTTTTCTTTTTAATAAAGGGAGGGGAAATTTTAGAATCATACTATGGTAGATATGTAGGTTATTGGGAAATGAAATATTTGAGTTTTGAAAGGCTTAATTCCATTTAGATAACTCAGAATAGTGCTTATAAAAAGTTCTCAAATATCCAGGGATCAAACAGCAGAAATGAGTGTTAGACTGTCTCAGTAGAGGCAATAACTCTTGTACAGACTTCTATGACCCAAAGAAATATTTTCTATTGTATAACACATAACACCGGAAGGAAAGGAGCTTTTAATGGCCCAGCATCCTCTAATCAAGGGATTGACAAGAATTAAATTGACAAAAATATTTATATATCATTTAGAATTCTTTTGGTAATGATTATAACTCAATTTGGGAGGTGAGAAGGGAGAATATCTGATTGTATTGGATCTCATTAACTTCTGAAGATTTTCTTTTAAAATAGGAGCTGTGATTTCAGTGATATAAGGAGCTCCTGGTAAGAAAACTCCCTCTACAAATGCAGGAGGTACCTTCTCTGAAACTTAGAAGAGTTACTCAGGGTTACATAGATGGAATGCATGAAAGGAGCTGGAGAGTCTCTGAACAGTATGGTTACTTAATTAACTAGTGATTTAAAACTGTCTTAAAGCACCCTTAAATTAAATTTTGTGAATGACACATTTGTTCTACCTTCTGTCTTCTATATTTCAATTATAAAAGCCATGAGCATGTTTTCTTAGAAAATACATCTTTACAATATCATAAGAACAGCCTTCTGCCTCCTTCTTTGTAAGCTGTAGGATATTGTCAATGATTACTTTTGTGTAAGAAGGTATATCCAGGAAATGCACGATCAAAAAAGGTGGTGAGATAGTCACATGGAGAAATTAAGGTGGGTCAGTGGGAGCTTTGCCTGGTAATACCAAAATACTGAGACCTAGAGAAAAAAATCCATTTGTTGTTGCTCAATCATTTTCAGTCATGTCCTATTCTCCATGACTCAGTTTGGGGTGTTCTTGGTAGAGATACTGAACTGGTTTGCCATTTCCTTCTCCAGCTCATGTTACAGTTGAGGAACTGAGGCAAGCAGGGTTAAGTGACTTGCCCAGGGCCACACAGTGTCTGAGGCCAGATTTGAACTTATAAAGATGAGTGTTCTTGACTGCAGGCTTGGCATTCTGTCTACTGTTCTATCTAGCTACCCAAGAAATCCAGTACTGTAGGGTAAATCATAAACTTAAATTTTATGAGAGGGCATATTGACTAAAAATCCATGACTTAGTTGGGATCTGGGCCATGATAGGAGCTATCAACATCCATAGGATCATGAATCCATTTATTGACATATTATTTCTACCTAGAGGCAGTGAGGTGGAGTGCCAGGCCTGGAGTCAGGAAGACTGATCTTCTTGAGTCCAAATCCAGCCTCTGACACTTACTGGCTATGCGATCCTAGGCAAGTCACTTAACCCTGTTTGACCCAGTTTCCTCATCTATAAAATGAACTGGAGAAGGAAGTGGCAAACCACTCCATTATCTCTGCCAAGAAAACCCCAAATGAGGTCATGAAGAGTCAGACACGACTGAAAATGACTGAACAACAACATTATAGCTAAGGTCAGATCAATCAATTGACCAACAAACATTTATTAAATGCCTATATGCCAGGTGTTGGGGAAACAAGCAATCCATTTTCTCATGGAGAATTTTGAGACATTTTTTTGTTGTTTATGTGTTTCAAGGAAACATTTTACCTACATTTTAAAACTCTCCCTTTTACTCTTTCACTGCTTAAAATGCTTCACTTAATTTTGTCTACGAGTTTGAAATTTTGCCAAGTCATTTGCGTAAATGAATGCCATCTTTTTAAAGGCAAGTATCCTTGGGATCCATGTGATGTAGTTTTATATATAGATTAATGTAAATTTGTCTTCTAGTTTTTAAAAGTCAAATGGGAAATAGGCTATTTTCTGATGCTAGGCATTTGTAACATTGATCATTAATTAGTCCCTTTATATTTACTCTGAGCTCCAAACCATTAATTCTTCAATTTTGTCATGTGTCTTTCTCAATCTTAACATATTTCTTATTTTTTTAATTTACAGCATATTTTCCAGAACTCTAGCTTTTTCCATTAAATGCAATTGTCCATAAAGGATTCTAGGAAGATGGCGGAGTAGGTCAGAAAATTCCAAGCTCTCAATATTTCCCACCCCACCATAAAAGAGATAAAATAGTGCCTTGGGGCAAATACAGAGTGGTAAAAATAAATAAAAGTAGGGGCAGAATAGGAGTGCTCCTGGGATAATGGGGGAAGATCTAAAGAAAAATCCCAGGATGAAGTTTAGTCCCTTTGAAGAATAAACATCTCCAGACTAGGACCTCTTAAACAACAAGCAGTAAACCCTGGGATTAACTGGATTGGGAGGCTGCCTTGGCCCCAGCCACAAGAACTTTTATCCCTGGGACAGTGAGGGAAGTTCAGTGTCTAAGTAAGGGAAGATTCAAGGAACCTCTGCTGACAAGGAACACCAGATCCAGCTGTGCTGCGGAGATGGGACTAGGGGTGAGAACAAACCAGCACATACCCAGTGAGTACAGAAGCAGTGGGACGGGGGATGCTGCTGGCTGTGGGCACTTACAGGAGGCTGGAAGGTCCTGGTTCCCATTCCAGGCCACAGGGGAGAATTGAAGGAGGATCTGAGGCCAGAGGCACCATCCCCAATAAACCAACACTAGAGGTGATTACAAAAACTAAGCTACTACAAATAATAAAAAAAATGCACACACGAAGGAGAAGGAATCCAACCACAGTGAGCTACTATAGGAATAGAGAAGATTGGGGTTCGTCTTCAGAGGAAGACATTCAAGCAAAGAAACCCTCTTCTACCCCAAAGAGTAAAGTCACATTATCACCTGCCCAAAAAGAATTCATAAAAGAAATTTAAAAGAGACTTTAAAAATCAATTGAAGGAGATTGAAGAAAAACTAGAAAAAAAAAAGAACAATCCAAGAAAAATAAGAACATTATGAAAAGAAAGTTGATTAATTAGAAAAGGAGATCCAAAATCTTGAGGAAGAAAGTGACTCCTTGAAAATTAGAATTGGGCAAATGTAAACCGGTGAAGTTATAAGAGATCAAGAAATAAAAAACAATGTATAAAGAATGAAAAAAATAGAAGAGAATGTGAAAAATCTCATAAGAAAAACAACTGATCTGGAGAACAGATCAAGAAAAGAACATAATAATAATCAAACTACCTGAAAGCTATGATTAAAAAAAGAATCTTGATACAATAATACAAGAAATAATTAAATAAAATTGTACTAAAGCATTAGAACAAGAGGGGAAAGTAGAAATAGAAAAAAAATCTATTGATCACCACCTGAAAGAGATCCTATGAGGAAAACCCACAGGAATATTATAGCCAAGTTCTGAAACCCCCAGTTCGAAGATAAAATATTATGAGCAACAAGAAAAAAAAACAATTTAAATGTAATGGTGCTACAATTAGAATCATACAAAGCCTAGCAGTGGTGACACTAAAATACCACAGGTCTTGGAACACTATATATCGAAGTGCAAAAGAGCTGGGGTTCTGGCTGAAAATATCATATTCAGCAAAGCTAAGCATAATCTTGAATGGAAAAAAGGATACTTGATGAATTGTCGGACTTTCAGGACTTTGCTAAAAAATCAACAACCTGAACTTAATAGAAGATTTAACATACAAGAGCCGGGAGAAATATAGGGTACTCACCAAAGATTAATTAATTACAAGGGACCTAATCAGGACAGAGTACCTTTTATGTATGCAACATGTAAAACATATGTCTAAGATTGTTATTAGTAATTGGGTAGTTCATAAGAAAGATTGAGGTAGACCTGAGTATGATATAATTTTAAAAAGCAAATTGTTCAGGAACAGCTAAAAAGAGTGATTATCTTATACAAATGAGGTGTGAGAAAAACTGGCATAGAAAAATTAGATGGGGAAGGAAGGCTATTAGTTCTGGAAACCTACTTTCATTGGGAATAGGTTCAAGAGGGACCAATATATATCTATTTATATCTATATATCTAAGAGAGTGTAAAAGTCTTCTAAATTCAGAAAGAAATAAAATGTTAAGGGAATACGGAGGGGGAGAGGATAAGGGAGGGATACCTAGAGGAGAGGCTGAGTGAATAGATTAAAAGGGGGATTATAGAAGGGTGTTTAGATTAATGGAAATGGGAGTATAAGGGAGGGATCCTTGGAGGAGGGGTAGGTTAAATAATAGATGGGCAAGGCAGAGGGTAGAAGTAAAATGGAGAAGTCAGGGGGGATAGAAAATAAGAGATATGTATGAACATAAAAACAAAGATCAGGAGCAGAATTTGTTAGGGAAAATACATGTCTATGTATGTATGAGTGTATATATGTATGTATATGTAAGTATATACGTGGGTATAGGTATATATGTGTGCATGCATATACATACATATATACATTTACATCTATATCTATCTATAAACCCATGCTAAATGGTAGCCTTCTGGGGTAGGAGGGGGAAAAAGAACAAAGTAAAAAATGCATAAAAGAAAACTTACATGGAAGCAAAGAAAATATGGACAGTTTTCAACACAACATGTAGTATGTATCATATAGGCTTTCTTGAAATGGAAATTTATTGCTATGTATTATGAATCCTCTCTTACACTCTGCTGTGCACATGACATACTTTTTTTCTTTTCTTATTTTGTATTTGTTTTAATATTTAAGTTCATAGTATCTTAAGTTCATAGTATCTACTGTGTATTTGTTTTAGTATTTAAGTTTAAAATAAAAAATGAAAAAAATAACTGAAATTGTCCAGTTCATATTGCCTTTGGGAAGTAGAGAAGGGAGAAAAGGAAGAAAAGGGGAGATATGTCTGATATGTACTTTTTCTATTTATCCTTTGATTCGCAGAGAACTGTTTAAAGAAAAAATCTCTTTTTTCTCCCTCAACTTGTTCCATGGAGTTGAAAGTAGGCAGGGCAGCAGATGAAAAGTGGAGAATAATGATGATGATGATGATGACAATAATAATAATAACACTTTAAAGTTTCCAAATGTTTTGCCTATGTTATTTCATTTGATCTTTGTAACAGCCCCATGAGGTTAGGTGCTAAAATTATCTCCCTTTTTACAGATGATCTGCCCAGATTTGTACAGCTAGTAAGTGTTGGAGGCAAGAGTTGATCTAATACCGTTCTGACAGCAAGTCCGGCACTCTCTCCACTGTATTACACAGCTGCTTATCAATTAATCAATTAATTAATCACCACTTACTTATTAACTGGCTACTATGTGCTGGGAATGATCGAGCTGGAGAGGTTTGAAAGATGAACTCTATTGTACACTGTATCTTTGCAACTGGGCAACCAGCCTGGCTAAGTATGCAGGAGCTCGTCACCACAGAGTTGGTCAGTGGGTTAGGAAAGTGTTTGGCTACTGTAACTCATGAAACTGTCTTCTAAGGCTTGGAGGGGTCTTAATCAACGTGAGTGGAGGCAATATCCACAGTGACACAAATCACAGATTTTTTGTGGGGGGAGAGGGGTAAGGAGGCTGAGTAAAGACTCTATGTATTAAAATTCTCTGGAATTAACTCATGAGGTTTCTAGTAGGGTTCTCTCTTCTTATCTTGTGGATTCAATTGTAATTATTCCATATTGTGCTGATAATTCCTTTCATTCGAGCTTTTGATATTTCAGGGTTAAAGAAGTTTGCAAGAAGTGACTACCATTTTCATGACTCTACTGAAGTATTCCTAATACATATTTCATCTCATTGTGACATTCCAAAGGATATCTTTCAAATAGCAATAGGCAATAGATTCATAAGGTGGGCTTAGCAGATTGTTGACTTTTGCATGTATTCTTTCTTTTTGTGATACAGAGCAATAAGCTACCTGGTGTTCTAAAAGGAAAACTAATTTGTTTGGAAACTGAACTATAAATGCTAGGGCTTCGTCATCCAAGCCTTATCCATCTTGCCTAAAGCAAAATAGAATTAAAGGCTGACCTTGGAAACAGTCCTTGGAAGAACTTCATCAGAAAGCAATTTTAAATACACTCAAAGGTTGATTACCTAAGACTTACCATCTCATGTCTGTATAAATGGCTTGGGACTCTTATGAAAACAGACTTTGTTGCATGATTTCTGGTCCTTCCTGCTGTTAGTTGGGCCAAAAATCCTTGTCCATTTTCCCTTCGCAGAATCTTGGCAACTTTAATTCCAGTTTCAGCCAAAATCAGAAAGTGCAAGAGGGGGTGACACTGAATAGTGATAAAAAATGGTCATTATGCCTGATACTACAAAATGGATTTGTGTATATTTAAGAAGGAAGATTTAATTTGATTCTTCTTTTTAAAAATCTGAGTCCTTCCTTCCTTCTTTCCTTCCTTCCTTCCTTCCTTCCTTTCTTTCTTCCTTCCTTCCTTCCTTCCTTCCTTCCTTCCTTCCTTCCTTCCTTCCTTCCTTTCTTCCTTCCTTCCTTTCTTTCTTCCTTCCTTTCTTCCTTCCTTCCTTCCTTTCTTTCCTTCTTTTCTTTTCTTTCTTCCTTTCTTCCTTCCTTCCTTCCTTCCTTCCTTCCTTCCTTCCTTCCTTCCTCCCTTCCTTCTTTCCTTCCTTCCTTCCTTCCTTCCTTCCTTTCTTTCTTTCTTTCTTTCTTTCTTTCTTTCTTTCTTTCTTTCTTTCTTTCTTTCTTTCTTTCTTCTTTCTCTGTCTCTCTCTGTCTCTCTGTCTCTGTCTCTGTCTCTCTCTGTCTCTCTCTCTGTCTCTCTCTCTCTCTCTCTCTCTCTCTGTAACTGTTTTAAAGTATACCACTAAGAGTTAAAGTAGTCAGAAGAAAGACAGACTATTCCTTTTTACATTAGTTGTGCCTTGAACTAGCATCCAGGATGCATGCACCTTTTGATCTATGAATGTGATTTTTCTTCAGGTCTACTTAGGCTTTTTCACTCCTGCTTACAGTTTGTTTCTGTCAGGTCTTGAGGTAGTGAAAAATTCTTGCTCTAGGGGTCTGCTGTTGTCTAATTGGCACCTGAACTTGTCTCTTTTTTGTGCTTCAGTCTTGGCTGGTGGTGTATCCATTTGACTGCTTCTGTAATTATCACACCACAGTTAGCTTACCCGGCACAGGGCCAGCTGGCAGTCTCCAGTTTAGCCATAGGGACTTCTCAGTGCTTTACACGTTGGAATCAGCAGCGGAGTCATTGGCCTGTTTCTGCAAGCACCCTGCCCAGGGTCAAGGCACTGACTGGGAATTTAATGAGGCCTTTGAGAATATGCTGCCCTCACTTGCTCTAGGCCCCCAAATTTCCAAGAGAAGCTACTGTAACACTTTGTTCCACAGGATTTCCAGAAATTCAAAAGCATATATGCCACCAAACAAGGCTATAGTTCTAATAAATGAAATCTTCTAGGCTATGCATGCATTAATAAATGAGAATGTTGAGATACAGTTTCTAAAACGTGACCTCAAAACGCAGATGTTTTATCCCCTAAGGTATTCAACTGAATGAGCATATTTGGTAACACTTCTCAGCATTTCTGGGTTACCCAGGGACATGCCTAACTCTCAGGTATCCCTCTCAGGTGGAAGCAGCTCAAAGACAAGTTTAGAGACTTCTACATCCTAGAATTAAAACAGAATTTAGCATAAGGTCCATTTTGTTTCTCTATAGAGATCTGTGTCTTGTTACTCATTGTGATTGCTTCCTGGACATTTCAAATCAGACATCTTAGAGACATCTCAAACAAAAATGGAACTCATCTCCACTCCTAGCTCCAACTGACCCATCTTCCAAACTTCCCTATTTCTCTTAAGAGTACTATTATTGTTGTCAATGAGGCATCGAGGCAATGAACAGGAGTTAGGAAGTTAGGAAGTTAGGAGTTAGGAAGACCTGTGTTGGAATCCTGCCCCATGCTTACTTGCTGTGTGACCCTGGGCAAGTCGCTTTACTTCTGTCTGTCTCATTTTCCTCAACTTTAAAACAGGGATAATCCAGGGTCATTGTGAAGGGCCAAAAGAGAGAATATTTGTAAAAGCAATAAGCACAGTGCCTAGTACATAGTAGGTGATATTTTAAAGGCTTATTCTCTTCCCTTCTTCCAGGATCTGAGGGGCATAGCTTCAGCATTGTTCTCAATTTCCCTCATCTCACATTCATTTAGTTGTCAAACTTTGCTGTTTCTACCTCCACGGTATCTCTTCCATCAGAATCCTTTCTGCTCCCACAGCTAACTTCCTAGTTCAGGTCCTAATCACATCTCCACTAGGTTGTTACAGCAGCCTTTTGTCACCTAGTCTCAAGTGTCCCAGCGTTCCACTCCATTTTCTTCCCTGATGCCAAAGTGCTTTTCCTTAATCACAGATCTGACTGGACCACTTCCCTGCTCAATCAACTCTAGTGCCTTCCTATTGACCATAAAATAAAATACAGGCTAGGATAAAATTTAGAAAAATGTAAAAGCTCTAGGATAAGCAATAATCTTTTCTGTTTAGCTTTTAAAGCTCTACATAACCATCATAACATTCTAGCCTTAAGACTCATTGCTTCCTCTCCAGTGTTCCACATTTCAGACAAGCTTGACCTTCTCTATTCTTCACACACACAATTCTCAATCTCTCATCTCCCATCACCATGTAAAGGCTGTCCCCAATGTTTTGAATGTATGCCTTCTTTAACTCTGCCTTATAGACTCTTCTTTTAAGATGCAGCTACTTTTATGTGACTGTTGCCTCAGTTAAAATGAGAACTTGGGAAGACTTTAGCTTAAAAAGGCCAAGATCTCCCACTGTATCCTGAGCCATCTCCAGTTGCCCTGATCTATATCTGGCCACCGGACCCAGATGGCTCTGGAGGAGAAAGTGAGGCTGGTGACTTTGCACAGCCCTTCCTCACTGAAATCCAATTCACTTGCAAGTCAGGGTATCACCTTCTTGATGTCATGGTCCTCTTCGAGAATGAAGAGCAAACATCAACAACAAGAATGACAACTTTTATGTGAAGGTTTTGCCTGATTCTTTCAACTGCTAGTCCTTTAACCCAAATTGCTTTGTAGTTAGCTTCTTTGTCTTTAATCTCTTTATATTTATGCTGTATATGTCTATATATGTACTTATTATGTGTACATAGTAAGCATTTAATAAATGCTTCTTTATTGACTGGTATAGTCCAGGGGTCATTTAATCTGGAAATAATGGTGAGGCCAGGGCCAATAAGTACCATGTGTTATTGCTTGTATGATGCAGTGTCAAAGGCCCTGGGAAGGGCTTCTGTTCACCCAAACATCTGTCCACCTGCTAGCTTAATATGCCATTGTTGGCACACCAAATTCTTTGTTGCATTTAAACTGTAACGATCTATGGGAGGATCAGTATCCTTAAGTTGTTGTCCGAAAGCTATGAATCTTCACCTTTCCAATTATATGTAAAAAATTCCTAGATCCTACTGTTACCAACAAAGATGACCAAGAGAATATTAATAACTCCTGACACACATAACTAATTTCCTCCGTATTGAAGGATTCCCAATAAATGCTCTCCAGATGATGAGTTCTAAATGTGGGGTCCATGAACTTGTTTTTTGAAAAAAAAATGTTTTGAAAGTTTTATTTTGGTATAATTGTTTCCCTTTGTACTCTTATGCATTTTATTTCATGTATTTAAAATATTATACTGAAAAGGGGCTCATAGGCTTCACCAGACTACAAAAGGGGTCCATGACACAAAAAAGTTAAAAATCCATGCAATAGATTTCCCAGTTGTTTATGACATTATACTGATTGAGTCAAGCCCAGGAATGTTGCTAAGGGATAAATCAGTCTTCAAAAGAATTCAACTTAGCTATCCACACTTAAAAATTAAAAAAAAACCAAGTGCATCCAGAATTTCTAATTTTGATACTACAATGTACATTTGGATGGACAAACCACAAAACTTATCTATCAGTAGACATATGGATGGACCCTGCAAATGAATAATTACTTGGGACTAGAATTGAACAGGAAGAGGAAAGCAGATTGAATTGCCTTTGGGAAGTTACAAGGGCCCTAAGTTCCTCTTTGAAACATTCACAAGGAGCATGTAGGATGGGCAGGAATAGATGTGCTGTTATTTTCATCATTGGAAATACTACCCACTTCAATAAGATGGCAACTTCACTGGAATTTTTGTAGGGAATACTTTTTTCAATTTATTTCTTTACAACATATTTGATAGATAGAGGAATCAGACAATGTAGAAACTAGGTGCTTGAGGGAGGGAGGGAAGGAGAGAGGGAGGGAAGAGATGTAACTTGGAGGAGAAAGTGGACAAAATGAAATGGCTGGAAGCACCAAAGACAGAGCACCTGTGTTAGTTTTCCCTATGGATAATCTTGCAAGGAACATACTAGCCAACCATCTTAAAGAAGCTGCAGTTAAAGCTTATTTGTATGACATACCACACAGTACATGCAATCTGTACATGGTTAGGAGCAAGCCAGTAGGAAACTTTCAGAATTCCTGTGAGGTCATGGTAGTGATTTAGATTCCTATGTCTTAACAAAGGCAGACCACATTCTCCACCAAGGATTTTTTGCCTTTCTGTCAATACCATTCCAATTTCTATTCCCACTTTTTTTTCTTTTTTGTACTATAAGTAACAACGTTTGTCAAAAGGGCACTTGATCTAATAAAATAATTGATAGACTAACTCATTTATCTCACATGATAAGTATTCAATAAATTCTTGGTCCTTTGACTTGACCATTTTAAAACATTCTTGAAAATTAGGCAAAGGAAAAGTATGTTGCTGTTTTATGTGCAGGCTACAAACACTAAAAATAAGGAATTATACAGGAGAAGTAGTATTAAAGAT
Organism: Trichosurus vulpecula; assembly: GCF_011100635.1. Taxonomy (NCBI): domain Eukaryota; kingdom Metazoa; phylum Chordata; class Mammalia; order Diprotodontia; family Phalangeridae; genus Trichosurus; species Trichosurus vulpecula. The sequence continues at coordinate 83,380,099 of NC_050579.1, forward strand.
TTATGATTGAAAAAAATGGGGAGAACTTCTTAGGGGGGTGGGTGGGAAGGGAAAAGGGGAGAGAATTTGGAAATCAAAGTTTTAAAAACAGATTTTCGAAAACAAAAAAAAAGTTTTTGCATGCAACTAGAAAATAATATACACAGGCAATGGGGTGTAGAAATTTATCTTGCCCTACAAGAAAAGAAAGGAAAAGGGGATGGGAGGGGAGTGGGGTGACAGAAGGGAGGGCTGACTGGGGAACAGGGCAACCAGAATATACGCCGTCTTGGAGTGGGGGGAGGGTAGAAATGGGGAGAAAATTTGTAATTCAAACTCTTGTGAAAATCAATGCTGAAAACTAAAAACGTTAAATAAATAAATTTAAAAGAAAAAAAAGAAAAAATGGGGAGAGGGAATGACTGAGGAACAGACCAGATTTAAGAAAGTATAGATAATGAAGATTAAACTTAAAAGTGTGTGTGCATACATTTTGTTTTTTTCAAAGAGCTCAGTTGTTAAGCATTTACCAGCATGCCCTTGTATTTCTTTATAAACACTGTTTGAATTTAGCACCTACAGAGGAAGGGCTGGAGAATGAAATCATCACTAGACTAGGGGCCTGGTGACTGTAAGCTAATAATTATAAAAATAACTGGCATTTATATAGTGCTTAAAATTGTACCACTACTATTTCATTCGAGCTTCACAGCACCCCTGAGAGAAGGTTATAACTTTCATGTGAGCCACTGCTGACTAGAGTCTCAAATGTATTCATGAATGCATCAATACATATGGAAATTAATAAATAACTGATAATTTCTAAGGCATTTCTAGTTTATATTTCAAATGCTTTACATAGATTATTTTGTTTGAGTCTCCTAACAATCCTATGAGATTGGTACAAGTACTATCATCATAATCCACATTTAGCAGGTGCGGAAACTGAGGAACAGAGAGATTAAGTAACCTTTCTGTGGTTGTAAACTAGCAAGTATTAAATGTAGGATTTGAACCCAGACTTTCCTGATGTTAAGTTGAATCCTTTGATCACAAATTTGACCTTTGGCCTTTGACAGCCCTGCTGACTCTCAATCACTCTGATTTTTCCCTCAGCGTTCTCATACTGGTACATAATAAATAAAGTATAATTTTTTTTCGATACTAGACATCTAGTACAAGATTGGGAATATTTTTTAGTGCTTAACAACTACTCATAGTAATGACTCATTGGGAACTCCAAATTTGTTATTAGAATATTTTTTTCATTAGAGGTGATAGAAGTGACTTCCTAAACACATTGAAACATTTATGTATTTTTATAAAATACTTAACTATATCATAATGGCCACCCTTCTTAGAAATGCTTTCCATTTCAAAAAAGATATTGAAGGCCATGGTTTTGACTAAATAAGAATCCTCCTGAGTAACATACAAAACACTGAGAAAGGGAAAGGGTCTCAGAAGATCATCTGGAGGTCATATGACCGGCAATGTGGTGAAATAATCTCTTTTTTCAAATCTCTACAACCTCTAAACTTCAAAATAAAGGAATGATGCAATACATGTAGAATAATTGCAGTTGATTCCACAAGATAAGAAGGCATAAATCCCCACTTCAGCACCCTCCTCCCATATCCACAAGGTCCAGATCCTCATGAATTAACACTGGAGAACTACAATATTTAGAGTTCTCACTCATCCCCGTGGTCACGCCATCCTTACTTATCTACAGCAATGAACACAAAAAAATTCCAAGGCTTATGATTGAGGGACCTGGCTATGAGAATTCCCTATAGCAGGGACTCTCCCTGAATATCTTTATCAGCGAAAAGTAACAGAAACTGATTTTGCTTATCCACATGAAAGAAAGAAGAAATCAAGCCAGGCTAAAAATGTGCCAGTGTGCACAGTGTTCAGAGCCATAGAGGGGAGCAACACCTTCTGTCAGATGAAAAAGAGACTAGAAAACAAGTCAAATTCACCCTTCTCACCCCTCATCCCCCTGCCTAATCCCACTGGTTACTCAGCAGAAAGACTGGGAATGATCCATGTTTATATTCTCCAACATGATGAAACTGAGTCACCATGCAGCCTAGCCTTAGAGGTTGAAAGGTACAAAAACATTTCTTTTATATTGGTCATGGGCCAGTATAATGAAAATATTTGTACCTTTATTCTTTTAGGAGGTATGAAGAAGTTCTCTAATCAAGTTCATTATAGAGTAGCTAGCCATTGGTTAGCTGAAGAATCAGCAATGCTTCTGAGTACCTTAAAAAACAAAACAAAACAAGCAAGCTCTGAGAAGAATCATTGCTGATAGTGGAGTTGAGTCAGTTATGGAGGAAGAATCTAATTCTTGAGGTAGAATCATGCTTTTCTTTTCCCTTCCAGAATGAAAAAGAGGGAATTTCTCTCTGTGATCCTTCTCCCTGCCTCCTTGGCAATGGCTTCTTTTAGTACAGCAACTTTTCCAGGAGGGGAAGACATGGCCAGTAGAGAGCAAGCCTCAAGAGCTGAGCTGTGGAATCGTGTTTGAGCTTCAAAGATGAATAGGTCAAAGAAACCTAACAGAGCAACCTGTCTAGCAGATAATTTGTGTGTAAGTGGAGCAAAATGAGCACACAACGAAAAAAGAAAAGACAACAGCGCCTTGCAATGTGGGAAGTGTGAGTTGCCCTGGCTATTTATGTTGCCCACTCGTGTGACTCTACATATATGTATATGCGTATATACACACACACATATATGTGTGTATATACGTGTGTGTGTATATATATATATGTGTATATATATATATACACATATATACACATATGTAAATGCCTAATTGTAGCCTTCTTGGAGGAGGAAGGGGAGTAAAGTAAAGCAAAATGTGTATATCAGGGAATAAAAGAAAACTTACAAGGAAGCAAAGAAAAGATGGACACCTCTGAACACAATGTGTAGTATTTATTCAATAGGCTTTCTTGAAATGGAAATTTATTGCTGTATATTTTGAATCCTCTCATGTTCTGCTGTGTACATGGCAAGGCTTTTTTTCTTTTTTGTTTTGTACTTAAGTTTTAGTATTTAAGTTTAAAATAAATTAATAAAAAGAATTAATTTATAAATTATATTCAAAGTCAATTTTTTCCTAGATAAAAATTCATGGTAGGAATTGGCTCTGATTAATTAGGCAAGAAAGGATGACCATGGGGACAAGATGGCTTAGAATCAAAATGATATAGAGTCTCAGTAGCCATGACCTCAGATCCTTAGGTAGCGCAAGTCAAAATCGTCTTGATGAACTTTCAAAGTTTAAAAATCTGCCTTGCATTGCTATAACTCAAGGGATATTTTGTTCTAATGTCAAACCAATTAAAGCTTTGTGTGAAGAGAACATACATATTTCACAGTCTTTTATAAATATAAGGCATGTCTCATTGTTAGATGCTTAGGATCATGGACAGATTTTGTCATCACATGCAAATGTTTATGAATCTCTTTGTGATGACATTGACATAAATATGTTTGAACATATGATATAGTAACTTCATGCTAGAAGAATAAGTAGCTATGTGGCAAAGGTCAAGTATAATAATGAGTAATGAAAACATGAAGTACAATATTAAAAACATTCCTGCCAGCAACTGAACTTGACTCTAAAACAATATGGAAAGGGCACATGCCTAAATGCCTAAAGATGTTCATGGGGTGCAGATTTATACAAGGATGCAGACCAGTTGCTACACAGAGAATAGTTAATTTGCTTCAAAAAAAGAAAAAAAAATGGAGATTGTTTGCTTTTCTAAATGCCGTACTGTACATTTGATTATGAGCCCACCAGCTTGTTGAGGAAAGGCTCAACAGTCAACTTTTTTTTTCCACTTGTCTTAAGCTGTGATATACTAAATACTGAGACCCCAAGAATGGGAGAAGTAAAAGACAAGTAATTCTTGGCTATTTTCTTCAGGAGGCACCTACCATTTTTTCCCCAAAATAGTGGCAACAAAAAATACCTACTTAGGTACAAAAATTTTTACTTAGATACAGTTCATTACTGTAGTAGTTGGAGTACATTAATCTTACATATATTCATATATGTACATTATGTATATTCATATATAGATATGTGCATTCATATATACATATCTACATGTGCACATATTGATAATATATTCTTGACAACTTAGCCAACATGGCCATTGAAAACAATTACAAGCAGTTAAGATTACAACGTGCAGGGGCATTTCATACATAAAGGTAGAGAAGGTAGGAAAACACAAAATATCATTTTAGTTCATTTTATACTAAATACTTTAATGATTGATTTATAGACTTCCATTAGAATATCTAGGATTTCTTATGCCAAATTTGACACAATCACTAATATATAAATGAATTGGTGATTTCATTGACATGATTATTCTCTCCAGACGTAATATTTGTAACATCAAAATGAATTCCATCATTTAAGAAAAAGTGTTTCAAACTTCAGCTTTTTCCCATATCACATATTTAGAGCTCTCTAAGGAGCCCTAATATAGTCCCCAAGACTTTCTTAAAGGACTTTTTTTTAACAGGGCTTGATTTCTTAGCTAACAATTGCAACCACAGAATGTATATCAACTTGTATTTGTAGCTCAGTAAAATCTCAGCTAACTAGAACTTCACTAACTATAACACAACTGAGCAACATTTCCCTTTTTTCTTTATTGCTACATATTACCTTAAGACAAAAAAGTCAATTTTTTAAAAAACGAGTTGGCAAAAAAAGTATTTCTAGCAAAATTACTGGAAATAATGACTAGGTTGTTTTTGAAGGTCTGTGTACCCTTAGCCCAACCTTCTATATCATTTATCGATCCACTTATAGGTATAGTGATGCCCATTGATTGTTGATATTCAAAATAATGAGCATTGAAATAAGATTCCTAATCTTTAGAGAAAGATTAACTTCTTTGGAAGTATTTATAATAATAGCAATTGAAATAAAATGAGTTTTCAGTGTAACTCAGTTAACCAAAACATAAATAGTTCAACCATAGAGCTGGAAGGCAACTTACAGCACCTTCATTTGTAGAATATTCTGGTTCATTGGGGTTTCACCGAATTTAATGATTGAGTTACAGAATTCCATTTGAATTTCTGGCATTTCTTATGCCATATTTGACACAATCACAAATATGCAAATGAATTGGTGTGATTATTTCCTCCAGCTACACAGACCATAATCCATCCATCCATCCATCCATCCATCCATCCTCTGAAAACTATCCAGATCATCCCATAATTTCACATGAGGAGGAGGGAGTCCAGACTAAATACTGAGGGACCTTTCTTTCTCTTGATATCATAACAATTGACAATGAAATATGTAGCTTATCCACTTCCTTTCCTTCCTCACATTTCTTTCCTTCTTTGCTCATATATTTTTGATAGCATTCTTCACCTCATTTGTGCTTTTTAGTTCTTTTTTTTTTTTTTTTTTTTTTGGAACATTTTCTCATACCTACCATTTTGTTTCTCCCTTGTCTTTTGGGTAATCATCAATTTCAACAATTCATAGTATCACCACTAGGTGTCACTATAGTGCCCAAGTCTCTGTCTTCTAATTCCTGCTCTTCTCTCCCCAGTTCAAAGCTGACTCAGGCCTTTTCCAAAAATGAAAACAAACAAATGAACAAAATCTTCCCTCCTTCAAAGGTGGTATATTTATGAGGCCAGGTGGATGAACAACATCTCCCTCCCTCCCTAATTCTAACCTCAGAATTCTTGATCTGGGTCCGGACCATTCTACTCTCCAGAAACAGCAATGACTATAATGGTGATGATGATGATGATGACCATGACCATGATGATGACAGCAAGAACAAAAACTCCTTATGGACTTACTAGAACTAATCTATAGCTCCTGGATGGATACTAGAGAAAACTGTAATATTCCGTGAATTGAAACCATGCAACAATAATAGAAGTATATTATAAAAACATAGGGCTTTGTTTCAGGGAGAAGCTTGCGCTTATTAAAATAACTTTGTAATTCCTTAAAGGCAATCTAACATGCTCTTCTCCTCCTATTCAACTCTGGGATTAATTCCCTGACCATTTACATAATTTTTTTTTCTTTATTGACAAACCCATAAAACAAAGCAAAACAAAACAAAACAGATATGCCCTGTTCATTCCAGGCCATTCCCATTAATATGAAGATCAAGTGATTTTCCCTAATTTTCATTTTTAATCTTCACACTTGAAGTTTTTTTTTAGCCAATATGCTGATGCTCAATCTGATGTGTTATTATGATTCTGTCTTAGACATTGACTAGCTGTGAGACCCTGGACAAGTCACTTAATTTCTCTGGGCCTCAGTTTCTTCATCTCTAAAATGGACTTAATCACTGGTAAGATCCATTTCAGCTCTAAATTTATGATCCAACATGGAGGCAGCTGTGGATTCTCAAAGTTTATGCCAGTGAAGCCTTGTCTGGTGGGACACAGGGAGATAATAAGACTTTAGTGACATAGTTTATGCTTGTTGTCTGACAATCAGCCTGTGAGAGCCTCTTCACAGGAGGATTGGCTATGGAATGGTTAATTGTTTTGGCTACAGCGATGCATTAAGCCAGTTGCTAAGATGTGGAAGTCCTGCAATCTTTATTAATTGAGGGAACATTCACATTAATAAAAGCTTGGATCTCTGAAGAATTGATACAATTTTTGCCACTTCTACTAAATATTTGTTCTGATATTCCATTGAAAGTAGGGAATGACTGGATTTTCAAACACCAAGGCCATAATAGCACTGTAAAAACTCTGGAAAGTCCTACAAATTTGAAAGGACTTTGAGTGTTGGCTAAGTGTGTGTGTGTGTGTGTGTGTGTGTGTGTATGTGTGTGTGTGTGTGTGTGTGAGTGTGTGCATGTGCTCACATATGCATTGAGGATTTTTACCTAGGCAAATATAGAGATGTCCATCACCTGAAGATTTTACATAGGAATCTTGGTGACAATCCCAAATCACGAAGTCTTTTTACTAATCTATAAAGTGATCCAGTCAGCACTGGTAGTATCAAAGGGAACTTTATCCATGTCCTTACTGATGAAGTTACTGGTAATTAAATTGTTGAAAAAGAATATCTGTTAGTTTCCTATTGAAATCCTCCTGAACCACTGAGGCTGCTGATGCAGCTATACATTCCCATTTGAAAGTCTAGCATTTTTATTTGTTGATTGATTTGACACATTCATATGTACATCATTGATGGGATTTTTCCCTCCAGTTATACATTGCGCCATCTGTCCATCTGCCCATCCTCTGGAAACTTTGTCCCATGTCCTCTCATAAATTCATGCGGGGAGGAGGGAGTCCTCTTTATCTTTAAAAGCTAGTATCATATTAGGACAGTCCACAATACTTGGCCTTGTTGTTAACATGTGGTACTATTTAAAGGAAAAAAGTCATTTCTAATTTCGTTTCAATGAATGTACTTTTCAGAATGTTAACCTTGCTCAACATGGAGTCTTATTTGTCATATCATCAGTGGTCCTTGATAATCACTGAAATATTTTTCCATTTCTGAATAAACAGTAAGTTCCACTACCATGAGATGCACATACATATGCACACACGCACAGAATATATAGTCACATACACTGGTAAATTCCACAAAACACAAGTACACATGCATGCAGAGCACACACACACACAAACACACACACACATACACACACACATATAAACCCACGCATGCACTCACACACACCCCAAATGACCTCTTAGTACAAAGCTAACTAGCCCAAACATTCTCCCATTCTGTTTCCATATTCGGATTCCTGCCTAATTACAAAAATATTGTTTAAATGTCAGTCACATGAGTCTTTGTTGCAACCTCACTGCCATGTGTCTATTCTCCTAGGATATCCTTATAAAGAGAGTGAATCATCTTTGGGATATTTTCCTCTAGAAGAAGCATATTGAGTAAATCATCAACAAAATCAAGTAATGAAGCAAGAAGCCCAGTCATGGTCCAATATTTGTACCAATTTTTCTTTACTTAATTGGTGATTCATTTTAATTAAGTGTTTCTTAGGTACCTTCTCCATGCAAGAAACTCTACTAAGAGCTGAAAATACAGAGACTAAACCAAAACAGCACCTATATTCCAACAGCTTACATTCTATTTGAGATACTCAAATCAATTCAAAAAGGTTTAATTAAATGTCTAGTATATATCAGGGACTGCTCTAGGCACTGAATATACAGATTTAAAATAGATGGTCAAAGTATATGAACAGGCAGTTTTCAGAGGAAGAAATTAAAGCTATCTATAATCATATGAAAAAAATGCTCTAAATCACTATTTATTAGAGAAATACAAATTAAAACAACTCTGAGGTACCACATAACATCCATCACCTTAACTAATATGACAGAAAAGGAAAATGACAAATGTTGGAGGGGATGTGAAAAACTTGGGACTCTAAGTAGTTGTTGGTGGAGTTATGAACTGTGATCCAATCATTCTGGAAAGCAATTTGGAACTATGCTCAAAGGGCTATAAAACTGTGGATATGCCACTACTATGTCTGTTTCCCAAAGAAATCATAAAAAAGGGAAAAGGACACACATATAGAAAAATATTTATAGCAGCTCTTTTTGTAGTGGCAAAGAATTGGAAATCACGGAGATGACCTTCAACTGGGGAATGGCTGAATAAATTGTGAGATATAAATGTAATGACATACTATTGTGCTATAAGAAATAATGAGCAGGCAGATTTCAGAAAACAACTGGAAAGATTTAAATGAACTGATGCTGAGTGAAGTGAGTAGAACCAGGAGAACATCCGTACATAGAAACAGCAACATTGTGCGATGATTAAGTATGATAGACTTAGCTCTTCTCAGCAAAACAATGATCCAAAACAATTCCAAGACTCGTGATAGAAAGTGCTAACCACATCCAGAGAAAGAACTATGGAGTCTGAATGCAGATCAAAGCATACTATTTTTATTTTTTTTCTTTCTTGTAGTTTTTCCTTTTTGTTCTGATTCTTCTTTCGCAATATGACTAATGTGGAAATATGTTTAACGTGATTGCACATGTATAACTTACATCAGATTGTTTGCTGTCTTGGGGAGGGGTTAGGGGAGGGAGGGAGAAAAATTTGGAACTCAAAATTTTACAAAAAATGAATGTTGAAAACCATCTTTACATGTAATTGGGGACAGCTAGGTGGTGCAGTGAGTAGAGCACTGGCCCTGGAGTCAGGGGGACCTGAGTTCAAATCTAGCCTCAGACACTTGACACATTTACTAGTTGTATGACCTTGGGCAAGTCACTTAACCCCAATTGCCCTGCCTCCCTGCCTCCAAAAACAAAACAAAACAAAACATGTAGTTGGAAAAAATAAAATATTATTAAGGAAAAAAAAGAACCAGTCTCTTCTTTCAAAGAATATGTAAACAGAGAAGCAAAAAAAATACACGATAAAAAGGACTAATAATATCTAATTTCATCTGAAAACCTTTCATTCACCTTCTGTGGATACACATTTGTGAGGTAACTGATTTTTTCCATTATATGACAATTATCTCCATTTTTTCAGTACTTTATGGTCTACAAAGTGATTTCCTCATAATAACTCTGTGAGATAAGCTATTGTATTATTATTATTCTATTGAAGAGATGAGGAAAATGGTTGTCGGAAAGTCAATGACTTGTACATGGTCACAGATGTAATACGCATTTGAGCCTCTGACTCCAAGTCCCATCCTTTTCCAGCTGAGGTTTGCTAGTTCTCATACACAACTAGAAATATTGAGCAGAAATGGAGTTTATATGTATTAGCGAATACTGAAATACTGGAGTTGATAAAGACAGCACATAATTTTTCTTCGTGAAATTAGCAAAACATATATTTCATCCTCATAATTCCCTGTTCCACCAACGGACAGTTTTCTGTACTTTCAATAGCAACTAAAACCACACAAGTCTGCTCAGAAATAATTTTTTGCACACTTTGTTGTGCAAAACACAGAGACGATTATGCCACCTTATAAAAAGTTTCTTCACTGGATGGCCCAACATCCTGTGTGAAATGAATAATACATACTATTTACAGTACACTGATGCACATGGGAAGCAAAAAGACTATGAATTAATTTGGCCTTTCCTTCTGGAAGAGAATGTACTTTTACTAGTAATGTAACATAATTTTCCATTCTTTCTGAGCATAGTAACTGAACTCAAATTTGACCAGATTTAGTTTCCTTCCTGATCAAAGAGTATTAAGGGTCCTTTTTAACAAACATTGAAGAGGGGCTAAATCTAGGACATTGAGGTCCAGAGAATGAGGAGAGGGTGGGATATTGCTCAAAAGTTTATAAAACCTAGAAATGACCATGTACTGACTCCCAATGAATGAGAACACCTGATGTTTACAGGACTTGCTTCTTGGACAAGGGAACTATCTCTCCCTTCAGTAAGTAAGCCAGGAACCCAGAAGATCAGTTCAACAGAGCCATTCCTTTGTTTCCCTGTTCCCAAAGAACAGAAGAATTACACTAAGACTTTAATATATTGATTCCAATTTAAGATCATTCTAATATGATGCTGGTCATTAAGAGACGTAAGCATTTTGAATTGAGAGGGACAATGTACTTGGAAAAGTCCTTTGGAACTGATGTAGACAATGTTTGCCTCTAAGAAGGAATAAATCCAAGCTATTCAAGTAAGATGGAAGTGTCTTAATTGTGCTCACTTGAAGGTTTGTTTAGACTGTCCCTGAAAGAGCCTGGAAGGCTCAGGGGACTGATGACTCCACACGAAGTCTAGAGACAAATAGGCCCTATTTTCTTTTCAGCAAAGCCATATCCTTTGATTCCCTATTCCCAGACTTAGGGCATGTCTTATCTGATGTAAAGTTACATTACTGCTTTTTAATGTGTCAGACCAAAAGCTGTGTGAGAGGAGCCTCTGACCTTCCAGATGCTTTCCATAGAGATGATCATTCATACACAAAGATTGAGGTCCTTCTCTCTAACAGATGTTTAGACTTCATAATCAACAAAAAGAAACATCTTTTCTGAAAATTTGCCACATAGCTACAGCACTGATTCCATATCATCATTTCTGATAAAGTTCACAGACAAGTAGCTACACAGGGAAATATTAGCAATAAATTTTTGGTCTACTCTTTATGGTCTTTGGATCTATTCAATCAAATATTTGTTGACTACCATATGTCAAGCACCGTCCTTGGCACTGTGGGACACACAAATATAAGTGACAGTTCCTTCCCACAAGGAATTTACACAGCTTAATCTAGCTTGCAGATTAAGAAAATTTCTTGATCCATATATCACCATTGCAATGAGGACTGAGTAGATGTTCCCAGATGTTCTTTCCATTCCCACTGTCCTCCATTTTGTGTGTGTGTGTGTGTGTGTGTGTGTGTGTGAGAGAGAGAGAGAGAGAGAGAGAGAGAGAGAGAGAGAGAGACAGAGATAGAGACAGAGAATGAGAGAGGGAGAATGAGAGAGAGACAGAGAGAGAGATAGACAGACAGAGAGAAAGACAGAGACAGACAGACAGAAACAGAGACTGTACTTGTACTTGACAATAGAAGCTAGAGGACGATTCATTAAGGAAAAAAGGGAGGGGACCTGCAGCTGCTCACCCTAATTCAGAGTTGCTTACTCCTCTACTTCAATATCATAGATAAGCATGCTCTTTCTACTAAAGAAGCAGCAGAATTTAAAGCAAGGGTATTACTAGTAATAGATAGCCCTTAGATAATGTTTTAAGGCTTGCAAAGAACTTTAAATTAATCATCTTATTTGATCATGGTGACAATTCTGAGAGGTCAGTGAAATTATTTTTAAAATAAGTATGGTAACACCAGCTCCATGAGGTGTCATGAGGACAAACCTGTCATATGTTCAAGAAAAAAAGTGTTAGTATCATAAGTATAGTATCCATGATGGTCCAATATTTTTAGTTTGCAGCATTGATTTTCACAACAGTTTGAATTCTTCCCAATTCTATCCTCCCCCCGCCCCCCACTCCAAGATGGCATATATTCTGGTTGGCCTGTTCCCTAGACAGCCCTCCCTTCTGTCACCCCATTCCCCCCATCCCCTTTTCCCTTACTTTCTTGTAGGGCAAGATAGATTTCTATGCCCCATTGCCTGTATATCTTATTTCCTAGTTGCATGCAAAAACTTATTTTTTGAACATCTGTTTTTTAAAACTTTGAGTTCCAAATTCTCCCCGCTCTTCCCTCCCCACCCACCCTCCCTAAGAAGGCAAGCAATTCAACATAGGCCACATGTGTATCATTATGTAAAACCCTTACACAATACTCATATTGTGATAGACTAACTATAATTTGCTCCTTCCTATCCTATCCCCCTTTACTCAATTTTCTCCCTTGACCCTGTCCCTTTTCGAAAGTGTTTGCTTTTGATTACCTCCTCCCCCATCTGCCCTCCCTTCTGTCATCTCCCCTTTTTATCTCCTTCTTCCTTCTTTCCTGCGGGGTAAGATACCCAATTGAGTGTTTATGTTATTCCCTCCTCAGGTCAAATCCAATGAGCGCAAGATTCACTCATTCCCCCTCAAATGCCCCCTCTTCCCTTCCTACAGAACTTCTTTCTCTTGCCACTTTTATGCTAGATAATTTACCCCATTCTATCTCTCCCTTTCTCCCTCTCTCATTATATTCCTTTCTTATCCCTTAAATTTATTTTATTTTCTTAGATATCATCCCTCCATATTCAACTCACCTTGTGCCCTCTGTCTCTGTATATATGTATATTGCCTTCAGCTACCCTAATACTGAGGTCTCATGAATTACACACATCATCTTTCCATGTAGGAATGTAAACAAAACAGTTCAACTTTAGTAAGTCCCTTACGATTTCTCTTTCTTGTTTACCTTTTCATGCTTCACTTGATTCTTGTGTTTGAAAGTCAAATTTTCTATTCAGTTCTGTTCTTTTCACTGAGAAAGCTTGAAAGTCCTCTATTTTATTGAAAATCCATATTTTGCCTTGGAGCATTATACTCAGTTTTGCTGGGTAGGTGATTCTTGGTTTTAATCCTAGCTCCATTGACCTCTGGAATATCATATTCCAAGCTCTTTGATCCCTTAATGTAGAAGCTGCTAGATCTTGTGTTATCCTGATTGTATTTCCACAATACTCAAATTGTTTTTTTCTGGCTGCTTGCAGTATTTTCTCCTTGATCTGGGAGCTACGGAATTTGGCAACAATATTCCTAGCAGTTTTCTTTTGGAGATCTTTTCCAGGAGGCAATCAGTGGATTCTTTCAATTTCTATTTTACTCTCTGGCTCTATAATATCAGGGTACTTCTCCTTGATAATTTGTTGAAAGATGATATTTAGGCTCTTTTTTTGATCATGGCTTTCAGGTAGTCCAATAATTTTTAAATTATCTCTCCTGGATCTATTTTCCAGGTCAGTGGTTTTTCCAATGAGATATTTCACATTGTCTTCCATTTTTTCATTCCTTTGGTTCTGTTTAATAATATCTTGATTTCTCATAAAGTCATTAGCTTCTACTTGCTCCAATCTAATTTTTAAGGTAGTATTTCCTTCAGTGGTCTTTTGGACCTCCTTTTCCATTTGGCTAATTCTGCCTCTCAAGGCATTCTTCTCCTCATTGGCTTTTTGGAGCTCTTTTGCCATTTGAGTTAGTCTATTTTTTAAGGTGTTATTTTCTTCAGTATTTTTTTGTATTTCCTTTAGCCAGTCATTGACTTGTTTTTCATGGTTTTCTTGCATCACTTTCATTTCTCTTCCCAATTTTTCCTCTACTTCTCTAACTTGCTTTTCCAAATCCTTTTTGAGCTCTGGCCTGAGACCAGTTCATGTTTTTCTTGGAGGCTTTTGATGTAGGCTCTTTGACTTTGTTGATTTCTTCTGGCTGTGGGTTTTGGTCTTCTTTGTCACCAAAGAAAGATTCCAAAGTCTGAGTCTGAATCCAATTCTGTTTTCCCTGCCTGTTCATGTTCCCAGCCAAGTTACTGGACCATTGAGTTTTTCGTTGGGATATGACTGCTTGTAGAGTAGAGAGTACTTTGTCCCAAGCTTGAGGGGCTGAGCTATTGTTTCAGAGCTATTTCTGCACAGCAAGCTCTACCATGCCAGCTCCACTTCTCCCCCAAGAACCACCAACCCGGACAGGACTCAGATCTAAGCTGTCTCTGCACTCCTGCTCAGATCCACCACTTAATTCCTCCCATCAGGTGGGCCTGGGGTTGGAAGCAACTGCAGCTGTAGTTCTATAGCTGCACCTTCTCCGCTGCCCATGGGGCAGTGGCCAAACCGCGAACTCCTTTCACTCTGTCCACTGCAGTTTTTCCCACTAACCTTCTCTGTTTTCTTTGGTGTTTGTGGGTTGAGAAGTCTGGTAACTGACACAACTCACTGATTCAGGGAGGTACAGTCTGTTCTGCCCAGCTCCTAGTCTGCTTGGTCCAGGAGCAGCTCATGCTGGGCTCTGCCCCTCTCTGTTCCCAGCTCCCACTCCCAGGTCTGTGCAATAGACCTTACCCAGCGACCATCCAGGCTATCCCAGGCTGGAGTCTTGCTTCCCTCTGCTATTTCGTGGCTTATGCAGTTCTAGAATTTGTTCAGAGACATGTTTATAGGTGTTTGGAGGGACCTGGCAGGAAGCTTACACAAGTCCCTGCTTTTCAGCAGCCATCTTGCCTCTGACCTGCCTCAGTTTTCAAAATCTTAAAATGAGGCTTTTGGCCTTCCAGCTCTGAATCGTTTCAAATTTTTTATTTCCCAAAGTAGAGGGTAATCCTTTCTACCAACAAGTACCCTAGCATACCCAGGATGGTTCTTTGATTGATTTTTAAAGGAAAATAGCTTTAAAAGGGATCAACAATCTTCTTTACTTACATTCACTAGTTCAGGGTAAGAGTCAACATCCCCAAAGTCAGAGAAATTAGCAAAAAAGCCAACAGACAGGGATCTTAACTGCCTGAACCAAAGCAATATTGCTACACATTTTACATACAACACTTCATTGAGAGAGCCTTTACATCTGATCAGTTGGGGAGCTCTGAACATAGGGCCACTCAGAGTCTTGACCAGGGAATCAAAAGATCCTTCTCATAAGCAAACCCCCCAAAGCAAAGAACCAATTGAGGACATATATATATATATATGTGTATATATATATATATGTATGTATGTATATACACACACACTCTTTTGGGTAATAGGCTCAGAGCCAGAAGGCATCACAACCCTTGACTCAGTGCCTAATTAGCTTCGTACCAAAAGGTGTGAAAGCCCTCCTACAAGCAAACCTTCCCCTTAAGCAAACTCCTCCTTAGGCAAGTCCCTCCCCCAATGGGCTCTATATGATTCAGGATGTATCACAGTTGGGCACACCAGCTGATTGATGGACAGGGAAGATCTTCCTATTCCATTAACATTACAACCTCTTTAAAGCAGGGGTTATGAGTTTTGTTATTGATTTTAGTATATACATCCCATACTTTCTCGGTGTACCAGTGGTAGCTATCACATGATTCTGTTTACAATTGGTACTCTATAAATGTCTCTTGATTTTTACCTTGCATGTAAGCTGGGGAAAAATCTCATCTTTCTTTGGGAAGGCCATATAAGCATGAGTAAGTTGCTGTTTTCTAAAGCTAGGCAACATCTCTTCTCTGATTTTAACCCTGCTCCTAAGTTTTCTTAAGCCATTTCCCTTCCTGTTCCAGAGAGCTGGCCAGCTGAGTCATCACAAACCTTGACTGCCCCAACCCTTGTGTGAGTCCTTATTCAAAAATGAACCAAATGAGTTCATTTGGTTAAGGCTTTGGTGCTACTGAGTTTCATAACTGGGAACAGTATGATCTAGAAGAAAGAGCATTGACCCAGGACACAGGCAGCCTGGTTCTTTTCTTGGCCAAAAGTTCTAACTGTGTGGTTTTAATAAGTTACCCTCCTCTCTGCATTATTTTTTCTAGTCTATAGCAATGTGGACAACACCAATGTCTTCTCATTAGTTATCTCACAGGGAAATTACAAGAATGGATTAGTGCTCTACACCCTTAAGGTGTCCTAAAAAATTATATACTATAAATACTATATATCTTAATAGTTAATTTTTTTAGTAGTGTAACCCCCAACTTTCCCACTTCCACAGCAGGTTTTGGTTGCCCTATGTATGTCCTCAGTCCACACAAATCCTTTAGCAGTCAAAAATGGAAAAGGCCCATTAGTTCATCTACTTCAGTCTCTGCCGGCATGGGCTTTGCTCTGGAAGAGTTTCCCTCTCCCTACCAGTCTTGGGCATACTAACAAAGAAATTTCAAACTGTTGTTTCCCTTCTGTTGTTAGTGATGATAGGGCAAGCTCTCATAAGTCTCCTAGAGGAGGGAGGTGAGAAGGGACCATCGCTTACTCACCAGCTTGCTGTATTTGTTCATCTTAATGACGGACTAAAAGAAAACAGATGGGGGCAGCTGTGACGTCTTGCATTCAACTAGCTCTTTAGCTAAGTGTTTCCCAACTAGCCAATGTGTCAGGATACACCAGGGTGTCAGAAAGACCTCATTGGTCTTTGTATGCCTCAGCAAACTGGGCACTCTCTCCAGTTTTCCTCCTGATTCTGAGCCAACCTAAGACAATGTTGGGAAGTAGGAGAGTAATCCAAATTCCATACGAGGATTGGTGGAAGGAACTAGATATGTTTAGCTGAGCCTGGTGAGAGAGAGACTTAGAGAAACATAGCAAGTGTTTGAAGGGCCGTCACATGAAAAAGTGAATTGATTGGTTCTACCTAGGGTCATTGGGGAGGACTAAGAGAAATAGATGGAAGTTAAAAGGAGACAAGTGTAGGCTTGCTATAAAGAAAACTTACCTAATATTTAATATTTTCTCAAAATGGGATGAACTTCTTCAAGTGGTACTGGGTTTCCCGTCACTAGAGGTCTTCAAAGAAAGGCTGGTAGCACGTGTGTTGGATATCTTAGAGAAGACATATTATGCAGGTTTGAGTTAGACTAGTCTCTGAAGGCCTTTCTACTTCTAAATTTCTGTGACACAAAGCTTTAGGCAGAGCCAGGACTAGCTGCTGGTCCAGCATGGAGAACCTGAGGCCTTGAGGCCACATGCAGCCTTCTAGGTCCTCAAGTGTGGCCCTTTGACTAAATCCAAACTTCACAGAGCAAATCCCCTTAATAAAAGGATTTGTTCTATAAAACTTGGACTCAGTCAAAAGGACGTACCCAAGGACCTAGAAAACCATATGTGGCCTTGAGGCCACAGGTACCCCATCCCTGCATTGGACCATAGACATAGAGGAGAGGTAGTCTCAAAGGCTACCTCTTCCATGCCCTTCACTTTATAGAAGAAGAAACTGAGGCCTAGAAAGGTAAGGTCACACAAGTAGTATACATCAGAGATTGGATTTGAACCCATGGCCTCCAACTCCAGAGCTAGTATTCCTTCTTCCCAAAGCTCAGAAGAACAGACTCCCAAGACCAGTGCTCTTTGCTCTTTCTACTACTATATCTCTATCTATCTATCTATCTATCTATCTTTCTATCTATCTATCTATCTATCTATCTTTCTATCTAGACATATATAAACTATAGCATACATATATAACCTAGATTGTAGTTTCCAAATGCATTCTTATCAAAAGCCCATTCTCATACTCCAATCCTTCAATTAGCATAATTTCCCTATGTGAAGTTTTTGGTCTCTGTGCAGACTGATATAGAAATATATATAAGATGTTCTGTAATCAATGGATCAACGGGCATTTATTAAGGAAGAACGTACTATGTATTGTGCCCTGTGCTAGGCAGTAAGGATTTAAAGAATAAGGTAAACCATATCCTACCCTGAAGGAGTTTGCATTGCATTGGAGGGAACAACACTTACATATATAAGTGTAAGCAGAATGAATACCAGAACATTAAATGCAAGAATTTTAGGGAGGGAGGGAGGGAGCTAGCAGTTAGAGGGATCAGGAAAAGTTTTGAATACAAGGTTCCTTTTCAGCTGTATATGATGTACATCATGAATTCAGCCAATTTCTGACTTTCACCTCCAAAACGGGCACTCTGCTATCCCACAGTTGTCTAGGTTGTTCACAAATGAGACAATTCTATACAGACACACACACACAAACATATACACATATATACATATGTATGTATGTATGTATATATACACACACGTATATGTATGTATACATATACATATATATATGTCTGTTTATTTGCATGTGTGTATTGTATATGTATATATTTACATATGTGTGTATATGTGTATTTGTGTGTATATATGTATATGTATGTGTTTTGTAGATTCCTGATAATCCCGCTATTGAACTCAGGAGATAATACTAGCTAGTGCTTTACAAATATCTTCTTTTATTCTTACAACAACCCTGAGAGATCAATGCTACTGTCATTCCCATTTTATAGTTGAAGAAACTGTGTCTGAAGGAAGCCAATGACTTACCCAAGGTCACAGAGCTAGTAACTTTCCTAGATCATATATGAATTCAGGTCTTCTTGATTCCAGGTCCAGCACAACTTCCTTGAATGGATTATGAGGTATAAAAAGTTTGAGAGACATAGTTTCTGGGTATTTAATCATTTTATTAATCATGCTAGCAGATAATTAATAAAAAGGATCAGTGGCACTCTTGAATGCCAAAGACCCTTCATGGTACCCATTTAATGTTTATATGCCTTTGGAAGAGTGTTCCTGAGGGTGGCAATCAACTCTGATCAGTTAATTAATTAAGAAGAACGAATATTTTAATGAGAAGTGGACCCATTGTAATAAGGTGCAGGGGGCGGGTGATGTGACTTTGATCACTTAGGCTCCTGAGACCACCTCCAGCCTCAAGCAATCTCTACAAAGGATCTACCTTTACTCAGACCTGGCTGAGTGCAACACAATGGGATGGAATTCACTTAAATTGTTTATTAGGTTTTCTAGTTAGGTAGGGTTTCCTACTCAGGAATAGAAAGGCACATACCCCTAGGAATTTGGGCAATTTCATCTGTCCCTAATGTCCTTCAGTTCGATGTAATTAAATAATTGATTATTAATTTAAGAGAAACAATCATTTTTCCAGGATAAAGATGACAAGGACTATCCACAAGCATATCCTTTCTAGGTCAGAGTCACACTGAGAGGATGGCAAATGAGGTTTTTTGCCCAGGAGTGCTGAATTACCTGGGCATTTCATTTAGAGTAGGTTCATAACACATGCAGTCCTTCAACAGAGTATGAAAAACAGAGCTTAGCACTTAGTTAGCATGGATAGTAAAATAAAATAGGAAACAACCAGATAGTGATTGGTCTGGGTTCTTCCCCTGCACGTCGATATTCCCCTCCTACTTCATCTGAATCTATGCTGGGCTGGTGTGGGTTGTGGTACTTGCCTCCACAGAAAAATTCCTGGTTATAATTCTGCATGTAGGGAAGTGGGATCCAAGTTCCATCCTTTATTTAAACTAAGAAAGATGAACTCATGAACAAATATTAACAAACTGGCAAGCCCGTATCCAGATATAATTAATTGGGCTATTTTTTTTTCTATTTTTATTTTAAGATAATATGTTAATTTTGGAGCAGACATACATTAGAAACCAAGTGCTTGAAGGTTCTTCAAATTCAATTTATTTAAAAAAAACATTTAATCAGTATTAGCTATGTGCAGGGCCACATGTTAAATGCTGGGGTTATAAAGACCAAAATGACAAACAACCTTTGCCCTTCAGGAATTCATATCCCAAACCTTTTCTCTCCCAGTGATTGCAGTGTGAACTCCATTGCTTTTAAAAAAAACAAACAAACCCTGTTATTTCCTCAGTGTGGACAAGATAAAGAAGTCTCCCATAACATCATAGATCTTGAACTGGTAGGGACCTTGAAGTTTATTTAGTCCAACTCCCTCATTTTCAGAATGAGAAAACTGAGGCCTACATACATACACATATACACATGTACATAGACATATGCGAAAACACACAAACACCTATACACACACGCAAATATGTACATACATATATGCATACGTACACATATACATAGAGACACATATACATATACATACATATGCAAGTACACACATATACATATATGCATATGCAAATATATTTGCATACATACATACATACATGCGTACAGGCACACATGCATGCATATGCATACATACATACATGCATACATACATACATACATACATACAGGCCTAAGTAGTTAAGTAGTTTGTTTGGAGTCACACAATATATGTGAGAAGCTAAACTGGCTTGACTCTGAGGTCAGCCTTCTGTCCCCTATGCAGTGCTGCCCCTTGAGGTAGGTAGCAAAAATATGATTATCTTTGCTTAAGAGGGAGGATCTCAAAGAGGTTAGGTGACTTGTTCAAAGGCTCGCATGCGGTAGTCACAAGGGTAGTTGAATTCAGGTCTTTTGACTTTTACAATATTCTGCTGCCTTTTCTAAGTATGCCGTTTAACCTGGGCAGCTGAATGGTACAATGGATAGAGGGCTAGGCCTGGAGTCACAAAGACCTGAATGCAAATTCAGCCACAGACAATTACCAAGTGAGTGACTTGAGTCTTTCTTCCAGGCTTGTCTGACTCAGTTTCTTTATTTGCAAAATGAGATAATAATAGCACCTACTT
Organism: Trichosurus vulpecula; assembly: GCF_011100635.1. Lineage (NCBI taxonomy): Eukaryota > Metazoa > Chordata > Mammalia > Diprotodontia > Phalangeridae > Trichosurus > Trichosurus vulpecula. The sequence continues at coordinate 83,400,773 of NC_050579.1, forward strand.
CCTAGAGCTGTTGTGAAGATGAATGAAATAAGACGTTTAAAAAGTGTTTTGCAAACCTTGAAGAACTGTGTAAATGTTCATGATCAGCCATTTTTATTACCTCTTTCTGCTGCTTTCCTCATATGTTCAGTAGAACTAGTGATTTTGTAAAAAGGTAACAAATAACTAATTAAAATGAGGGTGAGACATCTGTAGAGAATAAAATCATCACCAATCTTATAGTTAATCATGATTTTATCTTTCATTTCCTTCATTCTTTCTCTCCCTATTTCTTCCTCTTTGGCTTCCTTAAATACACAGACCTCCCCCTGGAGCAGGGCATTCCGCACTCTCTCAGCCTCCACCCTTTCCATCTCCTGCTGGAGACATGGAAATTGGATAGGTTGTGGCAGCAGAGGCTACCACTGCTGCTCCTGTCTGGCTTCTAGCTCTCTGTAGACCCCACTAATCAGTGCCAGGTTTATTCACTTTGGTCCCACTGCCAAAGAAACAATGGGGTTTGAAGAAGTGTGTTCAGGAGATCATTTGTCCCTTCTCAGCAACGCACGTAAAGGCACTGTGTGCAGTTCTTCAAAAAGAGCAGCCTTCCACTAACTCCTCTTCTGTCCAGATAAACACCTGTGCCTCAGCCCACACGAAGAAAGCTTGGCTACCAAGGGCCAGCAGGATGTATCACAGCCATGGGATGGAGGGCCCAAGATTTGTGCTAATGGGGTGGAAGGGTCTGGTGAGTATCACATTTGCCCCTTTCCTTAAATCCACTCTATGGAGAACAGACATTTTTTAGTTGTCACTTTAACAAAAACGTATGAAATCTAATTCTTTCAGTTGCCGCCTACAATTATGCAAACCTGTTCGAAATGGACATTGACTCAGAATCTGAGCTTCTATAGGGAAGGAGGATGCATTTGGTGAAGCTGAGACTAAGTGAATAAAGAAGATTTTTAGATGAAGAACAATCATCCCTTAAAGCTACAGTGTTTCTTCAGTCGCTTATCTTTCTGGAATAAAAACCATCCTGCAGCACCTCCTCCCTTCAAGGTACATACATATGTACATGCATGCATACACACATACATGCATATATATATATATATATGTATATATATGTATTGTTTAGGAAAATATCAATATTCCAAATATTATATAATTGTCAATATTTAAATACATATATTCAATGAAATCTCATTTAACCTTCACCAACTAGAGTTTTGAAATACTCTCTCACCTTTTAAGTTGAAAATGTTCACAGATCTTAGCCTAAATGCCTATTGCTTTAAGCATTGCATTCCTAAGTAAAAGAGGAGACTTCCAGACAATCCGGCAGTCCTAGTAGTTTTATTTATAGCATTTTGTTTCCTGAGAGAAGACAGGAAAACTAAGTCACTGACTTTCCCTTTCTTTTGTCTGGCTCCTCCTCCGTCAGCAATCTGGGATTGCCTTTGGTGGAAAAAGGAGGAGGGGGGCTGGTACAGAGCCCTGAAGGGGCTGGATTTGGAATCTCCTTCCAGGTACCCCAGAGCAAATTGTCAGATCAGAAGGAGAAATTATGTCATTCTTTCAAAGGAATGAATTAAAAAGTGCTTCCTCGTGTGACTGATTGACAGAAAAGAGGGTATATAAAGGAGGGAGCTGCTGCCTAAAAGTCAGTAAGAGAAACTCCATCCACAGCAGAGTACGTTCTGAACACTTAAGAAGGCTTTGAGTTGGCTTTTCAAAAGGAGTTGAGCTCTCCCATTCTTTCTGGGTTTGAATTGGAGCATCATTTCCCATTAGAGAGTTTTTAAAAAGACCAGGTAAGTGAAAAAATTTAATCTACAATTTCTTTGTTTTTTTCATTTTGCTGAAAATTATTACATTTAAAAGAAAAGAAAATAATATTGTGTAAGCAGGTAGTCTTTGCTGTGTATATTTGGCCCTATGTAAGCAATTGCTATTTCTCTGCATTTAAAAAAAATACTTTTCTACCATATCACAAGAGCCAGAGTAATTAAATATTTATTTTTAAGTTTTATTTGTAAGGCTGCTTTTATGAGCTAGCACGTTACTTAAGAGTCTTTTGAATGGTTTTCTTCCTTCCTTCTTTGTTTTCTTATACCTGCCTGTGAACTGTGTGCATTCTTTGAAGATGCAAAAGTTAACATTTATGACAAATAAATCTTAGTTGCTGAAGTTTGTTTAAAGAGGAGAGAGACTATTAAAATGCAGTTAGGAAATATTTGCTGCATCTTGATAATCTCAAATCTCAACTTTTGCAAAACCTGGGCGAGATCACATTTCTGTTAACTTGGAACATGCTTAATTGATGAAAAAAAGCTTTCAATATATATGCTCCCAAATGAGCAATCTCATTAAAATTCCATGAAAATGTACTATTACTCTCTTAGAATTACTTGGCATATAGAGGTAGTCATTCCCCCCCAAAAAACTAGGGGAAATGTTAGTGTGTGCATGAACTACAACAAATGGAAAGTTCAATTTGGCTGCTAGCAGACATGAAACTTTTTTTAGGTATCTTCAAATGACTTTATGTAGGGGTAAATAAAGGCATCTTAGCCAAGTTATTTTGCCTGCATTAACTATTGAAGTGCTTTTAAAATGGGGGTGGGGGGAATTTTCCTCTTACTTTAGGAATTTTTTTTATCATTGTTTAACATTATGCCACAGAACACTTTGGGATTTGATTTGCAAAATATAAACATAGACTAACAATATGAATTACTTTAGAATTGAAAGAACTAGCTTATTCTAAGACTAATGGAAATAAATGCTTCACAATTCAATAACTCTAATATCTTTACTAAATGTCTTATGGTCTTTTTAATTTACAAATCTCCTTCATCCTCACCCCCATATCTTGCTTCCTGCTCCCATGTGGTATAATTCCATTGTTAATTCCATTTTACAGATTATACAATTACAATCAAATAATTTTAATTCCATTGTGTAAAGGTACTGCCCTGAGTTAGTGGAAGAGCTGGGATTTTTGACCTTGTAGCCATTGGATTCTTTTTCCTCTTGTTCAGTGCTTGGCTCCCATGGCACAGGGGGAAAAGCACTAGCTCTGGAGTGACGGGAGCTGGGTTCCTATCCCATGTCTGATGTGAGACTTTGGGGAAACTACTTAATTGCCAAGGCCTCAGTTTCCTCATATGGAAAAGGAATAGGTTTCATGAGACTGGGCCTCTGAGGTCCCTTTCATCTCTGGAACAATGATCCCAAGATCAGGTCACCAACGTATCATGGTACTATTCTGAAGCCACCAGACCTTTGCCAGAATCAGGAATCTTGCTACCCTGAATTGGAGGTTGTGGTGTTAAATAAGGGATAAATTGAAGGACTTTGGGACAGCATATAAATGACAGCAAACATCTGGCTGAACAATGAAAAATGCAGTAAAGACATTCCAGATGTTTGGTCTATACAGTGCCACCTAATCAGCATTCAAAAAGAATTGGCCACGTGAATGAATTTTATTATCTTCTTCTGTGTTTATAACGTTGTATAGATACAGCTATGAGGTCATAAAGTCCATTCCTTCACATTCTTATAGGATTTCAATTAAATCATGATTCAAAAGAAATTATCTACCTTTTTGTTTATATCTCTGGAGAATGAACTTCCTCAAATATCTCAAAGTATTAACGCTAAGCCTCCTTAGTATTATTAAGGTTGTGATAGACTGGATTTCATGGTCTAATTTCATTTAGAATGGAATGACATTTAGAGATGTCAAGGGATTTATCCAAGGTCATGTGCATTAGTGACTGAACTGGAGTTATCTCCTGACACCCCTAATCAAGGCAATAGTTAGCAGCTAGGTGGTGTAGCGAATAAAGCACTAGGCCTGGATTCAGAAAGACCTGAATTCAAATCCAGACTCAGACACTTACTAGAGATGTAACCTTGGGTAAGACATTTAACTTCTCTTTGACTCAGTTTCCCCAACTGTAAAATGGCAATAATAAAAGTATCATCTCCCAGGGTTGTTGTTGTAAGAGTCAAACAAGATAATGTTTGTAAAGCACTTAGCACAGTGCTTGGCACATGGTAGACATTATGTAAATGTCATTTATTATTATTATTATTATTATTAGTAGTAGTAGTAGTAGTAGTAGCAGTAGCAGTAGTAGTAGTAGTGGTGGTGGTGGTGGTGGTGACAGTGAGTACACTTTCTCTTCAAAACTGTAGTTGTTAGATAGATCCCATCAATGTGAGAACTCTTTTTACTGGTCCAAGTCATTGCTCATATGTCTTCTCATTGTGTGTAATTCTTGCACATCCTCTTGCCCAGGATTGGAGAACCTGTGGCCTCTGCTTTAGTTCTGTGTAGAGGAACTACTCAGTCCCCTTTCCCTGTGGTTTTTAATATCTCATGGATATCAACACCACCATTGGGCTACATATACATTATCTGTTGCTCTCACTATATGGCATATCTACTTCCTTATTTGGTCATATATAACTTTGGTGATAATTCGCTACTTTTGTGATAATTTTCTGACTGTGGGCAAGTCACCACCTCTGGGCCTCAATTTCCTCATCTATAAAATGAGGGGGTTGGCCTAGGTGGCCCCTAAGGTCCCTTCCCTCTCAAGATCTGTGATCCAATGATCTGAGTCATTTACACTCTTTCCACTACACCAACTCAATATTCCAAAGAATAAAACTCACAAAGGGAAAATATAAAATTAGAAGAAGAATGATCTAAGTAAAGTGTTTCCAAATTTTAAAAATGAATCCCGCATAAATAGCAAATGATGTCATTTCTTCAACTTTTATGCAGAGCCAATGTCTTCTATTCAATCAAGCTGAACAAAATTTGTCTGTAATCTTATCTTTAAATTATTTGCCATAACTATTTAGCCCTAGGGAAGTCTCTTTACATAGACTCATTGACATTTCTCTTTAGATCACTTTATCCTAATCACTGTTCCTTTGTTCGAAATATAGCACAGTGGGAGGACTTTGGCTTTGGAGTCTGAAGAACCTAGATTTCTTTCCTGATACTTAATAACTCCATGACCTTGGGCTAGTCATTTAATCCTTCTGAGCCTTAATTTCCAAATCTATACAACGGAAATAACTGCTTGTGTTTCCTAGCCTATGAGGCTTGGGAATTGCAAAGGAAGCACTTGGAAAAAGACCTTTATAAATGAAAACTCTATGATTATTTTTAAAAACAGCTATCAACTTAAATTCAAGGTTACCATAGCGCCTATCCCTCAGCTTCCCACATGGCAATGTACATCTGATTTCACTTACATATAAGTATTTTTAAATGGTCAAGTGACTAAAGATCGCCCTGCATGCTGAAAGTCAGTTTTTTTTTTCTCTTGGTTTATCCATAGGTGTGATGCTGCAGAGAGGCAGGATGCTCTGGCGGCTGGTCCTCTTAGCTCTCTGGGCTTTCTCCAATGCTCAAGGTATGTATTCACCAAACACATGAAATCTTAAGATGTAACCCAAATAAAAATTGAGAGCTGGCCCAAAGAAAAATTATTTTCCAGAATACCTGGCCCAACATAAATGTATAGCTAAAATGGTAGTATTAATAATTTTTCTATTAGGTTTAGATACTATGGATTAACTTCTTATGGATTAACAACATTAACTTTTCTTGCCAGTAAACTTAGACAATAGTTTTAGGGTATTCATTAAAAGAAAAAGACTAAAATGTTTATCTCCATTGTGTATAAACCAAAGTTCAACTATTGCCCCCAAACTCCTTACCACCCTTACCATGGGCTACAATCAAGAAAAAAAGATGGGTCTTTGATAAATCAAATGGTTCAAGTAAATAAAAGATAACTAAAAGAGCTAATTGTTTTTAAATTCAGTCCAAATTAAGGAAGGGATATAAATTTACCCCCCCTTCTTCTTTCTAGGTAGGTCAGTTTTAGAGCAGAGTAGTTATATATAATATAGGTCTATATCTGAGATGGAAAGAAACAGAATAGAATAGAGAAGTTAGAACTCAGCTTTTTGTATGAGAGTGATTTCATTAAATGGATATAAAGTCATCATAACTGATATGCTAATAATGAAACCCTATATATAATTTTTCCTACATGCTATTTTTTTCATTGGTTAAAGCTTTTGTTATTTGCCATTAACTTTTGCAGATGGTGATGGAGAAGATGATACTTCCTTTGACCTCTTTGAAATCAGTAACATAAACCGAAGGACACTTGGTGCCAAGCAATTCCGAGGGCCTGACCCTAATAGCCCAGCTTATCGCTTTATCAGATTTGATCACATTCCACCAGTGAAAGCTGAGATTCTCAAGAAGATGCTGAAGATGATGAGGCAAAATGAGGGCTTCTTCCTCACTGCCGCTCTAAAGCAGGATAAACATTCACGGGGTACCCTCCTGGCTTTGGAGGGCCCTGGGAACTCTCAGAGGCAGTTTGAGATTATATCCAATGGCCGGGCTAACACCTTGGACCTGATTTACTATGGGGATAAGGGCCAGAGTGTGATTTCTTTGGAGGATGTGGATCTGGCTGACTCCCATTGGAAAAACATCACTGTGCAGCTGACAGGGGAGACCTACAGCCTCTATGTGGGCTGTGACCTCATTGACAGCTTCATTCTGGAGGAGCCTTTCTATGAGCAGCTGAAGGCTGAGGATAGCAGAATGTATGTGGCCAAAGGCTCCATCCGAGAAAATCACTTCAGGGTATGTGTACACTTTCTTAGGGTGAGAAAGCAACTTGGATAGGAAAGTGGTGTGTCTTTTAAAACATCCATTATGTTTGATGTCATCAATGTGACATCTTTAGCCTGCTGTCAAGGTGAGAGAGGATGTATTCCTCAATCAGGAGGGTGCAGAATCTGACAATATACACTCCCACATCCCAATTATTATTACCTCCTTCAACTGCATGTGTATAGTCCCTACAAAACCAATAATAATCATTTCAAGAGATCAAATTGCTATCAATCCCACATATGAATTATGATTTGGGGGTTCTGATCCTGCAAAGTTATTTTCACTATTTTCTGAAGTCACATTTGAATACTTGGTTTGTTGTTTTTGTTTTTGCTGTTTTTGAAGATCTAAGGAGAGTAAACCATTAGCTATCCATGTCAAGCTAAAGACTAACTTGTGAGAATTTGTTTCAGTGCAGATGATTATTCACTTAATTTGGGGTGAGTATCTTTCAAAGCATAACCACTCATGACTTACAGTGGAATTTTAATGTCATCTTTTTCTTCCAATGGTTTTGCACTTGGAAATGTTAAAACTAGTTAATGATTTTAAAAGTTAAAACTAGTTAATGATTTTAAAAGTTCAATGCTAACTATATTGGTGTTATATTATTTTTTAAAAAAAATAACTTAGCTACACTTGATTAGTCAGACATAGAGTATGATGGATGACTCAATTCTGGTTTATTATGCTGCTGCAGGTGAATATTTTGCCCCACTAAGATGCAGCCACCATGTTGCAGGGACTAATGTGAACACTGTTTCTACCAATGGTTATCTCTGGGCCCTTTAGTGTAACATAGAGGAACCTATACACTAAAGAATTTTAAAAGCAAAAAATAGTGGGTTTTTTCCCCTTGAATGTCATTCTTTCAAATTTTTTTCCCATTTTTATATTAGTATCATTCCAGGTTTTTGTGTGGATGGCCTTCCTCTTCTCATTTAGAAATACTTTCATGTGAAGCTCTTGTTGTCAGATGCTTATAATTAAAAACATTTGATGGTGAGGTCAGGGTGGCCTCAAGTTCAGTTTGGGGTGTTATAGCGGGGACACAAAGGATACTGGTCCAACTGTGGACAGGAGAGAGTCTCATGCACACCCTGTTCTCCTCTATTGGGCTTTGAGCCTACTCTTTTATTCCACTTCTTGAGCCTATATTCTCCCTAAGTCCAATAGGGTGCAGGGAGCATGATAGCATGGGGAAGTGTGGATTGCTTTGTGGAAGAAGCAGCCCTTCCCTCAAGTGAAAGTGCCATTCATGCAGGTGCCTGTGGCAAAGCCCTGGTTACCCCGACCTTTACAGATTTCCAAAGGAATGACAAATAATGTGATTTCATGAGGATACACCCTGAGGATAATTATTTATCTGATGATCAAGTTCACTAGTGATAAATCAGGAAAGAAAATCATCCTTACTCGTCCTTGATCATTTCAAAATTTTCCCCCTTTTGTTTTATTTTTCTTTCTTACAGGGTTTCCTTCAAGATGTCCGCTTAGTTTTCGAAACTTCGGTGGAAGATGTTCTTATGAAGAGAGGATGTGAGCGAGGCCAGTCAGGTAGAGATGCTTTGCCTAAAGTTGCATTCCACAGTTCACATTTGACAGAATTTTTAGTTAAATTTTAGTTAGTTAAAATGAGAATTTTTCATTAACTATGCTTTATACCTTTTGGATAAAATACTCATTGACTGCAGATGTTGACAGTTGGAAATGATTAATTGGCAGAGGTACTAACTTTGGATGGGTTTTGAATGGTCCAGAAGATCTTTTCCACCTTAAATTTTCTCAAGCTGAATATCGCTGGTCTTTTAAAGTAGTTTTGAGTATATGCTTCTTGTATAATCTGGTCCTGTGAAAAAGTTAAAGAATATAATCTGTACACAGAAGCTTGTAGGGATTGCTTTCATTCCTGATTTAAAATTTTTCCTTTATCATTCCTAGCTAGTGGTAATATAACCAAATCATGATGACTCATGTCACCTGGGGAAAGGGATAGCATAGATCACCAAATCAAAATTTAAAAACAGGATTATCTTGATCAAGACATCATATCCCTATAATTTCCAAATGAAGAAAAATTTAAATCAATATGTCATAGAACCAAATCATGGGAATATACAAATTGAGTTTTCTTATGCTGCAAAATGATGGTCACCAATAGGTCATCATCTACCAGTATATTCAAGATGAAATTCATTCAATTCATTCAATAAAAATTCATTGAGTACTTATTCTATACAGCAAGACGTTAGGCTTCATACCCCATGATGGTTCAATGTGAAAGGCCTTGGATACTCATCCCTACTGGATTATCTCCAAATTCATACTCATTAATGAATAGAAGGAACAGAGATCAATATAGGATTGCTTGAGGTATTGTAGGGGTAGGAGCTCAAACTCAAGACAGATATTGTAAAATATAGGGATGAAGGTGATATGACTCCTAAGAAAAGAGGTTAAATGAATGTTTGTTGTAGTATGTCTGACTTTAGGGATCATGATGGAACTACTTGACTTCCTGGGTATGTGAAGACACTGCTTAAATTTATGTCTTTGTTTCTTTCTTTGTTTCCTTGTTTATTTCTTTGTTTCTTTGTTTCTTTCTTTCCTTCCTTCCTTCCTTCCTCCCTTCCTTCCTATCTATCTCTCTCTCTATCTATCTTATATTAGAACCAGTCTTTCAGGCTGCTTTTTACTTTACTGTGGGAATTATTCTCCTCATTCCCTATAATTAATAAAAAGTGTACAAAATAATGTTATTTTCTTTGTACCTTTGAGTTAATTGTATAACTGAAGCTATGGCCCATGGTAGAAAATCATTTGTAAAAGCCTGGCTGTTTCTTTCTTGTATTTTCATCAAGTAAATTCTTGATATATGTGTGGGTTTTCCATAACAATTTTTGAGTGATAATAAGGTAACTATTGATAACCTCTGATTTTTTTCTTCCCAGTCATTTGGCATCTTCCTTTTTTCTATTATATTGAAAATCAGTCATTCAATTATCTCAAAATTGTATTGCTTCCATCATGGTTCCTGGTCTTGTATATACTTGCTCTACTTCAGCCGATCTTCCCATAATGAATCCCAACACCAAATTTATTTCCCCTGATCCTTAGAATTAAAACTGGACATTTCTAAATTGTGAAAATATGAACACCTACAGATTTTCCATCTTTATTGAAACTAGCAAAAGAGGACCTAGCTCATGTTGAAGTACAGGGAATTAAGGTTAGCTATATTAAAGATCATCTTGATTATGGTTGATCAGCCCTAAGCTGGGTTAATGACTGTGACAAGGTGGTTTTTCAAAAGGATAAACTCTCTGGGTTAGTTGAAAGGCAATTCTACTTGGAGCCAGGTGAACTGACCACATCACTTCCTTTCTGGTTCTATCATTGCATTATTTTTAGTTAGCCTTCATAAATCATGCCTGCAGTAAGTAACATAAAATAATGGAACTATGGAATCCTAGTTTTGGAAGGTACCTTCAAGACCATTTATTCTGACCTATGCTAGAATTATGAGTCCCCAGTGTAATACTATTAAATTGTTACCAAAAGTAGTTTTATAAGATTTGTGCAAAGTAAGCATGGTCTATGTGGCTAATGAGTTCTAAACCTCTAAGAACTCATAGCAAGAATAAAGGTAACCAGGAAGATCCTATGGGGTTAATGGATAAACATTGCATAGACTTGATTTAGGTAAATCCTTGTAGTATGAGGAGTGAAGGAACAGAGTAGAAAGGTTAGAAGTGTAGAATGACGCAATGGAAAAATCCAATATTGAATTCGGAGCCAGAGGTCTGAGCTTCCTGGCTCTGCCACTCACTACCTGTATGAGTGGAAAAAAATCACTTGAGTTTTCTGAGTCTCAGTTTCCTTATTTGTAAAATGTACCTCTAAGGTACCTTCCAGTTCCAGTTCTAAATCTATGATCCTATGAGCTGGGATGGATTATGGAAGGTGGATGGATGTGGGATGGGGTACACAATGATAAATGTTCTAGGGTTCATGTCAATCTTATCATTTTTTTAGGCCTTGAAGTTTTTTTGGAAAGCTTCTTCCTAAGTTCTCATGTGTGACTGTTTCTAGTCCTGTGAAAATTGTGTGTATGTGTGTATATGTATATATATATATATATATATATGTATACACACACACATACATATATGTGTATATATACATGTATATAATGTATATGTATATACATATATGTGTGTATATACACACATCATGATGACAGCTAGATGGCTCAGTTGATAGAATACTAGGCCTAGAATCAGGAAGACCTGAGTTCAAATTAGGTCTCAGAGACTTATGAGCTGTGTGACTTTGGGCAAAGCACTTAACTCTGTTTGCCTCAGTTTCATCATCTGTAAAATGAGTTGGAGAAGGAAATGATGAACCACTATAGTATATTTGCCAAGAAAACCTCAAATGGCGTCATGATTGAAATGACTAAACAACAACAACAGACATCACAATGTTGACTTGAAGACATATTGTCTTAAACAAGACTTGAACATGTTATGGGTGTATGTATACACACACATTGCACATTTGTATATACACATATACATGGCTTAAGTACGTATACATGTATTCTATATACGTATATCTATCCATTGCTCTGTTTCTGTCTCTCACTTTGTCTCTATATGTATATACTTATATATTTGTGTATATAGGTGGGTATGTAGAACCAGACCTGTGATTTAATTAGTGTCATGAATTCCCAGCCTGAGAGAACGGTCTTTAATAATGTAAATCAGCACCTGATGTGCATCTTACAGTCTGAATTACCTGGGATACTGAGGATTTAAGTGTCTTGTTCAGGGTCAGATAGTCATTATATCCCAGAAAGAAGACTTGAACTCCAGTCTTTCTGACTCCAAGGCTTTTCTTTATCTAGTACACTGCACTACTACTTCTCCCAAAATATGCCAAAATTTGTAAAACCCTAGAATCCTTTCCTCTGACATGCTAATATATGATGGTTTGATTCCCTGAAAGGTAGTGGGAAAAGTAATGGTCTTAGAGTTAGAAAATATGGATGTCAATCAAGGTTTCGATACTCATTGACTACATTACATTGGATAAATAACTTCACTTCTATGACAGTTTCCTCATCTACAAAATAATGGGTTAGATTAAGTAATCTGTAATGTCACTTTAGTTCTGATTTTACCTTCTTTCCCCACATAATATATGTATATGTTATATGTGGATATATGCCTGTAATATATATTCTATTAATGCAATATATATTCTATTAATGCAATATATAATTTATATATATGTGTGTATGTGTAAATATATACATGTATATACACACACACACATATACACATACATACAATTTAACATCAGGAGAGTAACTATTACTACTGCTCTTTGTGGGGGGATGCTAAGGAAATGTCTTGTTTGGTATAAAGTAACAGAGCTGTAACTAGGGTGTGGTCATGAGAGCTTTTATCTAGTGCAGACAACCAAGACTGTGTTTAAAGCACTACTGAGAGAATATTTGCTTCCTGGGTAATATACATCCTCTTCCCCCACCACACCCACACCTCACAGCCTTCTTTGCTATCCCCAGCAATGACCTAGTTATAGCTATTTGAGTTTCAGAACAGGGCACTGATAATTGATAAAAATACTGACATTTAAATACATACTCAGAAGGATATGCATTGACTAGATCATACCTGTTTCTAAAACATTGGATTATGAGTCATATATATCAAAACTGTATCCTTGGATAAGTAATTGAAGCTCTTCACCTCTTATCTGACATGATCTCAAGCTTCAGTGACTCACCTGTTGGCTGGAGCTCAGAGTTGGTTCTCTTCCTATGAAAGGTAGCAGATATCTTTGCAGAAGCTTGGAGAAAGTCAAGGTCAATTGTGAATTTATTGCCCTCAGAGGATACCATCCAGGCAAGCCCCTACTCTTTCTGTGTGTCAAGCCAGCTTTGTGTGCCTATATCCCACTCAAATGGCTTGGGAGAGCCAATTGTTAAATTTTCAGTGTGAGCATTTATACCTTGGAAATTGGCAGATGCTGCAAATCAGATCTTGATTTATTGTTCTGTTTACTGTCTAGACTTAAGAAAATGAAGCAGAAAATGTCAATAACGCAAATTTAACTTAAAAGCTTGTGGTGCATACTTTTTTATTTTTGGAGAGAGCCAGTTGCTAAAACTTTTACTAGCACACTGCTGCCTATATCCAACAACTGAAACAACCCTGGGAGCTCTGAATTCAGTACTGATCTAGTTTCTGTAGATTTGAAAAGAAATAATGAATTTTTGAATTTTTAAGGATGATATTTAGTTAAAAAATCTATGCCTTCTCTCTTCCTTGTGAAGGGTATTCGTGAGAGCCTAAAACATTCATGCCTATGAAAATAAGATCACTTTTTTCTATATGAGCTTTTAAAGGACTGTATCTTATTGACCCTCTATGGAAATGGTTGGGGTGGGGAGTGTGTGGATTAAATGATCATTACATAGGGGAGTCAGGCACTCCCTGTTGTGATAATAGATCTTAAATTTGCTTTTAAAAGCAGAAATATGAAATTAACCATCTGCATTGTGCTTTGTGCAAAGGCATGCTAAAGGTGAATGTTTCCACATGTCGAGGAAACTGTAGCAGCTTTAACATAGTTGGTAGAACACAAAGAGAATAGCGTACTTTTAAGATCATTATCTCCATCATGCCAAGAGGAAAAAGCATTGAGGAAATTTGTCAAGATTTAGTTTATTTGGTCATCATTGATTGCCAAATCAGATGCATTGGAGCAAAGAATACCACTATGGAATCTGGATTGATAATCCAATATTATTATCATTATTATTATTTTTAAGAAGGAAAAAAAGCACGTATTAAGCACCTACTATGTGCCAGACACTGTGCTAAGCATTTTATGGATGTTATCTAATTTGATCCCCACAACAACCCTGAGAGGTAGGTACTGTCATTCCTATTTTATAGTTAGGGAAATTGAAGTACCTTTTAAGTGACTTGCTCAGATCACACAGTTATTGTGTCTGAAGCTGGATTTGAACTCAGGTCTTCCTGATTCCAGGCCCAGTATTCTATCCACTGCTCCATCTAGATGTCTCATAATAACAATAATAAAAATAACACTGAAAAAAATAACTGGAAAATTGTCTTATTTAATAAGGTGTAGCCAGTTTCATTGCTAAATATTATAATTTAAAATTAAGAAATCTGTTTTTTTAAATATAAATAAGCCAGTTGAACACATTAAAGTCCAGAGTTCCTAGTCCTTGCTCAGATGTGGGTATCCTATGTGGAGCTGGCTTGATGTTTAGGAAGTTTAAGTTCTTCTTTCCCTGTTATGATTTCAGGGGTACTGGAAAGGTTCATCTTCCTCCAAATATTTTCAGACTATCTGAAGCTGGCAATTCATTCCTTCCAGTGAAGACATTGCTTTCTACTGGTGTGCTAATTTCAAATGCAAATTTAACTGGGAGGAGCAATGCAAACTTATATTAATCATAAATCTTTTATTGTGAGTCATTTTATAAGAACTACATTCCTCTGCAACTGAAAAGTAGATGGAAGAGCAGAACCCAGAGGGAATAGGAGGGTTCCAGGTAATGGAAGAACAAGGAGAAATTATTTTGAAATAGGACATGGCCTGGGCATATGATGTTCTGGGTAGCTAGAGGCAGCATAAGACCACTTAGTCCCATGGGTAGGGTGGTTGGTGGAAAGACAAACTTTACTTAGTTCTTAGCTTTGCCAAAAGAAGCCCTTGTCCTATAGATTTTTTTTAATCCCAGAAAGAATTTCACTTTCTTTGGCACTTTGTCCATGCCATTACAATGAAGGAGAGTTTGAAGGAATGAGCTGCTACAGTTCTGTCCATAAACAGATGGAAAGCACATTGCTTTATCCCAAGCCAACAATCCGGTTTCTAGTTGACTTTGTCAGCAGGTGCCATGTTTCAAGAAACAAAATACTTATCCTCAAACCCTACTGGCAAACCACAGTGGATTCAAATAGCTTTTAATATTTGATTCACTGAGGGGTGCCTGTATGACGAGCCAACTCCCAGACCCTATATTCAGACACATGTATTTGCCTGATTATGCGTGCTACCCCTGGACTGTAATGGAGTGGGGAGGGGTTAAGGCAAGGACATCACTGCTCCCCCCCCCCACCTAGTGCAATTACCTACCCATCAAAACACATCAGAAAGGGAGGAATAGGTATGTTACTCTGCTTAGAAAGAACATTTTCCTAATATTTGAATCAAAAAGAAACATTATCAGCCTAAGTGGTCTGGCAAAATCAGCCTGGCATTTATGGAATGTGTTATAAAATGGAAAAGGGAGAATTGTGATAAGAGGCAATATTAGAATGGAAACTTACTAACAAGCCTAAAGAGAAAGCATTGCTAAATGTAGAGATCAATGTTTTGGTGGGAAGAGCACTGGAATTGGAGTAATTAGAGACCTGAGTTGAAATACTGATTCTGACACTTACTATCTGCCTTACTATCAGCAAGTTATTCAACCTTGCTAAGCATCAGTTTCCTCATTTGTCAAATAGGGATAAAAATACTTATAGTACCAACCTATAGTATACATAGTATCTAATTTACTGTGAGGCCAAAATGAAATATGTATATAAATGATATGAATGCCAATTATATTTTATTTGGATCTTTATATTCCTATATGATTTTATTTTTATGCCCATGTAAAGAGCAAATATTTTTTCCTGTCTCTCTTATGAACTTACTTTAAATAGGGCATGCTTACTCATTACTAAAGGGTTCTAGACTCTATCCAAGAATGCTTATGCAAGTGAGTGATTTACCTCAAATCTGAGAATATTTCTGAATTTGGGGATTATTGCTTATTGATCCATTTGGGACCATTGACCTTTCTATACTTATTCTGTCTGGAAATAGATGCTCTAGTTGCTAAGCACCAATCTATACCAAGGAAGTTTTGACCATATGTGGCTATAGCATGTTAATCATAGCTAATCTCTATCTGGTGCTTTATGGTTATGGCACACCATATATTTATTGTCCAGTATGATGTGGAGAAAGCAGGGCAGATTTTATTATCCCCAATTTGCAGTTGAGGAAATAGACTCAAAGGATACTTGAAACAACATACAATTGGATTAAAAATAAGAGGGAGAGCAAGAACGAGAGAGAGAGATGGTGGAGGAAATCTTTGACCCTGGGAACTCCTTGTCAGGATGAAGTCACAGGTGATTTGGACCAAAGGAAATGTGATGTAATCATCCCAGTGAAGCAAAAATGTAGTGTTCAAAGGTAGGTGTGCATCTACTGTTTGAACTACGAATAAGGCACTGCTCCTCCTGGGAAGGGGACATTAAAATTAATATGTGAACCCAACCTGGGCCCTTCATCTAGAGACTGACAGATTCCACAAGCTGACTCATCAAATTCCAGGCCAGAGCTGTTCCATAGGTCCTGAGGCCCTTCATGTTTTTGTATATCACATATCCATGTTTGCTTCTAGAACTAAGCCCCAAAGAGTACAGTCTTATCTGTGGGAAAAAGTTGATCAGAATAAGCATTGTAAGTGGATATTATTTTTTTCACATATGATATTTTATTTTTTCCCCAATTACATGCTAAAACAATGTTTAACTTTTTTTTTAAATTTCAAATTCTGTCCCTTCTTCCTTTCCCCTTCCCTGAGATGGTAAGAAATCAGACATAGGTTATATATGTACAATCATGTAAAACATTACTATGTTAGTTATTTTGCACCAGAAGACTTGAATAAAAAAAGGAAAGTGAAAACTAGCATGCATCGGACAATATCAAACAAATATCAGACAAAAATAGCATGTGTTTAGACAATATCAGTTCTCTCTCTAGAGGCAGATAGTATGCTTCATCATTAGTCCTTTCAGATTTTCTTGGATCATTGTATTGCTGAGAATAGCTGTTATTTCTTCATACGATGTTGCTGTTACTTTGTACAACATTCTTCTGGTTCGGCTCACTTCACTTTTCATCAGTTCATATAAGTTTTTCCAGATTCTTCTGAAATTGTCCTGCTTGTCATTTCTGATAGCACAGTAATATTCCATCCCAATCATATACCACAGCTTGTTTAGCCGTTCCCCAATTGATGGGCATCCCTTAGATTTCCAGTTCTTAGCCACCACAAAATAAGCTGCTATAAATAATTACTTGATATTATTAAGAATAAGTAATTCACATAGAGAGTTAGGGGAGAAAGTCTTTTTTAAAAATGGAGGAGGTGGCAGTGCGTATGCTTTGTTTCAAGAAATCAAACCTAAAACTATTAACCAATAAGCATTTATTAAATTCCTATTATGTTCCAGGAATTGACCTGCATTAGCCAATAAGGATACAAAGACACTATTAAATAGTTCCTGTCCTCAAGGGCATATGTTCTGTGAGAGAATGCAGAATGTGTGCATGTGTATGTATATGTGTATATGTCTGTAACAAGTAAATACAAATTATATTGATAGAAGCAGGATAGGGGGGACAAGGATTAGGAAAAACTTCACTGAGAAATATGAGATATTAGCAAAAAAAGGAAGGAGGGTGGATTATAGTAAAGGTTTCATGAACATGAGAGAAACCAGAAATGTACTAGATGAATGAGTCATAAGGAAGGATGTTTGGCTATAGGAATGTGAGGGAAGTGAGATGATGAACGATCAGCAGGACAAGAGGGTATGCAGTGATATTTTAGAGTTGTAGTTGGCAAGAAAAAAGAGACACTCAAAATCAGGAAAAGAACAGGAGGAAGCCATGTCAGTGTCAGGGTGAACATTACACTTGATGTAAAACTTGAATACATCTGTGTAAAGTTGCAAATGTAAAGGTTCTTAGGATATCGAATATGCTCTCTTCATAAATGAAAGCTTTCTTTTGTCAGCGAACTGTATTTATGTGGTAGGTCGAGTTTTGTGGAGTGGAACTGGACTCCCTTGTGAAAAAAAGAAAAGTTGTATTTAGAAACAGCCGATTTTCAACTCCTCTCCATTGCCGTGTGTATAATTTAGCATCGGACCACTCCAAAAACAGATGCCACTCAACTCCACCTCTGGGACTAGCATATAATTCCCCAAACAAACTATAATCAGAGGTCCAATGTTGCCCGTGCAACTGTTCTTTGCTTTGTTCCCTTCTGCAGCTGAAATGAACACCATCAATGAGAGCACGGAGATACTCCGCCTTAGCCCAAACATAGAGAAAAAGGCGGAAGTTTGTGAGCGCTCCTGTGAAGAGCTGGGCAGCATGATCAATGAAATAACAGGGCTACACAGCCTGGTCAACAGCCTCAGAGAAAATCTAAATAAAGTGGTAAGTTCCACTAAGATTAAGCTGGAGAACAGATAAGCATGGAACAATTTGGTTTAGTGGAAAAGATCATTGGTTCTAAAGTCAGAGGATCTGAGTCAAATCTTCCCTCTTTTGTTTACTCACTGTGCGATCTTGAGCAAGTCACTTGTAATCTTGGGTCTCAGTTTTCATATCTACAAAATGAGAGAATTTGAATTTAAATGACATATGAGGAGGCTTTTTTTAAATCTCCAAACCTCTGATGGTTTGGTAGTAGAAGAGTATTTCCTTAAGCTTAGCTGAATGGTGACAGTGTGTGTGGCTGGAGTTATATCTCTTGATTCTTTTTGTTGGACGGGGAAATCTGGTTATGAGGTAACACTTATGTCCAACTTGAAATAGTTTAACTAGAAATTCCAAATTGAGTATTTGACAGATAGTTGTGCAGAGTTCTGTTTATTTGTTTGAGTGCCATTTGGTGTACAAGTCCATTGATGAGAGAATGGAAAGTGAAAAGGTTTGCAAATTCTCTAAAATTCCAGCTGTCTTATGTCCAGATGGAGGCTCTGTGTTAAAGAATATATAACATTTGTAGGAGACGTGGCAACATTCTTTGGCTTAGTGGCTGATTGTCTGGGACCTGAGTGGGACTAAAGAAGGAAAGTGAGAAAAATATGCTAATGAATAAGAATTATAGCTCTTTACAAGAGATAAAAGGCATCAGGATCTAGACTGAAATTTAAACATAAAGAATGCCTGTAGTGAGTTTACTTCCACACAGTAATACAGACCACAATATTAATGGGAGTATAATAAGGGTGAACAAAAGTAGAGAAGGGACATCTGGGTCTGGTTATTCAGTGACATATGGGGAAAAACAAAAGAAGAGAAACATCTGTGAGGATTATATGGCTGGGAGAAGAATGTACTGTGGCTTAAGAGATGTCCTGTGTTCAAATTTCTAACTCTGAGATAATCCTCACTACTTGCTGTGCAATCAGTTAGTGCCATGAGTGCTCAGAGTCTTTTCATTATTCTGTGATCCTGGCCTTCTAGAGGATGCAATATAGAGATAAAGTGTGAGGTCATGTAAAAAAAAACAGTGCTAGGGCTATTTGGGGGTTGAGAAATTAATCTGGCTTTCTTGCAGCACCAAGTGCTTCAAGGACAAGTCCTGCACCCATCTCTTGCCCCAATTATTTAGAGAGTCTTTAAATTTTCCATTTGGGAAATTCATTCTCATTTGAAAGCTGGACCTGGCCTAAGGAAACAGAGACTATATTAATTCCATTCCTATGATCATTTGCTTCCATTACTAGTGGATGGCTTTTGGACCTCTCTGAATCTGTCATGAATAGCTAAAAGTAGGAACACTTCTCATTAGAGTAGAAAGCATGGATAATCCTGTACCAAAGCAGAGCAAAAGTTTGACAGTGTCTGCTGATGTATTCAGGGCTGAGACAAATCAACAAAGCACAATATGGCCTCCCCTCCAGTGCATTCCCGTATCAAGAGCTATCTTTAAGGGGACATGCATTTAAAGCAGGCTAGCCAGGCAGATGGATCTATGATAGAGGACATTCACACTCTTTTGCCTTGATGATATTGGCCTTGGGAGTAAGTTGTTTTTTTCTTTTCTTTTGTTGTTAGCGTAAGCCATTACAGCCACTTCTGTCTATCTTCTCCCACCACCTTCCAGAATCTCAGCCCAGTGGCCACAGCTAAGGGGTGTTCCCTTCATTTGTTTGGCTCATCAGCCAAAATCATTGAGTAGAAGAGGGAAAACAAAATTTATCTTCTAAATGGGTGTTTTCAAATTAGCACAACATCAAGATGTAAAGTGGGTAAAAGTGGAAAATTACCTATGTAGCTTTGGTTTGAGATTAGGAAAATACTTAGGGCTGATTTTATTGTAGTAATAGTAATAGTAATAGAACAGTACTAGTAGTATTAAGTAGTAGAAGTAATAGATAGCAGTAGTAGATGTAGTAGTAGTAGTAGTTGTAGTGGTAGTAGAATAGTACTAGTAGTATTAAATAGTAAAAGTAATAGTAAGTAGTAGTAGTAGTGAAGTAGTAGTAGCAGCAGTAGAAATAGGTGTAGTAATAGTAAAATAGTAGTCGTATTATTAAGTAGTAGAAGTGATAGTAGTACTAGCACTACTACTACTAGGAATAAAGTAGTAGTAACAGTCATAGGAATAGTAGTAGAAATAGTTGTAGTAGTAGTAGAATAGTAGTAGCATTAAGTAGTGGAAGTAGTATGTTGTACTACTAGTAGTAGAAGTAGTAGAAAGAATGAAGAGATATACCTCCAGTAGTAGTAGTAATAGTAGTAAATATTTATATAGTTCTTTGTGTTTCTTCAACTTTGATTACTTTCTATCTTTACTAGCCTAGAGTCATCTATCACAAAGTGGTTCTTAATAATAACAGTAACAGTAGCTAACATAGTGCTTTAAGTTTTTTAAAAGTTTAATTTCTATAAATTGCTATCTCATTTGTGCCTATTTGAAGGAAGAAACAGTAAACCAGAAACCAGAATGTTATCATTAAGATGCCTTAATACTGACTTGGGACTGAACCCTGGACTTCACCTGTGTCTTTTGCCTGAGGGTGTCTTTACTTTTCTAGACAAATGATAATCAAGTTCTCTGGGAACTAGTTGGTGTCCCTCTAAAGGTGAGGAACCAGACGGCATGTTGGCAGGATGGCCGTTTCTTTCAAGATAATGAGACCTGGGTAGTGGACAGCTGTACTAAATGTACTTGCAAGGTAAGAATTTGGAATCACTTTTCCTCTATGAGATGGGGTGTGGGGAGAGAAGACAGACAAAGAGAGAAAGAGAGAGAGACAGAGAGAAAGAGAGAGGAGAGAGAGACAGAGAGGATATACACAGCTGAGAAGACAGAGGGGGAGAAGGAGAGGAGGAGGAGGAGGAGGAGAGAGAGAGTGAGGGGAGAGAGAGAGAGAGGAGAGGGAGACAGAGAGTGAGTGAGAGACAGAGAGAGAGAGAGAAGAGAAGAAGAGAGGTGGAGGAAAATAATGAGAGAAGTCAGGGGAAAAGAGATAAGGAGAGGTGAGGAAGAGAGAACGAGTAAGGAAAGGAGAGAAATGAAAACGTAACTATCTTTCCATCCTTTTATAACCTATAAGATACATGTTCATTCCTTGTAAAATCAAAATGTAGTTATTGTGTAGGAAAATACCCTGTGACTAACAGATCATTCCGTATTGAAATAGGAATTAAGTTTTCCAATAACATAGGAGTATGAGAGCTGACAAGAATCTAACCCCCTCATTTTGCAGGAACTTGAGACATAGAGGGGTTAAGTGACCTTTTCAAAGTCACAAAGCTAGTGAATAGGCTTAAACCTAGTTCTTCTGAATCCTTACTTTGCACATCCTTGTTTACAAATTATCTTCCATGAGGAAATTTAAGCTTAGTATACTTTTGGGGAAAAGGCAAGAAGACCCAGATTACTTAAGAGTTCATATAAGTGATTTAGCCCCTAGTATCCTCTCCCAATTTTTCCTGTTTGTCGCTGTTTTGGATATTCATGCCACTTTTTAAAAGCCAATTTTTATTTTTTTTTCTTTTCCCCTTTCCTAATTCTTGACACTTGCTCTTTTTTCTGGACCAATAGGGAAGGTTAGAGGATAAAATGAACTGGAGAAAATCATCCTACTTCTTGCTGCCTGTCAATTTTAGAGTCAGAAAGGCAGGGAAGAATGTACTTTTGTATCTTTCCTTCCTTCCTTCCTTCCTCCCTCCCTTCCTTCCTCCTCCCTCCCTCCCTTCTTTCCTCCCTCCCTCCCTTCCTCCTCCCTCCCTCCCTTCCTTCCTTCCTTCTTTTCTTCCTTCCTTTCCTCCTTCCTTCCTTCCTTCCTTCCTTCCTTCCTTCCTTTCTTTCTTCCTTTTTTCCTCCCTTCCTTCCTCTGTCTCTTCCTCCTTTCCTCCCTTTGTTCCTTCCTTCCTCCTTCTCCCCCTCCCTTCATGGTTGATATTCTGCAAAGATTGTACTGTGTTTATAAAAAGACTTGACAGCAGAAACTAATGAAATTACTTCCTTTGTAGAAATTTAAAACAGTTTGCAACCAAATCACCTGCCCAGCAGTGACTTGTGCCAATCCCTCCTTTGTTGAAGGTGAATGTTGTCCTTCCTGCTCCCCATGTAAGTATCTACTACTTCAAATGGGAAGAACCAGTTTTATGCAAATTAGAGGTAGCACAGTGGACAGATGCCTGACCTGGAGTCAAGAAGACCTGACTTCGGTTTCGATCTGAGATGCTTATTAGCCATGTACCCTTGGCAAATCAGTTAACTTCTACCTTAGTTTCCACATCTGTAAAATGGAATAGAATGAGTGAAGAGTCAGACATGACTGAATGACTGAACAACCACAAAAATGTGCCAGGAACTCAGCTGAACACTTTAAAATTTTATCTTATTTGATTCTTATAACAACTCTGTGATAGTGGCTATTATTATCACCATTTTACAGTTGGGGAAACCACTATCTTTTGGGGTGATTGTGCAGATAAAATCAGTAAATATTTATTTGTAAATATTTGTAAAGTGCTTTAAAACCTTAAAACACTATATAAATGCTAGCTACTACTACTACCACTACCACTACCACTACTACTACTACTACTACTACTACTACTACTACTACTACTACTAGGATATATATGTAATCGAGGGTAAGAAATTGGTATGGAAGGGAGGATGAAGATGGTGAATGCAAAGAAATGAACAAAGAAAATGAGCAAAGAAGTGAGCAAAAAATGGCCAAACAAAATTCAGTCTGCAGGGACTACAGTTCTTTTTCTTTTTAAGAAATAAAGTAATATTTTTCATCGAGATGCCTTGAAATCCTCCAAAGTTAGTGTCCACATAAATAGAATAATACTGCTAATAATATTAGCTCACATTTATATAGCCATCACCAGCTATTGCGATATGCTATCCTCATAATATCCCCCTGAGGTGGATGGGATAAATATTATTATTCCTCTTTTCCCCTTCAGTTGAGGGAGCAATTGACGCTTAAGAGGGAAGAGTGCCTTGGCCAAGATCCCATGGCCAATAAGTAGGGGATCCGAGATTCAAACCCTGGTCTCCTCTCGCTATATGTTTCTATGAGAACACAATAAATTTGAAGTGGTATTTTCTATGTTCAGTGTTCCAATTTTTCACTGCTTATTTGTTTTTAACATTTCCTTTAATTCACAATTAAAGGAATAAGGAACAAGACCGAGACTAAGTTTTCCTGTGTCATGGCCAGATTGAGGATCTATTTTTGAACCTCTCTCCCCAAGTCTCCTTTGTTGTGCTACTTCTCATTGCCTTTTCTATCTCCATTACTGGAGTATCCCAGGCCATGAGATTTATCTTTGATTGGTGGTTCAGTGTGCAAAGCTTGTGTGGGATTTTGGCATTGTGACCAGCTATCAGTGACACGGATTTGAACCTGGATTCTGATTTCAGTGTCAATGTTTTTTTCCACTGTAGGCTGCCACCTATGATATTGGGCTTTTATTATTCCGAGGATGGTTTCTGCATAGGACCATATACTGACTAGAAAGAGGGAGAAATGTTTTGCTTCATCAGATAGAAAATAATATATTTAGCTTCATCCACGACAATGAGATCTAATTGGGAACATGCTGGTAAATGTTTAACAACTAGGTCTCTGAAAGAAAATGTATACATGACACATTTTAAAGTTTAATCTGTGTTATTAACATTTTCTCCACCATTTCTTAAAATTCTAGACAACTAACAAAACATTAAATTGAGCCCTGATTTTTAACATTTGTCAATTTCCAAGGAGTTAATGCCCACATTGAAAATTTAACAGATGTCTCCTGTGAGCTGGCTCTGGCTCACCCCTGATCCTGAATTGAAACACATTTTTTATCACTGTTGTTCAGTTTAATTCTAGTTATTTTTAAAAAGTATCTTAAATGTAAGACACTGCATCATTTCTGTGCTCAAATGACACAAGTATTCATGAAAGTGAGGCCTAGACTTTAGGATATTTTATTTTCTCTGATCACCCAGTCAATGACAATGAAGAAGGCTGGTCCCCATGGGCTGAATGGACAGAATGCTCTGTCACATGTGGTTCAGGAACACAACAGAGAGGACGCTCATGTGATGTCACCAGCAACACATGTCTAGGACCCTCTATCCAGACAAGAATGTGCAGCCTTGGCAAATGTGACAACCGAAGTAAGTGGCAGAGGGTTCTGTTCTTGGAAAGTCCCTGTTTCCTTTATTGCTGTTACCTGGCATGTCAACAAGTTCAGACCATTCATTTTTTAGCTTGCTGGTGTGTTTGTAACTCTTTTTGTCATAGAAATGACATGCTTTCTGATTGCTTAGTTTCTAATTGCTTATTGTAGTGACCTTCTCTACCAATGAGAAATCTTTTTTTCAGTTTAACCCCTAGAATGTTAGAATTTAGAAGGTTAAGTTATTCCTTATTCTCATTTTAGGTAATGTTTCACTTCCTTCCTGGGTTCCAACTTTGAAATATCACTCAGTTAACAAGTCAAGCATCTGGATTGGGGGTTAGGTCCTCTGGGTGAACTTTAGTTATTTCCTTCCTTATTTAAACAACATAGGATATTAATCTCCTTCTGCTATGTTTCTGCATCTGTCAGGACGGCAAGATGGTGGCTGGAGTCATTGGTCCCCTTGGTCTTCCTGCTCTGTAACCTGTGGGCTGGGGAACATCACTCGTATCCGTCTCTGCAATTCCCCTGTCCCACAGCTGGGAGGAAAGAATTGTAAAGGAAGCGGACGTGAGACAAAAGAATGTGAGAAATCTCCTTGTCCAAGTAAGTCTGTACAAAAAGCAGCACCCTACTGAGTTTCCTTGTATGTGGTATTGCCAGCTGAAGGACTGCTATGGACACGAGCTCATAGAAAGAAGATATTCATGCCAGAGTCTATTTTCAAAACTAGTCCAGCTTGAATAAAATAAGTACCAGAAATATTTTCATTGAAATAGCAAATGCTGTAGAGCCATCTTGGCATGGTTTACTTTTGGAACTTGGCCTTCCAGATTGATGCTGATTGCCTGGGCTCAACATTGACTTTGTATGGCTTAGCTCTGACTTCACTGGTCTTTTGCAAAGACTTCAGTATAAAGTTAAAACAAAACAAAAACCCCTTAAATTGTAAAGGCAATTACAGTGGTGAATTCTGAACTAAGAAATGGCTTAAAGTTATGTAACATAAAAAACCAAAAACTATTTTCCTCTCTCTCTTCCTTCTCAATTATATAGTAAAGGATAGGGGTTCATAAAAGGAAGCTTTGCCCAACTTCAAGAAAATCTGTTTGATAAAAAATGAAATATAATCAAGAAAATAGGGCATTGTTATCTTCTTTTTAGAGGAATTATTTCCTTTGCAAAATGCCCAAATTGCAGTCTTTCTTTAAATGACGAGCTCCTTTAGTAGTTGGATTCATATGTGACTTTTCAGAAACATGAAGCTATGTTGTATGGAGAATGAATCACTGGAACTAGAATCAGAAGACCTAAGTTCAAATACTACTTTTCTTACTATATGTTTGACGTTGGCCAAGTCATCTCATATTTGTGGGGACTCAGTTTTCTTGTCTATAAAATGGGTTAGATGTAGAATGGACTGCTTGACCTCTTAGGTACCTTCTAGTTTTGTATCTGTGGTCCTTTGAGCATATATGAAATGAGTGAAATTGGTAATACAATAGCCCTCCACAAAATTTGAAATTTTTTTCTATAAAATTAAAAGTAATTATCTGAAATATTGCCATTTTAAAATTTTATATATTTAATCTCAAAATCATAGAATATTTCAGCTGATAAGGACTCTAACGAGCCATTCTAACATATAACTGACTAGTGATCTTCCAGGCTTGAAGATCTCAGGAAAGGAAATCTACAACCTCCTGGGCATCGCATTATAGCTTTTTTGTTGTTATTTCAGTTGTATCTGACTCTTCATGACCCCATAGACTATAGCATGCCAGGCCCTTCTGTCCTACACTATCTCTCGAGTCTGCCCAAGTTCATGTCATTGAAGACCCTCTGCTGTCCCCTTTTCCTTTTACCTTCGACCCTTCTCATCATCAAGTTCTTTTCCAAAGAGACCTGCCTTCTCATTTAGATATTTGGGAAGTTTTTTCTTAACTAGAGTCAAATCATCCTCTCCTTTCCTTCTTTCCATTTCTTCTTGTTCTAGAGAATCTAATATGTCTTTCATAGGAAAAGCCTTCAAGCACTTCAATATAGCTATCATATCCATGTTTTGCTAATTAGCATCAAACTAAAAATGGAATTAAATCCATATTCCCCAGAAAATTAATAACACATTTATGCAATACTTTCAGGTTCACAAAGAACTTTCCTGATAACAATTCTGAAAGGCAGGTTATATAAGTAGTACTATAACCATTTTACAGATAAGGAAATAGTCTCAAAAGGTTAAGTAAAAAAATTTATCATCACACAAAATAATACAGAAATACTTTCCCCTTAAATTTCCTCCATTTATTTATGCATACTTTCATATATGCATATATAAATATATGTGCATAAATGCTGTCTGCCTCAATAGACGATAAGACCCTCAGATTTCGATACGTTTTTTACATTTTCTATTTATATTTCTAATAATCCAGCCTAGCATAAGCACTTAGTACCACATAGAAAGCATTTAATACATTTATGTTTTTTTGTTTGTTTGCCTATAAGTACTCTTTACATCACTAATCTTTAACTCTTCTTTCAATTACAGTTAATGGTCGATGGAGTCCATGGTCTCCCTGGTCTGCTTGCTCTGTCACATGTGCAGGAGGAATTCGTGAGAGATCCCGGGTCTGTAATAATCCTGAGCCACAGTATGGAGGAAAGGATTGCGTGGGAGATGTCAAAGAACACCAGATGTGCAACAAACGGAGCTGTCCCATTGGTATGTATGAAGTAATCAATGCTTCTGTTCTGATTTGGCAACATGTGAACTTTGACTCTGCCTTTGGCTGGCCCTGATCTAGATACTCTGAAGTAGGAATTACACCCAGTGTTGTTTGAACTATAGCCATATGGTAGTCCATCACATGAAATGAAGCTTCTGAAAAGAGTCAATATGACTTTGTCTTATATTTACTTTAATATGATTAGCATTTGGAATATTAAAATAATTTACTTTGCCTCCTGTCTTCACAGATGGATGTTTATCCAATCCTTGCTTTCCTGGAGCAGAATGTAATAGTTTCCCTGATGGCTCTTGGTCATGTGGCTCTTGCCCAATTGGCTACCTGGGGAATGGCACTCATTGTGAAGACCTTGATGAAGTAGGTACCCTTCCTGTGCTATCATATCCCAAGATATTTTTTTTCTCTCTCAGGATAAAGTCCAGGCATCATTTGAAGATCAGAGAACTCAACAAACCAGTTGTTTTGCTTGTTTCCCTACAGTGCGCAGTTGTCACAGATGTCTGCTTCATGTCCAATAAGGTTCACCGCTGTGTCAACACCAATCCAGGCTTTCACTGCCTGCCATGTCCCCCACGCTACAAAGGAACTCAGCCTTTTGCTGTGGGGCTGGAGGCAGCCAGAACAGAAAAGCAAGTAAGTAATGTGGATGTGAGGTCAGTGGGCAAGAGATCAGCTGTGTAAACTTAGGGTGGAACACTTTCTAATGGCAACTCAGCCAAGAGCCACAAGGAAAGGAGAGTGGGGGAGTATCTAGTCTCAGATCAGTTGGGAAGGAAATGCACCTTCCGCTTGTGGGCTGGTTGGCACAGGTTGCATTCTTCACTTAGGATAGCTCTTACTGTAAAATTATTTCTGGGAGTTTGGTCTTTCATACTCTTGGACAAAAAAAAGAACATATCAAGAAAATATCACAGTTGGGGAGTGAGACTTAGTTGGGGAAGTATAATGTAACCCTAATAATGCCATTTTACAATCTTGGTAACATAAAATACCTAGAAACATCAGAGGCAAGGCTTGATCTGATCTTTTGAGCTACTAGTCTAGCCATTTATCTACTACACTACAGTCTCTCAGCTTTATATAGCGATAATAAATTAAAGTATTAATTAAATTATTGGTGGTGGGTGGTGCAGATTTCTGCAATTTATGTAGACTGGAGGTGTCAAATATGGATGCAGCCAGCAATATTCCCAAGTGTAGCCCAGACCAGATTAAAATCTAATTTAGAAATATTAAAATAAATAATAATACAATAAAATATAGATAACATTTCATTTTAAAACTATCAATTTATAGCACATAGGAATACTTATCTAACTGTTAGCAGTCCCCATTTCTATTTGAGTTTGACATCACTGATGTAGACTTAGAATACTCCTGCCTAGTAATGTGTACATGGAGGGGGGAAGTAGAGAGGGTTCTGAAGTGGGACATAAAGGCAAAAAAATAAAATTGATTTGTACATCTAGGCTGCTTGCCACTTAAAGAAAGTGCAAATTAGCTACAGCAAACCAGATGAATAAAGACTTCTGGTTACATGGATTCTGCTGGCTTTGTGTAGTCAGTCATAGCCTTACTCATATTTCTTTAAAGCCAATGCTTTATATATCTCATGTATCTCCCCCATAGTGCCTCATCCACATAGGCACTCCGTGGCTGTTGGAGACTGACATTCAGATGTCTTGTATTGCAGGTTTGTGAACCTGAAAACCCATGCAAAGACAAGACTCACAACTGCCATAAGCATTCAGAATGCATCTACCTGGGCCATTTCAGTGACCCAATGTACAAGTGTGAATGCAAGACTGGCTATGCTGGTGATGGGCTTATCTGTGGAGAAGACTCTGATCTGGATGGCTGGCCCAATAAAAACCTTGTCTGTGCAACAAATGCTACATATCATTGCATCAAGGTAAGTGGGAAGGTATATGAGTTGTGGTTAAGAAATGAAATTGTGTGCGTGTGCGTGTGTGTGTGTGTGTGTGTGTGTGTGTGTGAGAGAGAGAGATATGCCAATTTTGCTGCTCTACTATCATATTGCATCATTGTAATATAAAGAGGGAGGGAACAAGAATTTATTAAGTACCACCTATGTGCCAGACACCGTGCTAGATGTTTTACAAATATTATCTCATTTGATCCTCACGATAACCCTGGAAGATAGGTGCTATTAGGGTTGCATTAACATTTGAGGAAATTTAGGCAGAGACTTGTTCAAAGTCCCACAGCTGGAAAATATCTGAAGCTGGATTTGAACTCAGGTCTTCTTGATTCCAGGTCAAATAATGTATTAACTGAGCCACCTAGCTATTTAAGTTAGCATTCTCATAGCATCTCTTTCTAAGGTCAAGGGTGTCATGATGCTTCTGGGG
Organism: Trichosurus vulpecula; assembly: GCF_011100635.1. NCBI lineage: Eukaryota > Metazoa > Chordata > Mammalia > Diprotodontia > Phalangeridae > Trichosurus > Trichosurus vulpecula. The sequence continues at coordinate 83,430,199 of NC_050579.1, forward strand.
AATAAAATTCATCTATCTATAAAAATATGTAGTAGGTATAAATATTCATCTTTCCACTCTTATAGCCCAAACAGACTTTGAACAACTTATCCCTTTATTCTACATATAAGGTTTGTGTACAGATGTACATAGATAATAAATGCTTACAAATATATCATGTATATTACATATGCATGCATACATCCTCACACATTTAAATGGATCTTATTCCTTTTGATGTTCCCTCCAATGATGCAGATTGCAACCCTGTCCAGCCTGCACAACTCATGAGGCTGTATGCCTATATGTATATGTATCTCTACATATTTGCAAAGACACAAAAACTCATGCACACTGAGAAAGAGAGAAAAAGGCATAGAGAAAATTAACAGGGAAATTGATGCCCCTGAGATCATCCATTAACTTCACAGACCCCATGCTCACTGGGCTTTGCTTGCCAGTGTTGATCTAATTGATCTATAAAATTTCAAGTCCTTAATAAGTAAAACAAAGGGGTTGCAACTGATGGCTGACAACCACCACCACCATCACCACCACCACCACCACCACCACCACTGCAACAGGTTGTTGTGTTTATGCTTCGTTCTCGAAGAGGACCATGACATCAGGGTATTGATGACATGACTTGTAGCTGACTGATTTGAGTGAGGGAGGGCTGTGCAAGGTCACCAGCCTCACTTTCTCCTCCAGAGCCATCTGGGTCCAGTGGCCGGATATTCAGCAGGAAGGCTGGAGATGGGCCAGGATGCATTAGGAGACCCTAGCCCTTTCAGGCTCAGGTCTTTTCAGGTTCTCACTTTGAGTGAGGCAACGAAAGAGCTTTGTTTCTGGTGCTAAATCTACAAACCTAGGATAGAAGAGGTAGCCTGGCAAAGTAGAGAGAATGTTATATTTGAATTTAGAGAGACCTGAAGTCAAACGCCACCTCAGACACTAGCTTCCTAAGTGACTCTCTGCTAGGCACCCAATCTTTCATCTCTGTCTTTCTTGTCTCATTGGGATAATAATAACAATAAGGGTTGTTGCGAGGATCAAATGAAAGAATATACTTAAAACTTTCTTAAGGTACTACATAAATATTAGATATTATTATAATGTTTACAAGTTACTCTCCTCACAAGATTCTTGTGAGATAGACTGTTATTTTCATCTTACAGATCATTAAACTGAGGTTCATAATAGAGAAGTGATTTGGCCCAAGCCACATAGCTAGTAACTAGAAGTTCTGGAAATTGGAAGCATTAGATTCCACATCCTGTGTTCTTTCTTCACCAAGTTGCAAGCAGAGTGGGATCTTTAGGGCCTTAGAACCACTTTAAAAATGAGGGCACAAATTTTACAAACACCATTTTTGTTCCAATTCATCTAACTCTTCCTCAGCATTCCAATGACCAATGCATACTTGAATTAATATTCTTGATTATTCACCTGGAAAAAGCATTGTCCTTTTCCAAAGGTGGGTAGGTGAGTGACTTTTGCACAGTTGTGGCACATGGTAAATGTTTGAAAAATGTTTGTTGATTATCTGACAGTTCACATGAAATCTTTAGTTATCATCTTAATGGTTATGATCAGTGCCTGAGGCACAAAGTAGACCAGCAAGTAAAACTTATTTTTCCAAGTAGAGCTTTGCTCATTTGGCCCCTGAGGATATCTTTTATTTTTTTTCCTTGTGTCTGTAGTCAGTTAATCAGTGAACATTTATTAAAATCTACTATGTAATAGATACTGTATTAAGTGCTGGAAACACAAAGACAAAAGACGACTCTCTTCCCAGGGGAACTCACAGTTGAATAGGGGAGACAACATGCTAAAAGTAAACATATATGCGGAATAAATTTGAAATAACCAACCAATGGAAGGTGTTATAATTAAGGGGAATCAGGAATGGCTATAGGACTTCACCTGAAAGAAAGACAAAATCAATGATTTCAAAAGCAACAAAGTGTGATGACCATATACTTAAGTAGCACGTTTGGATACTGACCACAGGCTAAGTATGGTAACACCAGATCACTGTGACTAAAGAGATCCACTGGGTAACCTGGGGTTCCACTGATACCTTTTCTACTTCCTGGTTCTCTGGTTCTTGGAATCTGTGTCAGCCTTAATATTAATATACACTCCTCTGACACTGTTATCACGACATCCTGAAACATACTGGCTGAAGATGAAGCACCAGGAAGAACTGCTTCTGATCAGAAAAATGATACATGTTGAACACATTTGTAAGCACTCGCTCTCTGAGGGTTTGCTAACGCCTCTGTTGACTTAATAGAAACAAATGTGTTTTTGATGGTCACATTTTGATAATAGCAAGTATTCTTGGGTGGTTCTTATCTGGAGTTCATTTTGATTTGGTAATATGATCTTAGTCTCTTTTATTTATATATCACTCACTAATAGGAATAACATAGAAAGGCAGAAAATAACTTTTTTGGATAATAATTCTAAGCTCCAATCTGAATATGCCCCTCTATCCAAACTATCTTTTGTGGAAAATTGAAGTCCAATAAGGTTGCCAATTTCTTGTTCTTTAGTATCTAATTTTGTAATCTAAGGTTTTGAGAGGAAAAGGGAAGATTGAGTACTTGTGAATGCTTTGAAGTTTTTACAAAGGGAAAGTTCTTTATTTTCTTGTTTAGTGGTGTTTGGCAAACACAAGGAGATTCACAGCTTAGAAATAAGATCACCCTTTGTCTCCACTCACCATTATAAGCCACATAATTTTAGGGGCAGAACTTGAAAAGAAATACACTTATGACTTTAAAGGTTGGCAAATAACTGATGTTCTTCCTACATAAAAGTTTCCTATTGAGGAGGCCTATCTGGCATCCCCTCCTCTTACTTACAAGGGTTGCTTTATTGAATTCATTTTATTGAACTTTGGAAATGTTCTGAAAATGATGACAATCGTGGGCTAAAGTTTGGAAGGGAATTTAGAAGCCATTGAGTGTAACTCCTTCATTTTATATAGGAAATGAAGGTCTGAAAGTATTAAATGACTTGCTGAAGGTCCTACAGGTATTACCTGACAGAAGCAAGATTTAAACACAGGTATTCTGACTTCAAACATGTCTGCAAAATTGACTCAACATTTTTATAAATAAATTTTCAGGATAACTGCCCCCACCTACCGAATTCCGGCCAGGAAGATTTTGACAAAGATGGCATTGGTGATGCTTGTGATACTGATGATGACAATGATGGCGTGGATGATGAGAAGGTAAGTTTTTGTTGCACTTCTAACCATGTGCCATGATATAGCAAATATTTAAAAACTTATACTTTAATTACTTTAATCATTCTACCTTCTGACCTAATTAAAAAAAAAACCTTTCCAAATAGCTCTACATGCTCACCCTTGGAAATCCCACCTACTCTTGTGACTTCATGTGTCCTCTCCCGTCCCACCATTGTTTTCTTGGTAGGGATAATTCCCACATTTCTATTTTTCTACTCTCAGATTCTCAACAGAATTCTGATCCCATGTGTCCAACTGTCTGCTAATTACACCACATGGATACCCCACTGACATTTCAAATCAGCAGACCCAAAACTGAACTCATTTTGTCTCACCTTCCCTGGTAACTTCTGTAGTTGTGTTGGTGACATTATCTTTCTACCAATCATCCAGGTTCTTAACCATGACATTGTCTTGGACTATTTCCTAGACCTCATGCCTCACATCTATTTAGTTGTCCAATACTAATTAGTTTGTCTCTACGATACCTGCCATAGCTGTCTTCTCTTTGCAGCCTCCATTGGCATGGCAGATTCTTGAATCTCATTGTCTAAGTTAGTTAGGATCTTCTGCTTCCCTTCTTTTTTCTCTCTGTTCCACCCTGCATTCCCTGTTGATAAACCTTTCTAATGTACTGTTTAATCTTGTCTTAATTTAACACAATCTTTTAAATTTAGATTGTAAGCTCCTTGAGGGTGGGGACTGGCTTTTTTTTCTTTTTTTTTCCTTTTTTTATACTTAGCACAGTGCCTAGCACATAGTGGGTGCTGGGTCTTTTTGTATTTTGTGTGTACTAGTGCATGTGTTTTCAATCTGTTATCCCTTATGCTTGCTGCATCCCATCTCCTTTCCCCTTAAATGGCCTTCCTTGTACAACTTTTTATGGAAATAAGCCAAATGGGGTCACCTCTGCATAGTCCTGCTCTTCTACTTCATGGGGACATGGAGATAAACCTGGATTTTCAAAAGCTATGAAATAACACAATCTCTGTCAGGCTTTACCATGCAAGAAAAGCTTCAAGTCAGGTCCCAGCAGAAGCCATTTAGGGACTAATCAGTTTAGCTAACTGCAAAGAGTGATCTAATCACAAGGTGGCAAATTCTTCAGCCATTGCAACCCTCATGATAACAAGCTATATAAATACCTAGGAGAAAACAACTACTATAGAAATCATGCCAATGCTTCACATTTTTCCATTTAAATTCTTCCTATTAGAACCCTCCATGCTGAGAGGCAGTGTGACATAGTAGTTAGAGAGCCAGTCTCAGCATCAGCCAAATTTGGGTTCAAGATTGGCCTCTGACACATCCTGGCTGGGCGATCCTGAGGAAAACACTTAGATTCTCAGTTCCCTACTTACCAACCTAATGATATAAATTGCAGACAATGTCCTAATCTGTATTGGTAGAGGGAGTGTCCTCATCTGGGATGGCCCTTTGTCAATGGCATCACAAGTCCAGTTCCTATCTGTCTAAATGTAAACTTCATTTTATATGATACCATAATTGAGTCAATTTTGGCAAAGATAAGTTATATAACATGATATAATAAAGTTAAGAATTGTGTCCCTAAGTTTGACTTCATCTACCCATTATTAGACTTCGCAACTAGAAGAACAATGAGATTTCTTAAGCCTTATCTCTACCAAGTCTTTGACTAGGCAATCCTGGTTTCATTATTTTCATTTCTGAATATTTTCCACCTGACAACAAATATATTATAATAGATAAATAAGATAAAGACTTTAATGGTCAACTGAGCAAAATATCAAATGAGATAATACTTGTAAATCACTTAGCGCAGTGTCTGGCACATAGTAGGCATTATATAAATGCTAATTTCCTTTTCTTCTCTTCCCTTTCCAATCAAACAAGCATTTCCAACTTTGACATGCTTTCCGGTTTTCTAGGACAATTGCCCTCTTCTCTTTAATCCTCGTCAATCTGATTATGACAAGGATGAGGTTGGAGATCGCTGTGATAACTGTCCTTATGTGCATAACCTGGCTCAGATTGACACGGACAATAATGGAGAAGGTGACGCCTGTTCTGTAGATATTGATGGAGATGGTAAGTTCTTTTTCTTTCTCATTGCATTTCATGTATTTAAACATATTATAATAAAATGTTCAATCTTATTAACCTTATAGAAACACTCTCCATGTGTATTCTCCCTGGTTCTTGTCTGCTTCCTTCCTCCTGTAGCGAATATCTTCAACTCTACTGAAATTGAAATACGACGTTGATGAAATTTGCACCCTTTATTTTCAAAGTTTTCACCTTTTATCCCTTTCATAGTTTCTATGGGAACAATACCCTCTTGCCCCGACCAAATCTTGCTTTGGCAAGGAAAAGATTTGATAACAGTGACTTATAGTTTGTAGTTTATATCTGTCCAAAAATATACGCATTTCTTACATAATTATGGTGTACCTACCTTGTAAAAGCATTTCAGCCATTACCAAGCAAATAGGACAGCTTTTCTTCTTTAGTCAGCGGCCTTGAAATTATGCCACAGAAGTAGCTGCCTGATCTGTCTACCAGTTACTATAAAGGCTTCACTATCAATAAATACTAATGGACTTGTTTAGGGCCATATCCATTCATGCAATATATTCCACACCCTCACAGCACTGCTTCATCCACTTTGTTTCCAATCTTACATCCCCTTTACCATCTACCCTGTATATGATCATACGATGTCTATTTCATATTTGCCAGTCTAGTGATGAGGAATGCATTACTCCTGGAAGTAGCCCAATTCTGCTTTGGGGAAGCCTTAACTACTAGGACCATTTTTCCTGACGTCAAGGCTGAATTTGCCTCTTTGCAATTTCTGCTTCTTGCTCCTAATTCTGTCCTAGGGGACCAAAACTAACTAGCTAGCTAGCTAGCTAGCTAACTTACACTTCTTCCATATGACAGCCCTTCAGATACTTGGGGATACCCATAACGTCCCCTCCCCACCAAACCCCAGGGTCTTCTCTTGCACAGGCAAATTTCTTTAGCCAAAACTCATCTATAATAGCATGATCTCAAGGCCCTTCACCTTCTTGGTGACCCTCCTCAAGACACTCTTCTACATAGCAGTGGCCTTCCCAAAATGTGGGGCTCTGAACTAAATATCCTAATTTATATCAGACAGGATATAGAAAGACCATTGGCTCCATAGTCCTGAACAGGATATCTCTCATACCTTGAATTTCATGGATAGTTTCTGAGATGGCATGTGAGTTAAAGGCATCTACCAGTTGCAGATAGTGGGCTTCTCTCTACTCCTATCCATGTTATTCCTAGTATTCCTTTGCTTAATCAAGTGATTCCACTTAAAAACAGTTGGATGTAAAGTTAATGCATGCAAAATACTGTGGTATAACCAGAGGTGGAAAAATTTGCACTATATACATTCACAGGATCTCAGACTCATAGATTTAGAGCTATAAAGGCTCTTGGAAATCATAGAGTTCAATCCCCTCATTTTACAGATGAAGAAACTGAGGCACATAAAGGTTAAATGACTTGCCCAGAATTGCACAGCTAGAAAGTATCAGATATAGGATTTGAACACAGGTTTTTCTCATTCTAGTCTACTATACTGTATGCTATGTCATGTTGCCTTTCAAATTTTTTTAATTTCTGGGAGACACTGAGGAATCTGTACATTGATATACTTATAAACATCTGAGGATAGTAACCTGGAAGACAATCTCTATTTGTTGAGAGATCTCCACAAAACATATTTCAACCACAGAACATACTACTTTATCTCATACTCTCAACAAAACCATCCTCATGACCATCGACTAAATCACTCAGTCCGAACAGTAATTTTCCACTTTTTGTAAATTCAGTCTCTTTTTTCAATGCACTCCACCCAGAAATCCAGGGTTCAGCTTTATAACATGCTTACTGTCTTGATTATAAGCACCAGGAGAGCATTCTGGTGATCTTTTCTAGCCCAGGGGTAATCAATCGCCACGTACACCCTTGAGGCCTTTTCCACTCAGGCCCACAGCTGCTACCTCTTCAGTCTATCAGTAGGTTGAAGAAGTATTATTACTCCCTTTAAGCATATAAAGAAATAGTCCCAGAGGAAGAAAGCTATCTGTACAGTCATAGAGCTAGGAATTGTCCAAGATAGCACTTGAACTTAGGTTTTCTGGGTACTATCCTAATACTATTTCCACTACAAAATGCTTATGGCAGCTTAGAAAGATTTTTTCTACTTCTGTGATTTCAAAAGTTGTCCAAGTTCTGAAACTAGTTCCAATCTCTCTTCAACCACTCAGTTCCACATTTCCCCAGGATACTTCCAACTGGTTGTATCAACACCATCTCAAATTCAGTATGGTTATGACAGAATTCTTCATCTTCCCCCTTAAATCCTTTTCCCATGGTCCTCCCCACTGTTGGCAATATTATGATGGTTTTTGTATGAAAAAAGCCAGTGTTATCTTGGATGCCTTGCTGTCTTTTGGCTATTTCAGTCAATTGCCAATTCATATTACTTATTTCTACACAATACAGCTTTTCCAGGAATGTAACATCATTTATTTAATTTCCTGAAACAAAAGACTAGAAAGAAAATCTGGCAAAGCTTTGCCATTGGTATTTTCCCACTAGCAAATGCTAAAATAATATAATATCCTGCAGAACTCCTGGAGTTTCAATGGAGATAATCAATTGGTCATACAGGTTGGAATCCCCAAAGGTGTGCATTGTAAAGACACTTACTCAAAGACTACTCATTATGATTTATTATTCAGAAATCCCCAAGAGTGGGCTCTATTTTTTAAAATATGAAAATTGTAGCAGTTTCCACAGAGAAATATAATTCATGCTATTTGATAAATCCAAATACTTACACATATGATCATAATATAGGTGATTTTCTTATTGAAAACAAAAAGAAATAATGAAAGTGATTTAAGAGATAAGAAATAAAATACAGCTTTTCCCTAAATTCAATATGCTTCCACATCTTTCTTTGGTCATCTGCAGATGTTTTTAATGAAAGGGACAATTGTCCCTATGTCTACAATACTGATCAAAGGGACACTGATGGTGATGGGGTTGGAGATCACTGTGACAATTGCCCCTTGATGCACAATCCTGACCAGGTAAATAATCAGATTATATGAATGAATAGAGGAAGAGTGAGATATAGCTTAACCTAATAAATATTTGGTAAATGAACAAGCAGACTGAAATTAATAATTATTTTTGCTATATATCCATTATATAACATAGATTATGTACAAATATGTTCATTTCATAAAGTGTGGTACAATCAGTCTTTTGCAGTGCTGTTCTTGGCTGAAGCTTTGTATGCTTGCAGCAAAGTCCTATTGCAGGGCTCTGATTGTCACAGACAAAATATAGTGGATTTCCTAGTCCTTCATGCTGTGACATGCAAGTACTCACTAAATTCCAACACTGGACTCAGGTTCCAGATGATGCCTTTCCATAAAGCATTCGAGAATGTAAATGATTATTCTCACAGATGAAAATAATAAGGGACCTTAAACTCATGGTATTTATATTCTCATAGTGAAAAACAAACAGCTCTCCACAATGGATCTTTGTTAAGGCCAATATTATGAACTACTCTTTTGAAGTTTTTTTATTCTTCCACTGAAATGGGATTAATAACTTGTCACTTGGTCTTGTTAGACTGATGTGGATAACGACCTTGTTGGCGACCAGTGTGATAATAACGAAGACATAGACGAAGACGGCCACCAGAACAACCAAGACAATTGTCCCTACATCTCCAATGCTAATCAGGCTGACCATGATAATGATGGCAAGGGGGATGCTTGTGACTCTGACGATGACAACGATGGCATTCCAGATGACAGGGACAATTGCCGGCTTGTTTTCAATCCTGATCAGGAGGACTCAGATGGTAAGTGCTCTTCAAATAAGCACAATTCTGTTTGTTTTATTTTTTGGTGTGTGTGTGTGTGTGTGTGTGTGTGTGTGTGTGTGTGTGTATGTGTGATTGTTCACTTACAAGCCAAGAACTCTGTCTAGAAGTGTTCGTGAAAAGCTCTCCAAAGGCAGATAGATATTAGTGTGATGAAATCATCCTAAAAATTATAGTGGAAAAACACAGTTGTCTTAGATATCATATGGAACTGGACACATAAAATGCTGCTTGCTTCTGCATGACCTGTCTGATACATTGCTGACATGTTGCTGTGTTTGCATTCTTCAACAGATGCTAAACATCAAATGTGTATGGATTTGGCAGTGGGGATAGGTAATGTCAGGGTTTTCATGATTTATAAAGGGTCTGGTGATCTTTGAGGAACAAATCTCCCCATTAGAAATAGAAAAAGAGATGAAATATTGACCAAGGAATGATACTTTTTTTTTCTCTGAGACAGAGATAATGGGAATGGCTCAATTTCTTTCTTTTCCTTAATGGTCAGAGATTATAAATTATAAAAATAGTACAAAATTCTAATCTCTCTTGAGGAAAATTATGATTTTAGGGGAAAAATTAATTTGCATTACCAAATTATGGGATCTCTTAGAAACAAGGAGATTGGGAAAGTTGTCTCAATGGCACATGTAGAAAGCTCCTGGCCATGGCTCTAATTATATAGTATCTAGATAAAGAAATACACAAATGCTCTTATTTATGGACCATATTAAATCAAGGGCCCCTTCTTTAAATCACATACCACTGAGAAGACACATTCTTTCAAGAGCTTATAGTTAGGAATCCTTGTTATTGCCAGCCAATATCCCTGGGAAAAGACGTACCTTGTAGGTAGATGGATTTGCTCAAATCCTAACTTTGGACACAAGGACTCTCTCTATGACCAGCACAAAGGAATTTGGAGTTGGAGACCCTGGTATTATCATAAGTGTTAAGGAAACAAGTTCAGGAGCACACAGCTGTCCAAGATTTGGAGTTTGTCTTGGGATATTACCAAGTAAAATGGTCTTGGAAACTTGAACACAACACTGGAGAATCTGGTCTTCTTTTCCCAGCAGCTGGATTACCTCCTTGCATAACATTTAAAGGTCCTAGGATCATAGAGTTATAGATTTAGAGCTGTAAGGGAACTTAGAGTTCATCTTATCTAACCACCTCTTTTTTATATATTAGGGAACTAAGGACCAGATAAGTTAAATTACTTTCTCAGAGTCACATAGGTAATAAATATTAGTGCTGGGCTTCAAACTCTGTTCCTCTGATTCCTTGTCTAGAACTCTTTTTCTAAATCAAGTAGAAACATTTCATTTTCTAAAAAATCCCCTCTACATTCTCAAATTTATGGAATATGACCCGTGGCACTGTGATGGTTTGCAAATTTCAGGAAAAATAAAACAAAAAATTCATCTAAACATGTAGAATGGGCTTCTTTGCAAGGTAATGAGTTCCTTCTCACTTGAAATCTTCAGGCAAAGGCTGAAAGACCTCTTCTGGGATATGTTGTAGATGGGATGTTTATTCAGGCATAGGCCTCTGGGGTCCCATTTAACTCCATGGTGCTCTGATTTTCCAATTCATTTGGCATAATCTCCTTACAGACACAGAACTCCAGGTAAAATGGGCTTGACCACCAAAATGCTACTTACTTGTGTCCAGGAATGTCATATTGATAGCATTATGGTACAAGTTCTATGGAGCTCAGGTTGCTCATCTCATTCTCTCCAATTATATTCCTTTACGTAAACTGTTCCTGATAAACTTGCTAAAAATTTTCCGGTAAGTAAATCATAAATAAACCCAATTCAATAGCTTAATAATCCTGCCTGAAGTGGGAAGGAACAGATTAGGGAAGAAATATTTTACAAATGGAAAAAAATTATCATCACTTAGGAGATTCACAACAGAGTAAAGAGTAGAATGTAAAAACTCCTGTCACACAAACCATTGTTTCAATTTATTCCAAAGTAGAAATTCAGTAGAGGTTTGGGGTTCCCCACCCTGATGTATGCCATTAATTTCTGCTGCTTTGTTTGGCACATTACCATTTTTGAGGTGAAGGTGTGTGTGAAAAGATGAATGAAGTGGAGAGGAGGTAGGGATGTTATGATGATTAACATAGTCAGGCTAATTGGTGTGGGAGTCCTAGGACAGGGACTGATAAAGGAATATAGACTTAAAGACTCTATAGAAACTTGACTTCAATTTTCAGGACATGTTAATTTACTTTGATTAGATATTGACTGATCATCACTATCTTTTTACTAATCTAGGTTCCTTTCCTTTTTTAATACAGGTGATGGAAGGGGTGATATTTGTAAAGATGACTTTGACAATGACAATGTCCCTGATATTGATGATGTGTGTCCAGAAAATAATGCTATCAGTGAAACTGATTTCAGAAAGTTCCAAATGGTGCATTTAGACCCTAAAGGAACAACCCAGATAGATCCCAACTGGGTAATTCGTCACCAAGGCAAGGAGCTGGTGCAGACAGCCAATTCTGATCCTGGTATAGCTGTAGGTGAGTTTCCAAACAAAATATGACACCATTATAGTCCTTGAGTGGATGGGGACCATAGGATATACAGATATTGCGAATTATGTGAGTAGTGTTTGGTGTGATGTTTTGAGTATTCTCATTGACTAGGTGCCATTTAAAATTTGCTCATCAGAACATCACTACACCAGGAAATGAGCAGTTGTTGTTTAATATAAAGCATGCCATTTTATATTCTGAAGCATGGTCGTTGGAATAATCCGGCATAGTGTAGTGCAAAGGGGAGGGCTTACAAGAAAAACAGGGTATTTAATAACATTCTTAATAGAAGAATAGGTACAGCCTTTTTCTTTTTTCTAAGAGTAAATGAGGAAGAAAATAGGGACGATGATGGCTATTCTTTCCTTTGAGATTCATTGGAATGTTAAATGTATCAAAGTTTCCCTAGACTTACAGTAGAAGTTCGACATTTTTATAGAAATGAAAGTCATATAGGATGATTTGTATATCTATGATGTATCATAGTGTTTTATATGTTTCTGGGTCATTCTAACCCCCTTAAGAGGAGCAAAAAACCTAAACGGTCAAGTTAAAGTTTTTCTTTGAAAATTGGTTATCCCTCAAAAACTGGTAACCAGTGCAGGGGAAGCCAAGATCAAATCATAAAAAGAAGGACTTTGTTTAGATAAAATAAGCTTTCAGACAGTGCATACTACTAACAATTGAAGGATCCTGGAGGACACAGCAGAAGACAATGTGGAATCTCATTTCCTGAAGACATCCCTTAAAAACACAGAGAGGCTGATCTCTCTACAATGGCTTAGATGTCACTTTGTCCTTAGACATGGGTATAAGAACCATTGTGGTATAGTGGGAAGAGTGTTGTCCATATGATCAGGGGACCTGGGTGTAGATCCCAGCTTTCATATTTATTTCCTGGGCAATCATCAGCAACTTACTTAACCTCTCTGACCCTCAGTTTCTCTCTCTATAAAAGAAGACTCATAACACATTGCTTACCTTACATAGTTTTTATGAGAAAAGTGCCTTGTGACTTCTGGAGCACTTTTTAATGCGAGTTGTTGTCATGGACAAAATTGACCTTTGTATGTTTTTTTTATCCCTTCTCAGCCTCATGATGTTCAACAAAAACAGAGATAAAAACAAACAAAGAAAAACACCAGGAAGCCAAAGACCAGAGTTAAAATCAAGGGCATATGTAGCCTTCCCTGAATTCTCTTGACTTGGAAGGAATCTTCCTTAGTTTTCCAATTCCATAGTACATTATTTGTGTCTCTATCAGAGGTCTTATCATGTGTGTAGTTACTTGCATTCTTATCTCATCTCCCCAGTGTTCTATTAACTATTTGAGGTCTGAGGCCATACCTTGTTAATTATCGAATCCTTTCATAGCACCTAACAGCATCAATCCTCCAACAACCATTTATTAAATGCCTAGTGGTAATGTGGATAATAATAGCACCTATCTTCCAGAAGGCCAAAGGACTATAGTCCCTAATGGTTTGGTAATTGTTGGACTAATCAATGAAATTAAGGGAATATTCATCTTCATCTGAAATTATTGCTCCCTGACATGTTTCTCATTTGAATCCAGGTTTTGATGAGTTTGGCTCTGTTGACTTTAGTGGCACATTTTATGTCAACACCGACCGTGATGATGATTATGCCGGGTTTGTGTTTGGCTACCAATCAAGCAGTCGGTTTTATGTTGTGATGTGGAAGCAGGTCACCCAGACTTATTGGGAAAACCAGCCCACCAGGGCTTATGGCTACTCAGGTGTATCACTCAAAGTGGTGAATTCTACCACTGGGACTGGAGAACATCTCAGGAATGCTCTATGGCACACAGGAAACACAGAAGGACAAGTAAGGAAATTGAGGTCTATGAGGTGTAAGCATTAGTAGGGGGAGCTGATTACCTGCTTTCTCCTTCAGCTTCTTGGAGTTCTCATTTCTTTTAGAAGCTCCTGTTTTCTTCTTGTGGCAACTCTATCCCACTAACCTTCCAGATGTTAAGCTACAGGTCTTTCAGAAACTGTGTAGTACTTTAAAAAGACTAAGTAATAAGAATGACTTTGTATGACTTCCTGTTTCTTTCCAGAAGTACTATTTCTCATAGAAAATGCTAAATAATAACTGTTACATTCACTTTCAACTCTATTCAATGGCAATTTTTTTAACTTCTAGGTACGGACCTTATGGCATGACCCCAAGAATATAGGCTGGAAAGATTATACTGCCTACAGGTGGCATCTGACTCACAGACCCAAGACAGGTTATATAAGGTAAGGAGGGCCTCAGTTCTTATAGTTTCTTTTCTATTTCCTAGGTATAACTTACCTTTTCATAGTTTTCTCTTTCTCAAAAAATGGCAAATTTAAAGATTAATGGATAAATCCACTAATTAAGCCTATCTACCGATTCTTCTCTGGAATCTTAGATTCAAAATATTCTTTCTTTTAATTCTCCACCTCTCTGTGGTGCCTAGTTTAGTTTAAAGAAATGTCTCTGAAAATTGGATAAGGTGTGTGTGTGTGTGTGTGTGTGTGTGTGTGTGTGTGTACATTGGATTGGGGGGGGTAGAATGATAGAATTAACAGTAACTGAAATGGAAAAAAAGAAAGTATGCCATGTAAACCACCCATAATGCACCTATTCAAATAGTTCAAACTGATCCAATTTGTGAGTAATACATATTTATAGTTAATATTGAAAAGGAAGCCCAAAGATAACACCAACTTTACCTATAAAGTATGAAGGTTTGCTTCTTTGAAAGAAGATAATTTTCTTTCTAACAAAATGTTTACATTAAAAAAAGTTTTTGAAATCCATTTCCACTAAAAATTGGGATGGAGGCCAAAGAAGGTAAAAGGGAAAAATGAATAGCATAGTCAGTCATCAGTCAATAATTATCTAGGAATAACAATAACCATCATTAGTGTTTGTACAGTGTTTCAAGATTGGAATTATAAATTATTTAGTACATTTTACTAAGTTACTATCTAGAATTTAGATTATATATTCAAATGGGATTTAGAATATTTTATCTTAATAATTCAAAACTCATTAAATATAACCAACAAATACGCATGTTTCTCCTAGATAGGTTAAATTCAAGAAACAGAAAAGATTTTTCTTAATTGGAAAAAAATAAAAACTCAATTAATATCTTTGCATTGAAATACCAGAGAGAACACTACAGCCAGGTTTCTTGGAACACAGATATTACTCTAATATACTTGGTTATGGTAAAATAAATTTTCAAAAAAGATGATGGGAAATTTCTTTGGTGACTCATTGGAATCCAGTAATGTTTTTTGTGACAGCCAAATGCTTCACAGAGCTATATCTGTGTATCTAATCAATAGCATATGACTATTGGCCAAGCAGGAATGGGGAATAGGTTAGGGACATACAACACAGGTTAGAATAGGTATACAGCTGAAGCATTTATTAAGCATTTACTATAATAGGCACTGTCCCAAGTGCTGGGGCTACCAATAAAAGCAAGCAAGGGCATCCTAGAACTCAGTGTTCTTATATTCTAACACAGGAACTAAAAGACTAGGGATTGGGCAGATTATCTTAGAGGGATGGTTTGTAAATGGCAGGGAAGTAATGTGGAGGTTTGGTTCCAAGGCAAGATAAAGCAAAATATGAACTGTCAGAGCCTAGCCTTATAAGGGAAAAGCCCAAAGTTCCAGTGAGAAGGGGATAGGGAAGGTGGTCAGACTGCAGGCAGTATGATATGAAGATGTCTGGGAAGTGGCATGAAGGCCCAGTTCTAGATCAGATGGTGTGATAGCTCTCAGAGGTACTGGTTCAGCATTGCTGGACCCTAGACTAAGGACGAAGTAGATTTATCACATATTTAGAGTTATTAAAGAGGTGACACAGTGTAACACAAAGGACGCTAGATTCAGATACCAGGGTTTAGATTTCATTCTGACACATACTAGATGTGTGACCCAAGAACAAGTCCCATTACTTCCCTGAGCCTCTATTTCCTCATCTGTAAAATTGAGATAATAATAGCCATAGAGAGGCCGTATACCATAGTAGATAGGAAGCTGGTCCAACACTTATGTCCTAGTTCTGATATACACTATACAACCCTGGTCACTTAGCCTTTTGGTGTCCCAGGCAGCTTTGTAAGATCATATCATTTGCTGAGCTGGTGCTGATCTGAATTGGTAAAGGGAGCTTCTTCACCAAGTATTTCCAATAGCAATGAAATCATAGTTACTGTCAAAAAATAAAGCATGACTTACGGGGGTTAAGTGACTAAGTTGTTGAGGACAAAATGAAAATGTTCATAAAATGCTTTGTTTAATCTAAAGAGTGAGGTGAATATCAATTACAATCATCATAAGCTGACCCCTGAGATCAATTGAAATAGTATGTGCAAAGTGCTTTGTATATATACCTCTAAGGACTCTAGAAATGTACTGCACAAACACTAGCTACTGTATTAGAGTATTTGTGCGCATTCTCTAGAAAGTTAATTGCACTTCTATTGTTTCTTTTCCAACAGAGTTTTAGTACATGAAGGGAAGCAGGTTATGGCAGATTCAGGACCAATCTATGATCAAACCTACGCTGGGGGACGGTTAGGTCTTTTCGTCTTTTCTCAAGAAATGGTCTTTTTCTCAGACCTCAAATATGAATGCCGAGGTAAGTTTTGGTGAATCTTCCTTTAGAAGCAGTTGGCTGTCCCAGGGGAACAACTTCAGATTGCAAAGCAGTGCCAATTTGCATTGGTAGATAGTTTCCTCCTTGAAATTCCCAAGCTAATGAAATCACAGATGAAGTAAAAAAATGAATATACATAAAGATCTCCATGTTGTCTAATGAACATCTGGGGATCTATGCTATATAACGAATAGTGACTAAGTCACTATGTGACCTCCAGACCATCTACAAATCTGTGATTAATTAAAAAAAGATTGACTCTTTCCGTAATGTGTATATTGTGAATTAAAACCTTGGAGAGAAGAATCTTGTGGACGGAATGTGATGGCTATTCAGCAACCAGTCACACTGAATTATGACATCAAAATGTTATACCTGGAATGGACTTCAAGAGTCCAGGTCCCTGCTTTCAAACACATAAGAAATTTTTAGAGATGAGATGAGACACCTGAGGGTCAGAGAATTGAAGAGGCTTGATTAAGGTCATTGTTAGCCAGAGGCGGAGGGAGAAGACCTAGAATCCTTGACTTCTGTCTCTCCTTGTGCCCTCTCTCTTTCCTTTACATCATGTTGTCTCTCAAAATAGCTTCAGGCATTTTTCCCATAAGCATGTGTGTGTCTACTCTGTGCAAGCCATTGTGCTGCTGCAGAATAACCTTTCATAGGATTTGGATTTATGAGATTGTAAGTTATTTAACTTCCCTTGGGCTTATAAAATGAACCAGTTGGACTAGATGCCCTCTGAAAGTCCTTCCAGATCTTAATCTATGACCTTATGTTCTTATAGCCAATAATTCCTCTCTTACAGAGAAGGCAATGAGGCCCAGTGGGGCAAAGTCAATTGCCCAAAGGTAGCTCATGTCACAGTCCCACTATTCATTTTATCTCTCTTTTCTCCCTGCAGATGCCTGAGCAAGGGATGCTGCCTTTCCAGCAAAGTACTGTGTGTGCTGTGTGTAACTGAGACACCTCAATTCAATGCAGTACTTCCAGCTTCTCTCTCTGTGCCTTCTCTTCCTTCTCCAGTTCCTTGGCCCTTTCCTCTGAGCAGCCTTTCATTTCTCCATTCCCAGGAGTTGCTCAGCCAATTCTATGCCCAAGTGCCTTCTGAGAAGTAATATCAAAAGGACCCTAACACAAGTGGCCAATGTGCCATAGAAGCAAAATATGATAGTTAGACACCTTCAGCAGAGTGAAAAAATTGAGCACGACTATGTATTTTACTGTTTTTGTTTGTTTGTTTTAAAAGGATGACGTTTACATGTAAAGTGTAATTACTTAATATATTTATGTATATGTAGCTGAAGAGGATGCTGAGTATAAGCCATGTCTTAAATTAAGCAGGAAAATGAGTGCTAAACCAATTTCAGTGCAGGACTGGCCTACATGAATACATCAGTCAAAGGTGAATAGGAATTAAATCAAGGTTGTAGTACTGTAATAGTAAAGAAAGAGTTGGGGGTGGGGTGGGGTGGTATAAGGGTCACAGAAGCCAGTGTAATGGATCCTCTAACTGATTGGGGTGTTCTTGGGGAGAAAAACCCACAGAGAATAACCAAAACAACCCACACATTCAAAAGGCATCTTTTCACATCGGTACCAGGAAATATTTTGCAGAGGAGACCTAGCAATAAGGCCTCATTTGTGACAGTGTGAAAGGCTAGGTTCTATGGGTTGGAAGAAGAGCCTGACCAGCCAAAACAAAATTGGTATATGAGATAACAAAGCGGAGTACCCCAGCTCGAACCTTGCACTATGATAAATCCTTCTTTTTCTATGGTTAGCCGTTCCCTGATTTCTTGTGGGTTGCTGTTGTTTTTCTCCTCTGATCCATTTTCCCAATCTCTGCTGCTGAAAAATTAAAAACAAAAGATAAAAAAAAACCAAAAACAAAAACAAATGCACTTTGACATGTAAATCCTGATCTGGGCTTTGCAAATGATGGCAATGTTACTGTTACCTAGTTTGGTAACATATTACATTAAGGTTCCAGTTATAAATGTTTGTTAATATTTATTAGATGATTATCAGATGCAGCTATGTTCTCTAATAACTTATTTTAAGCATATCATACACTGCCTCTTTAGTACATTTTTGAGAAATATGAGTATAATGAACATATAGCAACATGTACATACTGCTAAAACAATGTATGTGCCCGTCAAAATACATGGCTTGATAGTACTAATTTGTCATATAGAATGCTATAGATTATCATAGGACGAAATAAATCATAATAAAGAGTTTATAAATGGAACCTTAATATATATAGTTACCCCCAATTTTAATTCATTATTTCATATTATTATCTGCCTGCTGTACATAGGATGTTTTCTTGATTGAATATTGAAGAAGAACCAGCATTTAGTCTAACCAGGTCCACCAGTTAATCAGTTATTCTCTAATAGAAAAATGTTCAATACCTTTTTTTTTTCCTTTGCATTAAATTGCATGTAGTTTCTGCACAGGAAATACTTGCTAATCAAACTTCACATATGGACTTTACTAAGGAAACATTCTCTATTGCCTAGCCCTGGGCAACTTCTTTCTGTCCCCTCTTCTTTCCAATGGAAATTTTATTCCTATAACAATAAGAAATAATTCACAGCTCTTGACAATGTTGCACATTTTATTGCATTTTCGTATTAGCAACTTAAAAATGCTTCTGGTGATTACTTTTATTGTTGTTTTGGTTTTGTAATGTTTTCAGTCTTTCTCAGTTCATGCTTCTGGTTTTTGGAACTGTATTCCCAATTCTAAGTAAGGGTGGGGGAGACTTCATTAAATGTCACAGTTGTCACGGCCATGTAGGATTTTGGTTATTTGGAGCTGTTTGATTGAAACGGTACATCAGCGTGAGACAATGATGTTAATATTTAGACTGTACCATACTTTCCTTTGTAAATTATTTATGATGTTTTTCTTTAAAAAAAAATCCTTCTCGTCCAGATTGATGAAACTGCTTTGTTTTGCCAAAGACTGTAAATAATTATTTATTTGTTTACATGGACAAAATTTTACCATTGAAGTCCTTCATTTAGCTAGAGACTCATTTTTATACTTTAAAGATTAATAATAAGAAATAAATTGTAAAAAGGTTTTATATAAAAGCTTCTCTCTTTATCTTTTTTATAAATTGAAGGGACTCCTTTTTCAGGAGGGTAGAAAGAGGAAAAAAAAATCAAACAGGAAAGAACTTTTTTAGTTGTGTTACCTAAACAAGCCTGTTGCTTGGTTACAGGTTGCTTCAAATATACTCCTTAGAGAGCAAACTATAGGTTTTCTGGTCCCTTATGGAGACACTCTACTTCTACACAGGTCTCAGAATATCCCACAGAACCTCCCAACACTGTTTATGATCCAGTCAGTTAAAAATTTACCCCTGCTGCTTCTTTTCATTGTCAAACAAAGTAGGGAGCAGATTTTTCACAGTGGATATTGGCAAGCATAAGGAGAGTGATTCAGACAAATTGCAACAACACAAGGGACACCCCTCACTAATACAAGCTGTACTTGTCTTGACCCAATCGGACACTAAGGAAAGGAAAAGAAGATCACATTTTCTAGGCAAAGAAAGCTAAAATCTTATTGTGCAACCAAAAACAACAACAACAACAAAACCAAAACCAACAACACCCAAGTATTTTAAGAAAATAACAACATGGTAACTTAGTGTAGTAGTCCCCAAAGACTCCTCATCATTTTTTTTTGGACAGACTATGATGAATTAGAAGTAAAATATCAGGTTGGGAGATGGAGGAAGGACAGAAATATGGAAGAGAGAGGGAGGAGGAGAGAAAGAGAGAGAGAGAGAGAGAGAGAGAGAGAGAGAGAGAGAGAGAGAGAGAGCAGACAGACAGACACAGAGACAGACAGAGAGACAGAGAGAGGACAGAGAAAGACAGACAAGAGAGAAGGGAAGGAAGTGGAGGAGAGGGAAGAAGAGAAGCGAAAACAAAGGCAAAGAGGAAGAGGGGGGAGAATGGGAAGGGGAGAGGAGACAGAACAAAGGGAGAGTGGGAACAGAGAGGTAGAAGAAAGAAGGAAGGAAGGAGTACTAGAGAGGTTAGGGAGAGAAGACAGCATGAAGGGAGAGATAGATGAGAGCAAGAAAAAAGGAAAGAGAGGTGAAAGTGAGAAAAGTGGAATTAAAAGAGGAAGCAAATGGGACAGAAATAATTTAAAAAAACACATTTAGTTGAAAACTTAGCTAGATGAGCGCTCAATCCAACAACGAAACATGAAGACGAAATATTGTCATTCTTGATGACAAGGGCTGAATCTAAGCCCTTGTGATGGCAGTAGTTACAAAATGCATAGGTTTTATTGTCCAAATTATGAGTAAAAATGTCTAGGTCCTATGGTGAGGATCATATTATCATAGACTTAAAGGTGAAAGGGACTCTTAAAATATACTAGTTTAGCATTTGATTCTAATCTAAGAAACTTATCCAGGATATTGTGGAGAGGACTCTTTGTCAGATATAGGATAGAACAGAAGGCCTCTGAGGCCCCTTCCAGATCTGAAATTCTCCTATTCATTCATTCAATCAGTCATTCAACCAATGAACATCTATTAAGAACATACTATATATTCACACTGTGCTAGATGCTGAGGACACAAAGGAGAGTTAATGAACCTGTTCTTATCCTCAAAGAATTTACATACAAATTGAGGAGACAGGCATATGTCTGTATATATACACCACACACAAATACATATGTCGATTTTTTTAGAGTGTGATGGGAGTATTTGTAAAGGTCTCATGTGGGTAATGGTGATAGGACTGAACTTTGTGGGAAGCTAGGGATTTGAAGAAATGAGAAAGGGGCACATTACAGGCATGCAGAGCAACCTGTGTGAATGCGTGGAGATGGGAGGAGTGTCATGTCTACGGATCAGCAAAAAAGCTAGTTCAGTGGGACCACCAAATTCATGAAGAGGATGAATATATTAACAAGCCAAGAAAGTAGGTTGGAACCACTTTGTAAAAGGTTTTGTCAAACAGAAGTGTTTGTTTTTGATCTGGGGGAGGAGGTGGTTAGGGGGGCAATAAAAGCTCCTGAAGCTTTTTGAATAGGGCAATGGCATACTTAGGCCTGTGTTTTAGGAGTATCACTTGAGCTGTGATGGATTGGAAAGGAGAGAAACTGCAAGCAGAGAGAGCAGTTAGGAGGTGATTGTAATAGTCTAAGTGAGAAGTGAAGCATCCCGAACTAGGGTGATGGCCAAGTGAGCATAGCTAAACAAACAGATAGTGAGGGATGTTATGGAGGTAGAATTGACAAAATTGGGCAGCAAATTAGATATGTGGTGGGGAAACAGGAATTCAGGATGACTCAGAGTTTGCAAATCTGAGTGATTAGAAGGTCAGTGATCTCCTTCATAGAGATAAAGAAATTCAGAATAGGTGTGGGTTTTGGGGAAAAGATGATGAGTTCTGTTCTTGGATATGATGAGTATGAGAAGCCTATAGCATATTAGAAAATTTTCAAAAGACATTTGCTGAGGCAGGATTGATCTCAGTGATCCTTTGATATGACTCTACAAGGCTCATGGGGCCCTGCCAGGAGGAGTTTGGATGGTACTTAACACAAATGTACTAAAATAAACAGTAGTTTTAGGGAAATCATTTAGCTATACATGAAGGATGTAGGTGGCGAGGTCTAAACATAATGGCTCCAAATCTCTCTCTCTCTCTCTCTCTCTCTCTCTCTCTCTCTCTCTCTCTCTCTCTCAAATGTCAAGGGTGAGTTATGGTTTCATTGGGGCTTTCCCAGTCATAACTATAAACAATTTCTCCTCAGGGAAACTTTGAGTGAAAGTCACTGGCAGACAACTGTTTCGAGAAATAATACTGTTCTTGCTTGAGGCTCATCAAATATGCTCTGTTATTTATAGAAGGGGCAGAAAGAACACATTCATAGATATACAAGGCTTTTTTATAAACAAAAATGCTAATGATTTCAATTAGGTTTGTGAGCCAAAATAAAATTAGAAGGCTACCTCCCAAGGGATATAAGAGATTAAACAAATTCTCAAAAGATTCAATGTTTGGAGATGTCCATCAGCGGTCCCTCAGGCAGCTGTTGCTGGTTAAAACTGTAGGCAGCCAGCCACTGGGAAAATAAGGTAGTTCCTGCTGTGGGTCTGGTTGGGAAGGTTCTATTCAGTTCTGGAGAACCCCGGACCAGCTCCAGATTGTGTCAGGTCACTTGAGGACACCCTAGACTGACTTTCAGTCTAGGGATATGGACCACAGGATGCACCAAATGGCCTAGTGACTTTTGCTCTGACTGCCTGTGAAATTCCCTGAGGAGCATTCAAATGGCATATTTTGCCTCTGGAATCCTGCCAGTGACTTGCTACTGTTGAAACTAATTGATATGACTGAAATCTATTTCTTCAGTAGGTAAATTCAGTGGAATTTTATAGGTGGTTTCTTTTTTAATCGAATAAATGAAAATGTATTTATCTAGCACTTACTAGGTGCTACTAACCATTGAAGATACCAAGACAAAACGAGATAGTGCCTGCCTTCAAGGATCTTACATTCTATTTGGGAGAGAACATATGATGGTGGTAGTGGTGTTGATGGTCGGAGAAAAGAGTTGTTTTTGTTTTTTTGGTTTTCTTTTGGGGAGTTATGCATGGCAAATATAGCCATATGGCAGTTGATTGTCATATCTCCAGAAGCAGTGGTAATATTAATTTATTACTACTTCCAAAGCAAAAGGAAACAGTGAGGGGTGACTCTAGGAATGAGGGTATGTGGTCCAGCATTGACGATGGCAGGATGTCCTAAGGTGTCTAAGGCAGATGGATGTGAAGCCTAGTCTGAGACTAGTCAAGGATTTGGTTCAGATGGCACTGTTCTAGGTGTGTGTGTGTGTGTGTGTGTGTGTGTGTGTGTGTGTGTGTGTGTGTATGGTTGAGTTGGGGGAGAAAGAGGCAAATGCAACAGTGAGGCAAATGGCAGATATATCAAATCATCCAGGGTGGATGGATATGAAGCACAGTCTAGGGCTAACCAGATATAGTCAATATAGGTGAATTTGCATCTCCTCATGGTCTAATCAAACTCAGCCCTAAGAAAGAGCTTCAATCTGAAGATATTAACTCACCCAGAGAAGGAGGCATGTCCTTTAGTCCAGAGGGCACTATTCCAGGATGGAAGGAGAGGAGGAACATCAGAAGGGAGTATGTCAAGTTGTCCCAAGATTTCAAGTCTTTGACTATTCTTCTCTAGAGTTGAATGAAAATGCAACTAAATAGGTATTATTATAGAGTAGATTCAGAGGAGAAATTAGTAAGGTCAGCTCTTTGGGGTGGATTTCTGTTATAAGTGAACAAAGGTAAGAAAATAGATTTGGACTGAACCAGAGGTTACCCTTCTATCTGAACATAGTTCTTCATTTTTACCACTATAAAAGGGCTCTTTCTCTACTTCACTCCAGTCACACAATAGTAGGTCGTGTCTTTTACCACACCTTGTCTTGGACTTGCATCATCTCTAAGGTTTGTAACTTTGAAATTCCACTCTCCTTCTGACTGCCTATCTTCCATTTTCTAAACCCCACTGAACCTCATCTTCACCATTATCATGACCTGTGATCCTTTGACCTAAATTAGTGTTCCTGGCCCTTTTTTTGTTCTTTAGTGTACTTCCTTCTATATGCAGCGAGAAGATAGAGTAAATAAACAGCTAGCTACAGAACCAAGCAAAAGTGTCATGGGAGCCAAGGGAAGAGGGCATGTCTGCAAGGAGATGTAGTCAACAGTGCCAAAAATTGCAACAGGTTATCCTCTGTTTCTTCTGCTCTCCCTCCACCCTCTTTCCAACATTCTTAATGTAGGTGTTACCTACATTATCATTATCATACTCTTTGTCTTGGCGATGTAATTCATGTTTATCATTTCTCTATGTGGTTAACTTTTGGACATATACCTTCAGCCATGATTTCTATTCTG